>NC_069500.1:1368325305-1368925305 GCF_027579735.1 Bombina bombina
TTGCAATCTAGTTTTAAAAACTACCCCTACACAGGTGTTATAAAATCGTCTGGCATATAGATGACATTTCTTAATGAAAATGAAATTCAAGAGAAGGAAGAAATACACTAAAAATAGCATGACAGTAAAGAGGTGATTTTAATTTATGCTGTATCTGAATCATGACAGTTTAATGTTAGGTGGGCTATCCCTTTGAACTATCAGTTTAAGATAATATTGAATCAAACATCATTCAAATTTTAAAATCATGGGGGCGGAGCCAACTGGCTAACTAGAGAGACGCATATTGAGGGAGCTCTCTCTTACTAACTTTATTTTTACCCAAATAAAGTGCATATTTTAATGGAAATAGCCTAAATTATACCTCTCCAGAACATCTACGGAGTGAAGGCACACCTGAGACAAATAAAGTCTGCGCTACTCTAACACTAGGTAGCAGGAATAGCAAGCGGGCATACTACAGACCCAGTTCAGGATTGGCGGCGCTGCCTTGTAAGAGTTGGAGGTAAAGGCTCACTGAGCTCAGTCTACTACATCTCTCCGGTCTCAACTTTACCCTTTTCCGGTCCTGATTCTACCTATCCTCCTGCACACATACCACTACTGCCCGGAGGGTCGGGGCCCCGCTCCAGAGCAGTATCTCAGCACCGCACATCAGACTTCAGCAACGTAGGGATTTTCAACCTACAGAGAAACTTTTCCCTGTGACCTTCCTTCCCGCCTGTGGAGCAGATTGACTTAGGGATCAGTCCGGTCCCAGCCCGGTACCTGCCGGAGCTTGCAGAGGTCCCCTTGTGAGGGGAAGACAGGGGCTCAATACTTCGCCATTCGTTTTGGCGCGAACCATCGCCATATTGCGGCCCAGACCCGCGATACACCGCCGAGCTCAAGGTGAATTGCATCTGTGACGTCTTTCAACAGTCAGCCTAAAAGGAGGGTGAGAAACAATAATGCTGTTTTCCTGTATTGTTTGCCCTCACTGATATAGACTGTATTACCCCAAACATATATTGAGCAACATTAGCAGTTACACAGCCCTCCACTGCAAAGATATTACACCGGTCTCTGCATTACTGGCCTAGGCTCCCTGTCACTTAATACAAGTTTGCAGGATCAAGTTTGCTAACGTTACACACTAGCTGAAAGTACATCTTTGTCAAGCTGGACTGGTAGGGGAATTGCAATATTTAGGTAAAGGATCCCACTTTGAATTAATTCTATGAGATCCAGCTCCTCTTCTATAATAGGTGGAAATTTAGGCCCCTGCCTGAACAGTCACAAGCTTTCTTCAGACTTATGTGATAAAACTCTGCTCTCATAGAACCCCACCGAAAAGCACAGACTTCCTGCATTTGTAATGTTCTCCCATGTGATCTGCATTTACTGAGATTGCGTCTGTTGGTAGCGAGGTGTGGTGTGTAATACAACTGTGACACTTTCCTTCTTGTGTGACCCCTATTAGCCTGCATTTAATTTTCCTGAATCATTTCTCTAGCATCAACAGCTGTGTGCCTATCACTATAACTAGAGAGGATACTAACACCTCTCCCTAGGTCTGGACACCCTCTCATCCTTTCCCGCTGCCCTTGGTGACAGCGGGTCATACCCAACATCCTTCTCCTACTTCGCCCAAAAGGGGGCACTTCCCTGGGAGGGGGTCATACATAGATCCCGAATTTCTAAGGCTGGTACCAGCATCCTGGACATACTAAGATCATCACAGTATAAGACTAAAATTACCCCACTAGGGGTCTGAAACCTTATATCTTCACAGAAATCTCCTAGGTGGCTAGGGAATATGCCTTGGTTTTGAGCCCACCATATCATTGGAAAGTGAGAGACACAGGACTACCTTATTAAATTCAAGGACACTTTCTTAGACCACCAATGTGTTGCTAAATCGCATTGTTGTGGGGGGAGGGAGATTTTAAGTCTCTGGATCCTGATACATATACCTACTACTTTAGTCTAACTTGCAATTCTAAGCTTTGTTGTTACCCCCTCTGGTCTTGGCTTTAAACCTTACCCACTGGCTGTGCCCTACGCAATTCTACAATGGCACAGGCCAGCAAAAGGAAACCAAAAATAACAACTGGACCCAAAAGAACTGTGGTAGATCACTTTCATCCTCTGCCGTTGCCTACTAATGAAGATTCACAAGACAGCTCAAGCACCTATACACCAGGATCAGACATGGTGGCTACCACTCTGCAGGATCTACAAGATGCTGCTCCATCAACTGTGACACCTTCATTCATTCTGTCATCCCTGCAATCCTTACTTGAGGCACACCACTCTTCTTTCCAATCCCAAATCACTGCCTCATTGACTGAGATGAGGCGAGATCTGACCTCTACTACAGAAAGAGTGGACACAATTGAGAGGAAACAGGAGGACATGGTAGTTGAACAAGCCAATGTCCTGGCATATGCGCAAAGTCTAGCAGAGCAGCTTTTTATGCTAGAAAATAAAGTTGCTGATGCTGAAGACCGATCTCGTCGGAATAATCTTCATCTTAGGGGTATTCCTGAGAGTGTGGCCTCCACTGATCTAGTCACCCACCTGTCTGAGTTCTTTAATCTTCTAGCACCACCAGGGAATCCAAATGAGGGCCTCATTGACAGAGCACATAGGGCCCTCCGTCCTAGAAGCTTGGCGACCGACAAACCAAGGGACGTCATAGTACGTCTACACTTTTATACGTATAAAGAACGGCTTGTTAGAGCTTCCCTATCCAAACCTAGTTTGCCAGACCAGTTCAAGGACATCATCATTTTTGCTGACCTATCCCACCACACCCTTCAACAGCGAAAGACTTTTGCCACCTTCACGAAGTTCCTTAGAACACACAATATAAAATACAGATGGGGTCATCCAACAAGACTGTTTGTTTTGAAAGATAACCAACAACATATAGTCACCACCATTGAACAAAGTCGAAGTCTCTTGGAAAGATGGAGCTCTACGTCTTTGCAGGACACTTCACCCCAAAGCTCTTTAAATCCTTTAGTCCCACAATGGAGCCCACTACCTCAAAGGTTACTCAAGGACTCATCTGCACCCAGTCAGTCCCAAGAGGAGGGTGAGGACTGAATAGGAGGTGCAGGGTTATATAAAGATTGCAAGTGACTCTCTTATTACTACAATTCTTTCTTTGCTATTGTTCTGATATATGCAAAGTTCTCATTCCTAATGTATATGTATCCCTTCCCATCTGCCCCTCTATTTTCCTTTTGTTTCTCTCCCCTTTCTTCCCTTTCCCACCTTATCTACTTTCCCCTTTCCTTCTCTTTATCTTTTCCCCTATCTTCTTCCCTCTCTTTTTCTCCTTTTGTCTTGTACCCTCCCTGACTGATATACCCTCCCACACTCAATCCATAAATGTGAAATGCACTTAAATCTTTGGGAATCTATTTGTAATTTTGCCATTGCTTGAATGCTATACTCTGCTTGAATGGGGGGGTAGACACATTCGAGCAATCTAATACTGAGACCACTAAGTATCAGTTATGATGTTCTCTTATGCTCTGTTATTTTAGCTATATCACTTTCTCTATAATCGAATTAAACCCTAAGAAATGTCTACTATACTATGTATGCCACCTTGTGTCGCACATTCCCTTTTCTACAAACAGTTTGTTGATCTACCCGCCTAGAGGTGGGATTATGCGCTGCCTGCAATTTGCAACGCTGAGAGGCATAGTGTTTCACAATTGGCATATTTGCTCTTTCTGTTTTACTTGTTAAATGTCTTGGTGAGGTTTTACAACCATGCATTGTTAAAGTTTAAATGTTAATCTAGTTGTGACTGTTAGTGTTCTATTTATGCCTTATGAATATTACTGCTGATTGACCGCATATTTCTCACTCAACCCTTAGGCTCCTCTTTCTTGTTTCTGTGTTTTCTGATACAGTTTACTTTACACCCCCCTGCCTTCCTCCTCCTCCTCTCTTTCTCTACCCTCCTTCTCTATTCCCCTATTCCCCTTTCCTCCCCTTCACTGCCCCCTCTTAGATCCGGAGACTATACCTTCCTCCCCTCCTACTTTAACACCACGCTCCTCTTTCTCTTATTTGTATAAATAATCTCCTATGCTCAATTAACAACCCTTTGGTTACCCCCCCCCCCCACTTAAGGTACTCTGGAAGTACACTCCAGAGGCTACACACGCGGTTTACCTTGTATATATACCGCATCCTTTGTATTCATCTTTATTATTTTTGTTTACTGTGTTTGCTTGCCTGTATTTTTTTCAGACATTGTTTACACAGTTAGTTCTAATTTCTGATCACTTAAGACTGTGTTGAGTTCTATCTAGCTTCCCACCCCTCTCCCCCCCCCCCTTTTTTTTTTCTCTCTCTCTCTTCCTTTCTTTTTGCTCCTTCCCTTCCATACCCATTCCTTCACCTTACCCGCCCCCCCTAACTACTTTTTTCCCCGTAGTGAACTCCATCTCTTGCCTGACAATCCTTTGAGTGTCTAACCACTGGAGGTAGGTATACGGGTGAGTCATGCCACTCTGCTGTATAACCCACAATGTGAGGGGGCTTAATTCCCCGACTAAGTGCAGTATCTGCCTTAGGTCGCTAGCAAAATCTGGAGCCCACCTAGTTTTCCTCCAGGAAACCCATTGGGTGAGGGACGCAGCGGTGCCCATTCAATCTAAATTATACCCAATAATTGAGACTGCCAGCTTCTCCCAGAAGTCGAGAGGTACGGCTATCCTTATTCACAAGGATATCTCTTATGAAAATATCTTTGTTGAATCTGACCCACAAGGCAGATATTTGATTCTGATCTGCAAGTTAGATGGGACTACTTATACTTTGGCCTCTTATTACGGCCCTAACAAGCAATATATTCGCTCCTTACGTAGATTTCTCCAGAAATTGGAGGCCTTGCGTCAGGGCCTCTTACTTCTTGCCGGTGGCTTCAATATTATATGGGATCTCGATCTAGATAGACGGTCGGATGCGAACCGTAAATCAATTAAGCCAGTGGCTGATTTGTCACACAAATTTCGGAATTTGATATACCAGTTTAACTTGTTTGATATATGGCGTGCCCTCAATTCGACTACTCGCGATTATACCTATTTTTCTTCGGTGCATCGCTCCTACTCACGATTGGACTTTTTTTTTTGTGATCCGGGTCTCTTGGATGGGGTAACCCGCGCTTGGATTCCCCAATGCTCGTGGTCGGATCACGACCCTGTACATATTACTCTGCGCTCCCGTTTGGACTTTCAGCGTCTCTCAACGTGGCGCTTGCACCCATATTTATTTACAAACCCCGGGACGGAAACAACGATTGCCAGGGATCTAACAGAATTTTTAACCCTAAATGATACTGGTGAAGTGGATGATTTCACTCTATGGGCCACGTTAAAGGCGTACATCAGAGGGTCGTTTATTAAAATAGCGGCGGCCGAGAAAAAGTGTAAAGGAGACACTTTAGCGCAGCTTACTGTGAGTCTTCGCAAAGTTTCTGAGGAGCACAAGGTGACTCCCACAGCTGTGCTGTCTAAGAGGCTAGCAGACCTCAAAACACGGATGGTCCACCTAGAAACCGAGAGGTCAGCCGTAAGGCTCTTACGGCTTAAAGAACTCTACTACCACAAAGGTAATAAGGCCGATAGGCTTCTTGCCAATAGGCTGTGCCAAAAAACTGCAGCAGCACGCATTCCCCTGCTGAAGGTAGACGGACAGCACGTCACAAAACCAACTGATATTGGCAATGCCTTCACAGATTATTATGCTTCTCTCTATAATCTGAAACAAGGGGGCTTGACTCTGCCTCCAGCATCTGAAATTATTGACACATTCTTGACCACGCTAAACCTTCCTCCGGTTCCCTTGGATCGCATTGACTCTCTGCAGGGCCCCATTCTACCAACAGAAATTAAGATAGCCATCAAGTCACTCAAAGCTTTCAAATCCCCGGGACCAGATGGTTTCTCTGACTTATTCTATAAGAAGTTTCAAATTCAGCTGATCCCTATTCTAGGGTGACTTTTTTCACTAGCAAGGACGCGGGGAACTTTCCCAGTGGAGTTTTTGCAGGCTACTATTATCACTCTCCCGAAGCAAGGGAAGGACTCGACACTTTGTGGTAGTTATAGACCAATTTCACTGCTGAATCTTGATGTCAAACTATATGCTAAAATCCTAGCCTCGCGTCTTAACTCCTTACTACCTCTGCTAGTTGACCCTGACCAGGTGGGCTTTGTCCTACGGCGTCAGGGCCCAGATAATACCAGAAGGCTCCTAAATATTTACTTTGAAGCTCATAGACTGCAGCTGCCCTGTGTCACCCTGTCGTTGGACGCCGAAAAAGCCTTCGACAGGGTGAACTGGGATTATATGTTTGCCGTTTTGCGACGATTCGGCTTCCCAGAGTCCTTTATCACGGCAGTTACGGCGTTATATTCTAATCCGTCGGCAGTGGTTAAGGGCCTGGGATTCTGCTCTAAGTCCTTCTTGATAACGAATGGTACGAGACAGGGGTGTCCCCTGTCTCCACTCATATTTGCCCTTATGATGGAACCCCTCGCAGCAGCTATCCGATCATGTCCCCAGATCAAAGGAGTTTCTATATATCAGACGGAGCAGAAAACAGCCTTGTTTGCAGACGATTTAACAGTACTCATTTCTGAGCCTCTTACGTCTCTCCCCCACTTGTTCTCCCTACTGGACAGATTTGCCCTGGTTAGCTACTACAAATTAAATGTGCTCAAAACGGAAGCTTACGCGATCAACATATCTGAAGAGTCTCTTAACACACTAAAAAACACATATAAGTTCCTATGGTCCACATCGCATATCAAACATCTCGGGATATATTTATCCCATAATATTTCTGAGATGATAGCCTTGAACTTTATTCCCCTGTTATCGGATGTAGAGAAATCTACAGGCACGTGGAATGTTCCATCACTATCATGGCTGGGTCGGATTGCGGCTTTTAAAATGAGTCTTCTTCCGAAACTTACTTACTTGTTTCGCTCCTTACCCATCCCAATCCCTAGGTCCATAATCTATAAATTCCAGCAATTGTGTAATAAATTCATTTGGCGCAACAAGGTCCCAAGACTAGCTACTAACATCCTGCAACAGCCCTTGTTGGCTGGCGGGGCGGCGGCCCCTAATATCTTAAAATATAATGAGGCAGCCAGGTTGTCCCATGTAACCCAATGGAACTCGGAGTCGGTGAGCCGGTGGGCTGAGATCGAGCAAGCATCCCTCCCAGCGGGGTACACCCTAAGAGACCTACCATGGATCCCTAAGCATTCTAGGCCACCTGGCCTCTTGATGAACCCTATCATAAAATCGAATCTGCAGTTCTGTGATAAAATACACAACCTTCCGTCAGTAGCGCCTCATCCTTCCCCGTCGCACTCGTTACGAGGGCTGCTATTGTCTTTGCCAGATTCTCATCCTAATCTATGGCTTGCCTTAGGCTTAACCAAGCTAACGGACCTCTTTACTGGGGATAAACTAATCACCTATCAAGATTTTCTTCAAAAGTTTAACCCGCCTTCTATCTTGCACTTTGAGTTCTGGAGACTACGTAGTCTCCTTTTGTCGTGGGGCTTTGATAAGGGTCCTTTACGAACCAAAACCATTTGGGAAATAAAATGGGACTCTCCGTCCTCCTCTACCAGACTCCTATCTGTCTCCTATCGTGTACTCCTGAATTCTCCGGTCTTTTACAAATCTCCTCCGATACGACACTGGGAGTCTTCCTTAATGGTCTCACATGACCCTCGTCAATGGCAAGAAGCAGTCCAATTAACCAAAAAAGCTATACACTGTATCACACTATATGAGTTGTTTCTCAAGGTCTTGCTACAATGGCATATGACCCCTATTCGTTTTTTTTAAATATCGCCCGTTAATTCACCTAAGTGTTGGAGAGGATGTGATGATCTGGGAACCCCCCAACACATATGGTGGTCCTGCCCACAGATTCAGCCGCTTTGGCAGAAGGCAATCCAATTTTGCTCTTCCGGGGGCATTCATCTACCTATGTCACCAAGTGCATGTCTGCTTCATATTCTGCCTCGACAGCTGACCTTACCTCAAAAATTGCTTTGTATTTACATATTCCTAGCCGTTAAGCTGGCTGTGGCCCGCATGTGGCTACAGCGTACCTCACCCTTATGGGAGCAAGTGACTGACATATTAAACTTTGTGAAGAAAATGGAGTCCTATGTCTCACACATCCATGGGTCTGCAGATCTCCAAATCAAAATTTGGAGTATGGCCCAAAGTAATTCTCGCTGTATATATCACAGGGCACTCACAGACCCTGCACACTGTCTTACTCTAACCCCTCCTGAATACTTTCACCTCCCCCACCTCCTTCCTACCCTCCCTAGAATGAATCCAACTCTCCCTGCCTTCTCCCCTAAACCCCCCCTATAACCCCTCCCCTTTTTTTTTTTTTTTTCCTCTCTCATCCCCTCTCCCCCTAACTGATAACTAGACACAGTCATTATCTGGATCGATTGATATACTTGCTTTGCAACACAGTATGTTTATATTTTGATGTTGGTAAGAACAGCCATGTTTAGATTCTCATGTTTTATGAAAATACTGCCTTAATTAGATAACTAGCAACATGTTTGCCTTTTTGTAGCAGCCAACAGTTGGCCCCCATGTCTGTTGAGATAGAGGTATAGCTGATAACCCATAGGCATTTGCTTTCAGCATTCAGTGTTCTCTTTTGTATCTTTATTATTATGCATGTCTGTTCCACATATTGTAATTTCCAACTAATACCGTACTCTGTACTACCGATATTCAAATGTACGCTTTTGATGTTTTTATGTTTACTCATTTATTGAAATAATAAAAATTATTATATAAAAAAAAAAAATTAAATCATTGTCTAAAATATTACATTGTGTGTCCTAATGTCAGCATCAATGTTTATCTTTAATACTAATTACACATATACATACTTTCAAATAATAATACACAATGTAACAGATAGCACTTACAAGTTCTGATGGGTGATCAATGACACAAGTATCATTCAATTTTATTTGTTAGTGATACTATACAATGTATATTTAAATTTGATTAGCTGATGTCATAAATCATGTGATTATGCATATCCCTATCAAAAGTGGTGGAAAAAAAATGTGTGGGTTGTCTAGGAGTATTGCGTCATATTTGGTGTGAAAAGTGTTGCATCAAATTTGGTGCAAAGTGGTGAGTGGGACTTGTATTACATGCCTTAAACATGGTGTATATAGATTTATCAAAAAAAAAACAAAAAAAATTAAAAAGGAAGTTAGCTATATTATGTTATGTATTTATTTAATTTGTATCTCTATATCTACTAGTGCACCAAGTTTGGAGCAATAATATTGTCCTCTTGCTTTGTAATAATAGACAAAGATGTAACATAATCCATAAGTAGTAATGTATTTAATTTTTATCCCTATATCTACTAGTGCATCAAAATTGAAGCATTACTTTGCACCAAATTTGGAGCAATAATATTGTTTGATTTAGAAAGAGTATAGAATTTTAATAAAGTTTATAATTTACTTTTATTATCTAATATGCTTTATCGTCTTGCAGAAATCGAACATAACCTTCCTGTGTTTTCAGACTCCAATTGATTTCTATGGCATCCGCGGCCTCAAGGGTAGTGGTTTGAACGATCGGTATGCTGCGCTGGAATAGATGCAAGTGTACCTGTTAAATGTTTGGTAAATTGGAAAAAGGGTCATATAGAGTCGAATGTGTATTCAAACATCTGGGATGACGCAAGCATTTATCTGCATCAGATTGAGATCGCGGGAGGGTATATTATGTCACACATTTCAACATTTGACGATCTTGACACTTTGATAATTACGGCAGATTCCATTTGCATCAGATATGACGTGAGATTCTAGTGTATTCCATCGTATTATCAGTTGAAGCTTTGATAAATTGGCCCCTAAATGTTTTAGGATTGTAAAAAAATGGTTTAATGTAAATAACTTTTGGTATGTTTTATCAAATGTCCTAAATTTTTCAGAAAATATTTGAATAGATATATTAATGTATTGTGAGCAGTTTGGGGGAAATTGGTTAACATCTAAGTTCAATTTTGTACGTTAAGCCACATTAAGATCCCCAAAAAAACAAACTTAATATCACTTATTTACCTTGTTGGAATCCAAATACCATGAAACTTCTTGGATAGGTTTTGAAAGTGAAAAACTGAGTTTGTACCAAGTTTCAATGCAATTGATTGATGTTTAGGCAAATTTTGGTACATTAAGCTCTTTTTTGCGTTAGGCCATTCACATGAAGGGGCCTATTTATTATGTGTCTGTCTGACATGATCCGATCAGCGGATCATGTCCGACAGACATCGCTGAATGTGGAGAGCAATACGCTCTCCACATTCAGCATTGCACCAGCAGCTCTCATGAACGGCCGCTCGCAGGTGGCTGTCAATCAACCTGATCGTATTCGATTGGGTTGAAACGCGGCGATGTCTGTCCGCTTCCTCAGAGCAGGCGGACAGGTTATGGAGCAGGGGTCTTTAGACCGCTGCTTCATAACTGGTGTTTCTGGCAAGCCTAAAGGCTCGACAGAAACATGGGCCCTCAAACTCCATACGGAGCTTAATAAATGGGCCCGAAATGTTTTAGGATTGTTAAAAACATATTTAAATGTGAATAACTTTTGTTATGTTTTATCAAATGTCCTTACATTTTCAGAACATGTTTAAACAGATAGATTAATGTATTATGGGAAGTTTGGGGGAAATTGGTTAAGATCTGAGTTCAATTTTGTACGTTAAGCCACACTAAGCTCCACAAAAAACAAGCTTAATGTCACTCATTTGCCTTGTGGGACACCAAATACCATGAAACTTCTAGGATAGGCTTGGATAGTGGAAATCTTGGGTTGTGCAAAATTATGCAGCAATTGATTAACATTTGGCCACTTTTTTACTCATTAAGCCACATTAAGCTCCCCAAAAAACAAGCTTAATGTCACTCATTTGCCTTGTTGGACACCAAAATCCATGAAACTTCTAGTATATGTTTGGAAAGTGAAAAACTGAGTGTGTGCCAAGTTTTAAGGCAATTGATTGAAGTTTTAGTGAATTTTGGTACATTAAGCTCTTTTTACATTAAGCTGCTCACATTAAATGTTTTAGGATTGTAAAAAAATAGTTAAATGTGAATAACTTTTGGTATGTTTTATCAAATGTTCTGAAATTTTCAGAATATGTTTGAATCCATAGATTAATGTATTGTGGTAAGTTTGGTGGAAATTGGTTAACATCTAAATTCAATTTTGTACGTTAAGCCACATTAAGCTCCCCAAAAAACAAGCTTAATGTCACTCATTTGCCTTGTGGAATTCCAAAATCCATGAAACCTCTAGGATAGGCTTGGATAGTGGAAATCTTGGGTTGTGCAAAATTATGCAGCAATTGATTAACATTTGGCCACTTTTTTACTCATTAAGCTACATTAAGCCATTTTCACATTAAATGTTTTAGGATGTCCCGGTTTTCTACAGTGCAAGAGAGTGGATGTTAATATTGGACTTGTTATAGATTGTACTTACTCAGAATATTTTTATGCTTGAGGATTCTTTCTTTATCCAGAAAAAAGGTACAGCGATGGGGGCAAATATGATCTATGGTTGTACATGCTTTTGAGAATAAATATATCTGTCCAGGTTTTTTTTAAATATTGTTTGATCTGGAAAATATATATAGATTATATCGTTTTCATTTCGAAAGGAAATAAAATTATGCTACATGAATTTCAATCTAAAATGAATGGTTTTAACTGCAACCTGCAATTTAAGAAACAACATTTTCTGTATACTGATATCTTGGTCCAGGGTGACACTCTACACTTTGATCTGTATTCCAAACCTACTGATAAAAATACTCTTTTGCATTTTAATTAGTTGCTATATGCCCAACACTATTAAATGTGTTCCTTATAGTCTGCTAATTAGAATTAAAAGGATAGTAGATTATCCTATACAACTTCAACACAGGTTTGAGGAAGCTTTGTACAAATTTAAGGAAAGGGGGTACCCCAGTGAATTACTACACATAAAAAGTGAAAGGGTGAACAATATTACAAAAAGTTAATTATTACAAAAATGAATTAAGAAAAGGACGGTTCGTAACAGGATCACAATAGTACTACAATATAGATATCATGTTAAACAAATTAGAAGGTTAGTTAATAAACCATGGGGTATTTTATCAAGGTATACTCAAATAGGCATATTGTTTCAGGAACCACCATTGTTTTAATTTAAGAAAAATCCTAACGAAAGGGACAAATTGGTCAGTGCTGTTATAGGACCTAGTGTGAGACCAAAGAAGGTTACTTTTCCTTGCTACAATTGTACCAAGTGTCATTCGATACAACTAGATGACACAATAACTCACCAATGATCAGGACATAGATACTAAATCAATAATTACTTTACATGTGATTCTCAAAAATGCCAACATAAAGGAGGGGTAGAAAAATTAGACCATGATGCCCCTGTAGCACATCATTTCACTATGTGTGGTCACAATAAAAGTCAATTGAGATTGAAGGTTGTAGATTGGGTCTCTCCCCCTAGGAGAGTGGGGAATAGACTTAGATTACAAATGGAAAAAGAAGCAATGTGGATAAGGAAATTGGATATGATTTGAGTTCAATGGGGAGGGCATTTAACATTAACGTTTTGTTAAAATAGTAAGGATATCTAGTTGTTGTTATTACTAAATACACCCCCTAAAAAGCTAATAATGGTTATAGACCTAAAAAGCTAATAAGGTAATAGACATCAGTGATGGATATCTCCCAATAAGGATATTGAGGGTTCATTTATACAATCCAGACTATATTAAACTGGCTATGTATATATATATATATATATATATATATATATATATATATATATATATATATATATATATATATGCATACATACATACACGCACACATATAACCACTAGGGGGCACTCTCAAGTGTGGTCAACATACAATATGTCCTGTAAAGTCACAATAATCTAATAAGAGGCTTATAAAGAATACTGCATCTTGTCCTGGCAGCTCTTTGTCAAGAGGTGGTCAGCTTCTCTGTAAAAAGGAAATCTGTAATAAATGTAAAGAACACAAAGGCGCCAAAATGGCCTAGTACAGTTTGATATGGAGGAAATGAATGTGAATAAGGCAACTTACATAAGTATAGCACCTGATAGGCTTTTGGAAAGCAGGCTGGAGCTTCACATTTGTCCAGCTAAGTGTATGGGATGTGACCAAATCCAATTGTCAAATGATAGAGTGTCCAAAGATAAAGTATTCCACTATGGTATAAAGATACAACACCACATAGCCTAACACAGTCTGAACCAATATAAATGTGTAAGGAATAATAACACTTATATCTCTATTGCACTAGCAGGTCCTATGTAGGTGGACTGGGACTTTACAGCCGCCCAGCTAACTGCACTCTGGTGGTGGCGGGGAAACAATGCAACAATGTCAAAAGCCAATCACAAAGGAAAGCAAGTGTATATAAAGATAAAAACACTTGAGAAATTGGATTTCCTGTTTTTACTAAGGAGGTGGTTAAAGGGATAGTCTAGTCCTAAACAAACTTTCATTATTCAGATAGGGCATGTAATTTTAAACAATTTTCAAATTTACATCTATCACCAATTGTGCTTGTTCACTTGGTATTCTTAGTTGAAAGCTAAACCTAGGAGGGTCATATGCTAATTTCTAAGCCCTTGAAGGTCGCCTCTCATTTTAGGGAAGATTGACAGTTTTTCACCACTAGAGGGTGTTAGTTCATGTGTTTCATATAGATATCACTGTGCTCACGCACTGTGGTGTTAGTTCATGTGTTTCATATAGATAACACTGTGCTCACGCACATTGAGTTTCTAGGAGCCAGCACTGATTGGCTAACATGCAAGTCTGTCAAAAGACCTGAAGTAAGGGGGCAGTCTGCAGAGGCTTAGATACAATATAATCACAGAGGTAAAAAGTGTATTAATATAACTAAATACACCCCCTAAAAAGCTAATAAGGGTTATAGACCTAAAAAGCTAATAAGGTAATAGACATCAGTGATGGATATCTCCCAATAAGAATATTGAGGGTTCATTTATACAATCCAGACTATATTAAATATATATATATATATATATATATATATATATACACAGTGAAGGAAGGCACTCACTGGTCTTTAATTCAAAAGAAAATTTTAATGAGCGTGACGTTTCGGGGACACACTCCCCTTCCTCAGACAAGAAACCAACTGCAAGTGACTAGACATATAAAGCCAAACAAACCCCTCCCAGTGAAAATTGCGCCAAAACTGTTACCATAGTGATCCTCAATAACATTCTAATCATGTGATGAGTGTTATTCATTGTTAGTAAATCAGCCTATGTAATCTCCACACTCCTAAATACAAGAGACATATTAAAAGTCATACTAAACATCATACTAGGCATTATATCTAAACACATGTGAACCAACTACTATTATAAAACAATCTGTGCATATAGCCATATATAGTGAACAGGACAGACAATTATAGTGAAACCATATCATATAAACAGGTTAAAATAACATGTGTATCCTCCTACTTTCAAGGTAAGTGAAGTGCATAAATCTGTATCTGTGTGTCCCCTAACACATATATTGTATCTTAAAAAATGTGTCATAGTGTAATGGTGTTTGTATCAAATGTGTGAAAAATGTGTGTATTGCCAGCCCCCTGGAGAGTCTAAATACACCAACTAGTGTGGCAATCTAATCGGAGAGTGTCATTATTGGTAGATGGACCAGATTATGGCTTGTTATTATTGCCGGACCTGGCGTAAAATAAAGACTGAACTAATAGCCATATGTGGCAAAGATAAAACAATTGTACTTGCAATCTGTGGCTAGTGTCTCTAACCAATGCATGAGGATACACACTACCGCATTACTAACGCATTACTAACAGCTAATGCAGGACCCACCTGATAGGAAAATTGTAGAGCCGTAGCACAAACACGCCTGTCTGAGATTACAGCGTGGCCGCCCCATGTGTATCTGAGACGCAAGCTGCAGGCTCAGTGTGATGACGTCATTGGGCTGCGTATAAGCTAAATGCCCAGTTGTCATAGTGACGCTACACACTATTAGGCAGATGCCGGCAATTAGACATACCCTGACTGACATGGCCATGCTACCAAATGTAGTTAAATTCTATGCTGAGTCCGGATGACTCCGAGCAATCTATACTTATAATGCAATTGTTTGCCAACTATGTGGGGAAGTCCCTAACTCTAGTCCCTATGACCCAAACGATACATGTCTGCATTGCCAATAAGGTAGACTGGGCCAAATTGTGAACAGTACACGTAATAAGATTGTGTATCAGATGTACTGCGCTAAATCACTTACACATTACCTGTACAGTAAAAATTAGAATAAGCATAGCAATAAACATAAAAATAGTAGATGTAATAAAGTACAGAAAATCATGAAAAATAAAATAAAATAAAAATAAAGTAAAGATAAAAATAAAAATAAAAATAAATATAAATATAAAAATAAAAATAATAATGAAATAAAATAAAAATAAAATAAATAAAAATAAAAAATAATAATAATAAATATAAAAATAAAAATAAAAATAAAAATAAATATAAATAAATAAAAATAATAAAATAAAATAAAATAAAAATAAAAATAATAATAAAAATAAAAATAAATATAAAAATGAAATAAATATAAAAATGAAAATAAATAAATATAAAATGATAAAGGCGGTGAAATACAATATGGTGCAGAAGAATATGTGTGCTCAAATAATAAAATCTGAGGCAGAGAAGCCCAGAACGAACAGAAAGAACAAAGGAATAAAAAGAACAAAGGAATAAAAAGAACAAAAAGAACAAAAAGAAGAACAAAAAGAACCAAGATCCCCCCATGTGATACCGACAAAAGAACCAAGAAAGAAAAAGAAGAGAAAAGAAAAGGAAAGAGAAAACAATACAGCAGACAAAAAGGCTAAGAGAACAAGAGAGGAAGAAAATACAATAGAGAAAAATAAAATAAAATGTGAAAAAAGAGGGATAAATAAGAGGAAAAAAGGAAAAAAGGGAAAAAAAGGGGAGGTAAGGTGTAGACATGAATGGATCATCAACTCTCATGGGTGGAGCTCAAAGCGATAAAGTCCTGCAATATGTCTTGTGACCTGTCTAATTCAAATATATCCACTTGAATTCCATGGAGTTCCACCATTGCTCATAGGAAACAATGCCAGTCTAAGTTCACATTCAGTCCCTTCGGGCGTAGGGTGTTGAGACGAAAGATCCACTTGGATTCTACTTGCAATAGTTCGTTGTCCCGGTCCCCACCCCTGGGGGGAATGGGGACATGGTCTATGAGCTTAAATCTTAGATCCTGTACGTTGTGCCCACTAATTGCAAAGTGGTGTGCCACCGGTTGTCCCAAATATTGTTATGACAGAAAAACCTGGTTATCCTCAAGCAAGAAGGGATGCTATCGGTGCAATGGCTGCACTACCTGTCATGCGATGATCCCGGGGGCCACCTTCCATCATCCCTACACAAATGTAACCTTTAAAATACAGCATTACTTGACTTGCACCACAACATATGTGGTCTATTCAATTAATTGCCCATGTGGCCTATTCTATGTAGGGAAAACAGTGGATGACATCCGTACACGCATGGCAAACCATTGGTCGGCCATCAGAACAGCCATCAAAAACCATGGGAGTGAACAACCGGTGGCACACCACTTTGCAATTAGTGGGCACAACGTACAGGATCTAAGATTTAAGCTCATAGACCATGTCCCCATTCCCCCCAGGGGTGGGGACCGGGACAACGAACTATTGCAAGTAGAATCCAAGTGGATCTTTCTTCTCAACACCCTACGCCCGAAGGGACTGAATGTGAACTTAGACTGGCATTGTTTCCTATGAGCAATGGTGGAACTCCATGGAATTCAAGTGGATATATTTGAATTAGACAGGTCACAAGACATATTGCAGGACTTTATCGCTTTGAGCTCCACCCATGAGAGTTGATGATCCATTCATGTCTACACCTTACCTCCCCTTTTTTTTCCCTTTTTTCCTTTTTTCCTCTTATTTATCCCTCTCTTTTCACATTTTATTTTTCTCTATTGTATTTTCTTCCTCTCATGTTCTCTTAGCCTTTTTGTCTGCTGTATTGTTTTCTCTTTCCTTTTCTTTTCTCTTCTTTTTCTTTCTTGGTTCTTTTGTCGGTATCACATGGGGGGATCTTGGTTCTTTTTGTTCTTCTTTTTGTTCTTTTTGTTCTTTTTATTCCTTTGTTCTTTCTGTTCGTTCTGGGCTTCTCTGCCTCAGATTTTATTATTTTAGCACACATATTCTTCTGCACCATATTGTATTTCACCGCCTTTATCATTTTATATTTATTTATTTTCATTTTTATATTTATTTCATTTTTATTTTTATTTTTATTATTATTTTTATTTTTATTTTATTTTATTATTTTTATTTTTATTTATTTATATTTATTTTTATTTTTATTTTTATATTTATTATTATTATTTTTATTTATTTTATTTTTATTTTATTTCATTATTATTTTTATTTTTATATTTATATTTATTTTTATTTTTATCTTTACTTTATTTTTATTTTATTTTATTTTTCATGATTTTCTGTACTTTATTACATCTACTATTTTTATGTTTATTGCTATGCTTATTCTAATTTTTACTGT
This sequence comes from Bombina bombina, assembly GCF_027579735.1. Classification (NCBI taxonomy): domain Eukaryota; kingdom Metazoa; phylum Chordata; class Amphibia; order Anura; family Bombinatoridae; genus Bombina; species Bombina bombina. Next base: position 1,368,343,100 of record NC_069500.1, read on the forward strand.
ACAGGTAATGTGTAAGTGATTTAGCGCAGTACATCTGATACACAATCTTATTACGTGTACTGTTCACAATTTGGCCCAGTCTACCTTATTGGCAATGCAGACATGTATAGTTTGGGTCATAGGGACTAGAGTTAGGGACTTCCCCACATAGTTGGCAAACAATTGCATTATAAGTATAGATTGCTCGGAGTCATCCGGACTCAGCATAGAATTTAACTACATTTGGTAGCATGGCCATGTCAGTTAGGGTATGTCTAATTGCCGGCATCTGCCTAATAGTGTGTAGCGTCACTATGACAACTGGGCATTTAGCTTACACGCAGCCCAATGACGTCATCACACTGAGCCTGCAGCTTGCGTCTCAGATACACATGGGGCGGCCACGCTGTAATCTCAGACAGGCGTGTTTGTGCTACGGCTCTACAATTTTCCTATCAGGTGGGTCCTGCATTAGCTGTTAGTAATGCGTTAGTAATGCGGTACTGTGTATCCTCATGCATTGGTTAGAGACACTAGCCACAGATTGCAAGTACAATTGTTTTATCTTTGCCACATATGGCTATTAGTTCAGTCTTTATTTTACGCCAGGTCCGGCAATAATAACAAGCCATGATCTGGTCCATCTACCAATAATTACACTCTCCGATTAGATTGCCACACTAGTTGGTGTATTTAGACTCTCCAGGGGGCTGGCAATACACACATTTTTCACACATTTGATACAAACACCATTACACTATGACACATTTTTTAAGATACGATATATGTGTTAGGGGACACACAGATACAGATTTATGCACTTCACTTACCTTGAAAGTAGGAGGATACACATGTTATTTTAACCTGTTTATATGATATGGTTTCACTATACTTGTCTGTCCTGTTCACTATATATGGCTATATGCACAGATTGTTTTATAATAGTAGTTGGTTCACATGTGTTTAAATATAATGCCTAGTATGATGTTTAGTATGACTTTTAATATGTCTCTTGTATTTAGGAGTGTGGAGATTACATAGGCTGATTTACTAACAATGAATAACACTCATCACATGATTAGAATGTTATTGAGGATCACTATGGTAACAGTTTTGGCGCAATTTTCACTGGGAGGGGTTTGTTTGGCTTTATATGTCTAGTCACTTGCAGTTGGTTTGTTGTCTGAGGAAGGGGAGTGTGTCCCCGAAACGTCACGCTCATTAAAAGTTTTCTTTTGAATTAAAGACCAGTGAGTGCCTTCCTTCACTGTGTATATTTAACTGCTGTAACCCTGGCATCAAGATTCGTAAGTGAGAGTGCTCTCTATCTACCTATATATATATAACCTGAATACCAGGTTAAACCTTTTTTGATAATTATTGAAAAAATATTTATTTTTCTTTTCTTTTTTTGCAGAAAGCCCTTTGTATTTCTTTATTGCTTTTGGGTTACTACTATTTTATGATTATTAACTTTTTTCAGCCGCAGCTCTGTAAAATGTAACACCGCTTTAGTGTTGGTCATAGTCCTGGTAAAGCTCCTACAACACCACCTGCTGGGGAGGAGTGAAACTGCAGTTGATTGATTCTGTTTTGGGAAACATTCATTTTAGTATATGTGAATCCATATTCTATTTTTTAGTTTTTCAGATAACTTGGAGAGAGCATTTAATAGCAGCCTCATAATCTGTAGGACACAGGTCATAAATTAATGGAATTATGGATGTGAGCTGTGAAGGCACTGTCTAGAAAGATGCTTATTGAGACTTAGGTTCAGGGAAACTGCTTCAGTAGTCTACAGACATGTCTAATTTTTACATTCCTGCTCCATACTGCTCTCCAAATATACCTGCTCCTTTGTTAATGGATCTTCTGGGATTTAATGACAGTGATGCCGTACTGTGTTGTTTGCTTTAGCCTATATCATTTATTGATACTCTAATTGAATGCCTTATAGGTTCTTTGGTATTTTGTTGCCTTTAGTTTTATTTGGTTTTTAAAATATAAATAGATATATAGATAGATAAATAGATAGATGATAGATAGAATTATTTACATATAGATATATACTTTGCATACAGTTTCATATTCATGCCTACATTTATTGATTTATTTTCTAAATTAAATTGAGTATGGTAGAAGTCCACACATCAAACATCATTTAAAAAGAACATTTTTCTCTTTGATCTAAGAGCTGCCATAGATTTATTGATTTATTTTTGTCTGTGATAGGTTCACTGTTTCAGAACTGTACAACTGTTGTGTAAAAGTTTATAAACCAGCTATGATAACTAGACAGCAAACTGACAATCAAATAAGGGTCACAATCCTCTGTATGTTGCACTGAAGAACTTTTTTAATGCCTATACCAGGTTAAACCATTTTCCTTATCTCTGATTACTAAGAGTTGAGGATAGTGCACAGGTATTAAATGTTTATTGTTTGAAAATTATGGTTGAATTATGCAATCTTACTTTTTCATTAAGTTGAAATCATGGGCAGTTTTTCTACTTTTTTTGCTTTAGCCATAAGATCTTGCATTTCCTTGTTTACTATTCCGAATCTATATTCCACTATGGATCTAATTTTTGGAACACATTGCTTATTTATATCAAGACCAATGAATGCATGATAAATAATAAAAAAAAATAGTCTAAGGCCACCACCATATTTGTTGTTTTGGCAAAGTTTTAATGACACACATATTTTATTTTTCGGTCTCTTTGTTAAGATGCAAACAGAAAACACAGAAAATATGTACACAAAATATATATATATATAAAAAAATATTTTTAGAACAAAATGGCTTCTTCAGGCAAAGTCAGTATTTAGTGTGACCTCCCTTGGCACTAAGCACATCTTGAACTCTTTTGGGAAGACTATCCTGAAGTTTTCTATAGTTATCTTCTGGTATATTTTCCAGGCTTATTTCTGCACTTCCCAAAGTTCTTCTTAATATTTAGGTTGTTGTTTATTTATTTTTCTATCCAGGTGATCCTATACTGCCTCTATAATATTCAGGATTCTGTATCATACTAAAAAATAAAACCATTCCCAAACAGGTTCTTTCCATAAGGAAAGGCATGATGAATAAAAACCTGTCTGTGCTTTTCAGCATTCTTGATCCCATCAATTCTAAAAGTATTGGCAACACTACTAGCCGAAATGCAGCCCCCAACCAGGACAGACACTCAACCATGTTTCACTGAAGGCAGCAAGCACTCATTTTTCCATCCCTCTTCAACTATTCTTTTCACATATTGTTGATGATTGGACCCAAAAATTTCAAACTTAGATTTGTCACTCCATAATACTCTTTTCCACTGATCTTTCTTCTAATCTTTTGTAAGTTTGAGCGTATCTTAGCCTTTTCCCCAAAGTATATCATTTTTTTAATGTTTATACTTTTTGAAATGTTCAATTATTACTATCAATTATATGTTTCTAAAAGGCTGTACTTATTAAAAACTACAACAGTTAATATGAAACTAATTTTCTGTATTCTTGATTTTATTCTGCATATACTTACTCTACAGATACATTCAATTTATGTAAGCAAGCTAACACAAACATGCAATATGCTAATAGCAAATAAGTTATTTATTTGGAAGCCACAATCAATAGTCATGTTAGCTTCATTCTTTAATACTACTTTCTTAGAAAAAAAAAATTATTCTGTTATTCCTTTTGATTTGTAAGCATCACTTGTTTCTGAGCATAATGTTTTGTATGCTATACATTCCATTAAGCCTGTTATGATTTTGTATTCATTTCATTCTAAAAACTGCGTATTTATGCAACAGGAGTTACAACTGAGAAAAGTATTTGCACATACGTTGAATTAAAAACAAGAATTAAACATAATGACACGCTACAGAAACTAAGGAAATAACTTGTATAATGCTTCTAATTTGCTATTTCCATAAGTTAATGGAGCAGTTGTCGTCCCTTGTGTAATTTTCTCTCCCACAGTTTTAAATCACTGGTGCAATAGTATCTCTAGAAATTAAATATACCCAAAAATAGTAATTGTCTTGCAACATTGAAAGGACATATTAGCTCATACAAAGCAACGGTTCATGGAGAAGAATCTATGCAGATTAAATATCAGATCAAAAAGATAATGGCATCCTATAAATCAAAATCTTAGGTACTGGGATTTTACTGCATAAATGGTAATATAATTTTCTTTAGCATTATTGAGAAGCAATTCATGTTCCTTGAATATATTTTTAATATTCTGTGGAAATAGAATTCTGATTTACACACACACTTACATGCAAATACATTTATATATATATATATATATAATATATATAATGGCTTCACCAAAAGGAGATTAAAGTTTTGGGATGGCCCAGCCAGAGCCCAGACCTAAATCCAATTCAAAATCTGTGGGGTGATCTGAAGAGGGCTGTGCACAGGAGATGCCCTCGCATTCTGACAGATTTAGAGTGTTTTTGCAAAGAAGAGTGGGCAAATCTTGCCAAGTCAAGATGTGCCATGCTGAAAAACTCATACCCAAAAAGACTGAGTGCTGTAATAAAATCAAAAGTTGTTTCAATAAAGTATTAGTTTAAAGGCGTTCACATTTACGCAACCATATTATTTTATTTTTTTATTTTTATTTTCCTTTACCTAAAAGATTTCAGTTTGTTTTTTCAATTGAGTTGTACAGTTATATATATATATATATACACAGTGTATATATATATACACAGTATATACATATACCCATATTGAGAAAGATTAAGAGTGGAGTGCAAAATTGCACTTTCGCTATTTTTTCTATATTTACGCTTCACTCATAATACTAGTGAATGCAATTGTGCGCTGGTATTAGAAGAGACCTCCAATGTTAACACAACCTTGCGTTCGCAATGCATGGAAGCTTGGTGCTCACGAGGGTGAGCTTCCATAGGCTCCAACTGTAATCTCGTTCTCATGCAGTGAGACACAGCATGAGAACCTAGCACAGCAAAGGGGGTAAGATGTGCAGTGATGAGCAGCACATTGAAATATATATATATATATATATATATATATATACTGTATATATATATATATATATATATATATATATATATATATATACCCAATTTGATGGAATTTACAGGTTATATCTTAAAACACAGGCTAAAAATATAAAGTGTTACAGAGGTCTGAATGCAGGGGGAGGAGGGGTGTCATAAAAATCATGATGGGAGTTTAGGAGAAAGAGGCAGATAGTGTCAGTAAAAGTTAACAGGCAGGGGAAATATATGGTTATACACAAAGCATATACTGACATAAAGTTATATATCAACATAGAATCAATATGAATAAAGATGGGAAATTAGGTATACAGGGGAATATAAGATAGTCAAAAAAGGAGAAAGGAAAAAAAAAGGTGAATAATAATAATGACAAAAGTGTGAACAATAGGCTTACCTGTGTCCCTATGCAATGAGATTGTGGAATATACAATGTAATTGACTATAGTATATGAAAGTACATTACAAAAAATTTTGATAATGGGTTAAGAAACCAGAGTCCACATTTAGTCCAGAATTTAGCAAGTTGAAGTATATTATCATTTTAATTTCAAAGGTTTTTTTTCCATGGTGTTTTTGAAGTTGCCTCTGAGAATCTTGATTTTGAGGTTTTGGATGGAGTGGTCAGGTTGGGTGAAACGGTGACCAACAGGGGTGCAGTATTTTGTTTCACAGTGGTTTTTGATTGAGTGTCTGTGTAAGTTCATCCGAATGTGCAGATTTTCGCTTGTTTCTTTAATATAACATCCCACTTCACATGCAGTGCAATGTATCATGTATACCACATTTGCAGATATACATGAATATGCCCCTTTAATGTTATATGATTTACTCTTGTGATTAGCTGTGCTGCTTTCACAAATGTGTTGACATAGTTTGCAGAGAACTTTGTTGCAGCATTTGTTCCATTCTGGGTGTTCTTTTTATCGAGGGGTAGCTTTCTGTGGACCAGTTTCTATTTTAGGTTGGGTGGTTGTCTGAGTGCCAGGATAGGGGTTTTGGAAAGATTTTTTTGAGTGTGGAATCCTCTAAGAGTAGTGGCTGTAAGTCTTTTATGATTTTTCGTATTCCTTCTACAGCAGGGTTATATTTGACAACTAGTGGTATACGCTATATGTTTTTCTTCTCCCTGTATTGTAGCAAGTGTTCATGTGGGGTATTAAGGGCAGAGTTAATTTGTTTGTTTATAACCCTTGTTTTGTAACCTTTTTCTCTGAATGATTGGGACAGTGTGATGAGGTGTTTGTCATAGTCCTTGGTGTCTGAGCAAATTCTGTGATATCTGGTGGCCTGACTGTAGAGTATGGATTTTTTAATGTGATTGGGGTGGGAGCTGGAGCTGTGGAGGTAGCTGCATCTATCTGTTGGTTTCCTGTATACAGATGAGTGTAATTTGCCATTTGTGATGGATATTGTTGTATCCAGGAAGCTGACACAGTCTCTAGAAAAGTCAATTTTAAGCTTTATTGATGCATGAAATAAATTAAATGATTTATGAAAATGTTCTAGTTTTTTTTTCTCCTTCTGTCCATATGATGAAAATATCATCTATGTAGCAAAAGTATTTGAAGGGTTTGTGTGGGTGAGTAGCTAGGAATCTCTGATCTAAATCAGCCATGAAGAGGTTTGCATACTGTGGTGCCATTTTGGTGCCCAATGGCTGTTCCCATGGTTTGTAAATAGATGGAGTTATTGAAGATAAACTAATTGTGGGTGAGTATAAATTCTGTAAGTTTACTGACTGTAGAAGCACTATATGTCTGGTTAGAGCTGTCTGAGGAAAGAAAGTTTAAGCAGGCATCAATACCATCTTTATGTGGAATATTGCTGTACAGTGATTCTACATCCGTTGTCACAAGTATAGTATCCTCTGGCAATTCTGTTATCTGGCTGATTTTTTTTAAGAAAATCAGTGGTGTCTTTTATAAAGCTAGTGGTGTTAATAACTAAAGGCTTAAGAATATTCTCCACTAGGCCCGATATTTGCTCAGTCACAGTGTCCATGCCAGTTATTATTGGCCTCCCTGGGTTCCCTGCACCAGGGCTCAACACAAAATTGGACAGCTAAATTGATCTCTGATGAAGCGCATTGAGCATGCGTGAAATGTATCAGTTCTGTAAGCACTAGCCTTGTACACTGTTTTGTGCTCCACATTGAATGCTTGAATAAAACCACTTGGTTTCCTGTTACAGCGAGTCCTCATTCCCTTTCCTCTTATGTATTCCTCTGTATACCTAATTTCCCATTTTTTTTCATATTGATTCTATGTTGATATATAACTTTATGTCAGTATATGCTTTGTGTATAACCATATATTTCCCCTTCCTGTTATCTTTTACTGACACTATCTGCCTGTCTCCTAAACCCCATCATGATTTTTATGACACCCCCTGTAACACTTTTGGCTAGATTACGAGTTTTGCGTTAAGGTAAAAAAGCAGCGTTATCAGGTCCTAATGCTGCTTTTTTACGCCCGCTGGTATTACGAGTCTTGCAGGTATAGGTGTACTGCACACTTATTTGGCCTTACCGCAAATCAACTTACGTAAATTTTGTAAAGGCTTTTTTCTATGGGACTTCCATAGCGCCGGTATTACGAGTTTGTCCTTGGAGGCCAAAAAGTGAGCGGTACACCCTCTACCGCCAAGATTCCTAACGAATTTTAAAGTCAGTAGTTATGAGTTTTACGCTACAAAGCTGTAGCATAAAACTCATAACTAAAGTGCTAAAAAGTACACTAACACCCATACATTAAAATAAAATTATTAACCCCTAATCTGCCGCTCCGGACATCTCCGCCACTAGAATAAACATATTAACCCCTGAACCGCCGTACTCCCGCCTTGCAAACACTAGTTAAATAATATTAATCCCGAATCTGCGGCCCCTAAAATTGCCACCACCTACATTATACTTATTAACTCCTAATCTGCCACTCCAGACATCGCCGCCACCTACATTATACCTATTAACCCCTAATCTGCCGCTCCGGACATCGCCGCCACCTACATTATACCTATTAACCCCTAATCTGCTGCCCCCAACATCGCTGCCACCTACATTATACTTATTAACCTTTAATCTGCCGTTGCCGCCACTATTCTAAATGTATTAACCCTTTAAACCTAAGTCTAACCCTAACACCACCTAACTTAAATATAATTTAAATAAATCTAAAAAAAAATTCCTATCATTACCTAAATTATTCCTTTTTAAAACTAAATACTTACCTATAAAATAAACCCTAAACTAGCTACAATATAACTAATAGTTACATTGTATCTAGCTTAGGGTTTATTTTTATTTTACAGGCAAGTTTGTATTTATTTTAACTAGGTAGAATAGTTACTAAATAGTTATTAACTACCTAGCTAAAATAAATACAAATTTACCAATCGGAATCTAAGGGACGCCATCTTGGATGACGTCATTTAAAGATACCTTCATTGTAGTCGTCGCTGGAAGAGGATGCTTCGCGCCGGATGTCTTTAAGATTGAGCCGCTCCGCATGGAAGGATGAAGATAGAAGATGCCATCTGGGTGAAGCTTTCTTCCCATCTGGAGGACCACTTCTGCCCGTCTGGAGAACCACTTCTGCCGGCTTCGTTGAGGACATCTTGCCTCTTGGATGAAGACTTCTCCCGGTAAGTGGATCTTTGGGGGTTAGTGTTAGGATTTTTTAAGGGTGTATTGGGTGAGTTTTATTTTGAGGTTAAGGCTTTGGGCACCAATAGAGCTAAATGCCTTTTTAAGGGCAATGTCCATCCAAATGCCCTTTTCAGGGCAATGGGGAGCTTTAGGTTTTTTTAGTTAGGGTTTTATTTGTGGGGTTGGTTGTGTGGGTGGTGGGTTTTACTGTTGGGGGGGTTGTGTGTATTTTTTTTACAGGTAAAGGAGCTGATTTCTTTATGGCAATGCCCTGCAAAAGGCCCTTTTAAGGGCTATTGGTAGTTTAGGCTAGGCTAGGGTTTTTTTTATTTTAAGTGGGCTTTTTTTATTTTGATAGGGCTATTAGATTAAGTGTAATTAGTTTAAATATCTTGTAATTTGTTTTTTTATTTTTTTGTAATTTAGCAAATTGTATTTAATTTATTTAATTGTATTTAATTTAGGTAATTTATTTAATTGTAATGTAGTGTTTTTTTACAGGTAAATTTGTATTTATTTTAGCTAGGTAGTTATTAAATATTTATTAACTATTTAGTAACTATTCTACCTAGTTAAAATAAATACAAACTTGCCTGTAAAATAAAAATATACCCTAAGCTAGATACAATGTAACTATTAGTTATATTGTAGCTAGCTTAGGGTTTATGTTATAGGTAAGTATTTCATTTTAAATAGGAATAATTTAGTTAATGATAGTAATTTTATTTAGATTTATTTAAATTATATTTAAGTTAGTGGGTGTTAGGGTTAGACTTAGGTTTAGGGGTTAATACATTTAGAATAGTGGTGGCGATGTTGGGGGTGGCAGATTAGGGGTTAATAAATGTAGGTAGGTGACGGTGATGTTAGGGGTGGCAGATTAGGGGTTAATAAATATAATGTAGGTGCCGGCGATGTTGGGGGCAGCAGATTAGGGGTTAATAAGTATAATGTAGGTGGCGGCGATGTCCGGAGCGGCAGATTAGGGGTTAATAAGTATAATGCAGGTTTTGGCGATGTTGGGGTTGGCAGGTTAGGGGTTAATAAGTGTAAGATTAGGGGTGTTTAGACTCGGGATTCATGTTAGGGTGTTAGGTGTAAACATAATATGTGTTTCCCCATAGGAATCAATGGGGCTGCGTTACTGAGTTTTACGCTGCTTTTTTGCAGGTGTTAAGACTTTTTTTCAGCCAAATCTCCCCATTGATGTCTATGGGGAAATTGTGCACGAGCACGTATAACCAGCTTACCGCTCACTTAAGCAGTGCTGGTATTGGAGTGCAGTGTGGAGCGCAATTTTGCTCTACGCTCACTTCTTGCCTGTTAACGCCGGGTTGATAAAAACCCGTAATACCATCTCTGCAGGTAAGTGAGCAGTGAGAATTAACTGCAAGTTAGCACCACACCCCTGTTACCGCACAACTCGTAATCTAGGCGTTAGTCTTTTAATTCTGTGTTTTAAAATATAATCTGTAAATTCCATCAAATTGGTCAGTATTGCTTCAGACTTGAAAAAGGAAGACATTCTTTCGAAAGCTTGTCCTCTATTAAATGTATAGTTAGTCCAATAAAAAAGTTTCATTGCTCAATGCAATCCTCTTGTTATTTTGATATCTAAATCTCTGGACTAACATGGCTACTCCAATCAATGTGTATATATATATATATATATATATATATATATATATATATATATATATATATATTAGGGTGACCAAATTGCCGCTTTAAAAAGGTATGCATCAAAAATACAGTACATATGTCAGGGCTGTTTTCAGGATTGTTTAAAGAAATGTTTTTTATAAGAATATATATACATTTATATGTACAGGGAGTGCAGAATTATTAGGCAAATTAGTATTTTGACCACATCATCCTCTTTATGCATGTTGTCTTACTCCAAGCTGTATAGGCTCGAAAGCCTACTACCAATTAAGCATATTAGGAGATGTGCATCTTTGTAATTAGAAGGGGTGTGGTCTAATGACATCAACACCCTATATCAGGTGTGCATAATTATTAGGCAACTTCCTTTCCTTTGGCAAAATGGGTCAAAAGAAGGATTTGACAGGCTCAGAAAAGTAAAAAATAGTGAGATATCTTGCAGAGGGATGCAGCACTCTTAAAATTGCAAAGCTTCTGAAGCGTGATCATCGAACAATCAAGCGTTTAATTTAAAATAGTCAACAGGGTCGCAAGAAGCGTCTGGAAAAACCAAGGCGCAAAATAACTGCCCATGAACTGAGAAAAGTCAAGCGTGCAGCTGCCAAGATGCCACTTGCCACCAGTTTGGCCATATTTCAGAGCTACAACATCACTGGAGTGCCCAAAAGCACAAGGTGTGCAATACTCAGAGACATGGCCAAGGTAAGAAAGGCTGAAAGACGACCACCACTGAACAAGACACACAAGCTGAAACGTCAAGACTGGGCCAAGAAATATCTCAAGACTGATTTTTCTAAGGTTTTATGGACTGATGAAATGAGAGTGAGTCTTGATGGGCCAGATGGATGGGCCCGTGGCTGGATTGGTAAAGGGCAGAGAGTTCCAGTCCGACTCAGACGCCAGCAAGGTGGAGGTGGAGTACTGGTTTGGGCTGGTATCATCAAAGATGAGCTTGTGGGGCCTTTTCGGGTTGAGGATGGAGTCAAGCTCAACTCCCAGTCCTACTGCCAGTTTCTGGAAGACACCTTCTTCAAGCAGTGGTACAGGAAGAAGTCTGCATCCTTCAAGAAAAACATGATTTTCATGCAGGACAATGCTCCATCACACGCGTCCAAGTACTCCACAGCGTGGCTGGCAAGAAAGGGTATAAAAGAAGAAAATCTAATGACATGGCCTCCTTGTTCACCTGATCTGAACCCCATTGAGAACCTGTGGTCCATCATCAAATGTGAGATTTACAAGGAGGGAAAACAGTACACCTCTCTGAACAGTGTCTGGGAGGCTGTGGTTGCTGCTGCACGCAATGTTGATGGTGAACAGATCAAAACACTGACAGAATCCATGGATGGCAGGCTTTTGAGTGTCCTTGCAAAGAAAGGTGGCTATATTGGTCACTGATTTGTTTTTGTTTTGTTTTTGAATGTCAGAAATGTATATTTGTGAATGTTGAGATGTTATATTGGTTTCACTGGTAAAAATAAATAATTGAAATGGGTATATATTTGTTTTTTGTTAAGTTGCCTAATAATTATGCACAGTAATAGTCACCTGCACACACAGATATCCCCCTAAAATAGCTATAACTAAAAACAAACTAAAAACTACTTCCAAAACTATTCAGCTTTGATATTAATGAGTTTTTTGGGTTCATTGAGAACATGGTTGTTGTTCAATAATACAATTAATCCTCAAAAATACAACTTGCCTAATAATTCTGCACTCCCTGTATATACACATATTAGCACATTAACATACAGTATATGTATATAAGTGACATTTTTTTTCTAACATCCCACACCCACTCACTTTAACCTCTCATAACTGCTTCTTGCAGTTATTTTATATATATAAAAAAAAATGCTACAATTTTTTTTTATTATAAGCTAAAACACACTTTATTTTGGGGGCAATTGGGATCTGATTTCTGGTTAATTTTCAGAGCACTAATTGCTACCACAAGCTTGTGGTAGCAAAAACCAGCCACTTGCTGGCTGGTTATTGTGTGCCCATAAATGGATGCATTTGCCCATTTATAGGGGTGCAATAAATTTGTGCTCCATTTGTAATCTCCCCCATTATCTATTAGTATGCTCCTCTTGGGTTGTGTAGGAGGTATTTTGAAATAATGGGCAATTATGGTTAACTACATGAGAGGTGAAAATATTTTTTTAAGCAGTGCTATTTTTATACTAATATTAGAATACTATAGAAGATTAGAATACTTAAGAAACATGTATAATAGATTAAACTAAATTTAGAACCCATTCTGATCATAATATGGTATTAATACTGGAGTAGAGTAAAACATGTCTTCATTAATCTGTTATATAGTAACCTAATAGAGAAAGGAGAGAACAAAAACACACTGCACCATTAAATACCAGAGTTGTTGCATTAGAATTGTCATTGTCAAGTCAAAAGGTTTTTAAAAATATAGATTTTAGATGTAAAAGAATTGTCAAAGGTATCAATAATATCAGGTTAGCAGATTTATTTAATCTATAGCAAAATCCAAGGTATTAAAAATGAATTCACTACTTGCTTTAGATTAGTTTCCACCAGAGGGTTACAGTGGAGCTTCCATATGCTACAATTTTTTTTTTAATAAAATGATTATCTTATCTATCACTAATTTGTGTTCTAAATATATAAAATGACATTTTCTGGGTCTATTTATATTTGTAAATAGAAGTTTGTAAAAACAGAACCAATTGCATAGATCTTACTAAAATATTGATTTGAATTTCATATAATTTTACGATGACCAGAGAAAACCTACATTTTTTTCACCAACTCCATTAAAAGAAAACATATTCAAATGTCACACTTCATGGAAAAATGTTGGATAACCCTGCTTTATAATTACTTTAACACATTTTGCATGATGTGAAAAGCACACCTATTTCTGTAAGACTGTAAATTTGTATCCTCAATTACAAAACATATTTCCTGATTTTACTTGTTTTTATCCTCTGCCAAATAGAAATACTTATTTAATGTATCCAAGATTATAATGGATAATTAAATGGGGATTTCCCACAAAAGAGCAAAGTACAAATCCCCAAATGTATTGCTTTAGTACATTTTATGCAAAGGAAAAATAGTTTAATCCAGCGAGTATGACAATAAACTCAACTGAATTCACATATCCAACTGAGATAAAATAGCCACAGGAGCATAAACTAGCCACAGAATGTCAGCCAGCCAGGAAGGTTAGTGTTTTTCCTTGCAGGAAAATAATTATTTTAATAATAAGTCTTCAAAGAGTAAAAGTCCAGATTTAATTGTGTAATATGGCTGGGTTTTTGTTGTTGTCCTTTTTTCTTTCAAATGCTTATAACTCTGAAATTTGGCTGGAAATTGACAGTTTTACCTCAGACTGACAGACATTTAAACATTAAAAGTAAATCCAATTTAATATTGTTGAATTTTAAAGATGTAAAGATGTCTATGTTTTGCATTTTGAAAGATTCTATATCCTAAATTACTAAAATAATCTTCAAACATTTCAAACTTTTTAGACAGAGACCTAAGATTTATAAACATTAATGGAAGTAACACAAAGTAATATTCCAAACAATGTAATTTTCCATTAATTATAAATATGTGAAAATGTAAATGTTTTTAAATATAAATTAATTTTAACCAATTGTATAACCAAAATGACCCCACTAATCTTCATGAAATTAGACAGAGATATAAATGGGTTTGGATATTTGTTGTGTTATTTGTCAAACAAGTCATTTATAAGTCCAGGAAAATAAAGTCTCTTCATAACTATATTGTTTTTGCAAGAGAAAGAGAGGAATAAAAGTTTGGTTAAACACTCCTTACAAAAAGCTTATTTACACATATTTGGGAGTGCTGCCAATGTGACCATGTAGTTACACAAAACAGGGGGTATTAAAGCACCCCACCCAAGCTCAGGTGTACTTGTGGTAGTGTAATGGAGTTGTGTATATAAAGCCAGGGAGTCTCATTCTATTATGAAGAGAAAAAGCAGGAATGATTCAGCCCATTAAGGCAAAGGACTGTAGTGTTAGGACCAGTCAATATTGGGGCACCTTTTAAGCTGGTGACTGGCTAAGCAGAATATGGCCATATTGTGTGACTAAGATCCCAAATAGTTAAAAGAATAGATGCTTTTGCAGACAATTTTTTTTGCAGCATTTTAAAATGTGTTGTTTATTTGCAAATGTATCTAAACCAACATAGTTCATAATTCAATCTCTCTAACTTGTTGTTCAATAAGGGATTGTGGAAAACCCCTCTTAAGGAAGCAAGTACCCATTTTTCTAAGTCTACTGGCCACTTTAGTTTCATCAGAAAAAATCCGCTTATCACGTAGAAGCTGGCTCTTAGGTAGACTTCTTATATAGATCAGTCTTTAAAAATATCCCTCTTTAATTACCAGGGTATCTAAAAAAGCCACAGATTCCTCACTAAAATTTAATTTAAATTTTATTTGCCGTGTGGAAATATTTAAATCTGCTACAAACTCATATAAGGAGTCAATGTTGCCCCCCCCCCATATGCCAAACACATTGTCTATGTCTATGTATCTAAACCAACATAGTTCATACTTTTGGAACATGTTATTGGTATACACAAATCTCTCCTCATAGATATTTATATAGATGTTGGCCTACGGGGGGGCGACATTTGACCCCATAGCAGTCCCCTGACGTTGGATATAAAACTGGTCTTGAAAAAGAAAATAGTTACAGCATAAGACCAACTGTAATAATTCCATAACAAATTCACTCTCATTAGTTGTCAATATAGCACTGTATGTAGTAGCCTGTCTTGTTGCATCAAGACCACTGTTGTGTGTAATCGAGGTATATAGGCTATTAACATCCAGTGTATACAGAATAAACGTATCACTCTGTGAAACAATCTCCTGTAGTTTATGCAAAAAATCCCCTGTGTCCTTGATATAGGACATAGCTGTAATCACCAAAGGTCTTAATACCCTGTCCAAATAGATAGATACATTAGTAAGGATAGAGTTGGTACTTGCCACAATTGGACGGCCCGGTGGTTTCTCATAATTTTTGTGTATCTTCGGCAATGGGTAAAAAACTGGTATAGAAAATGTATTCTGAATCAGAAAATTCTGTTCTTTTCCAGTGATTAAACCATTACACATTGCCTTAGATACACATTTTTCTAGTTCTTTTTTAACTTCCAAAGAAGGGTCCCTGTCCAGTGGCAAGTACACATCCCTATCCTGTAGTTGAGCTCTGATTTCCTGCACATAATAGCTCTTATCAAGTATCACAGTGGACCCGCCCTTATGGGCGGGCTTGCATATTATCTGTTTATTATTACTTAGATCCTTCAGAGCCTTAAATTCAGAAGATGTAAAATTAGGCCTAGATATCACTTTATTGCCTATAGCTCTGTGGGGTATCGTTTTACTACCATTGCCCAACGTCTTATTCTGTTGCAATAAATCCACATCCCTTAACACCAATTGTATAAATGTTTCCATACTGGGGTTATTAATAACCGGTGTAAACCCACTCTTGTTTCTTAAGTTCAGCTTCCCAAGTGATAAATTATTATTCAAATCAACTTTACCGTTATGTCCAACAATATTATTGCCAAAAAATAACTTCAATTTCATATTCCAGAAAAAAGATTGTAGGTCCTTATACAGATCAAAGAAATTACATTTAGATTGTGGACAGAATGATAGTCCCTTGTCAATAACAGTTTTCTCAGTCTCAGTTAGTGTGTACTTGGAGATATTTACCCCTAGACCTGTTTGGTCTTGTTGTGAGTCATCCTCTGCGAACGTTGTTCCTTCTGCTCCGGCGTCTTGTTGTCTATGGCGGTGCTTTCTTCCGCCTTTGTGTTTGCGCCTGAGTCCGCCGACGATGAATCACCTTTTGATGACGAGGAGTGTCCGCGACGATCATGTGCGCGTCGTTGCGATCACGTGCGCATCGTTGTCTCCTCCAGTTGGTTCCGCCCTGACGTTGATTACCGTCATCCCGGGCGCCCGTTGTCCATCGATATACGCTTCCATTGCGATAATCCTCCTCATCCCTGAGAAATGTCTGTCTCTTCCGGGCCTCGATAACTTTCTGGAGTTCAGCAACACTTGCGTTCGTTGTGGCCAACAGTTTATCTATCTCCTCTCTCGACATCATCGATTTTAGGACACCTTCCAGGCATGCAATCTCCACACCCTGCTTGTCCAAATCGTATTGCAGTAATTGACGTCAGGGCGGAACCAACTGGAGGAGACAACGACACGCACGTGATCGGCGCGGACACTCCACATCATCAACAGGTGATTCATCATTGGGGGACTCAGGCGCAAACACAGAGGCAGAAGGAAGCACCGCCATAGACAACAAGACACCGGAGCAGAAGGAACAACGTTCGCAGAGGATGACTCGCAACAAGACCAAACAGGTCTAGGGGTAAATATCTCCAAGTACACACTAACTGAGACAGAAAACTGTTATGGAGAAGGGACTATCATTCTGTCCACAATCTAAATGTAATTTCTTTGATCTGTATAAGGACCTACACTCTTTTTTCCGGACTATGAAATTGAAGTTATTTTTTGGCAATAATATTGTTAGACATAACGGTAAAGTTGATTTGAATAATAATTTATCACTTGGGAAGCTGAACTTAAGAAACAAGAGTGGGTTATTATTAATAACCCCAGTATTGAAACATTTATACAATTGGTGTTAAGGGATGTGGATTTATTGCAACAGAATAAGACGTTGGGCAATGGTAGTAAAACAATACCCAACAGAGCTAGAGGCAATAAAGTGATATCTAGGCATAATTTGACATCTTCTGAATTTAAGGCTCTGAAGGATCTAAGTAATAATAAACAGATAATATGCAAGCCCGCCGATAAGGACGGGGCCACTGTGATACTTGATAAGAGCTATTATGTGCAAGAAATCAGAGCTCAACTACAGGATAGGGATGTGTACTTGCCACTGGACAGGGACCCTTCTTTGGAAGTTAAAAAAGAACTAGAAAAATGTGTATCTAAGGCAATGTGTAGTGGTTTAATCACTGTAAAAGAACAGAATTTTCTGATTCAGAATACATTTTCTATACCAGTTTTTTACACATTGCCGAAGATATACAAAAATTATGAGAAACCACCGGGCCGTCCAATTGTGGCAAGTACCAACTCTATCCTTACTAATGTAGCTATCTATTTGGACAGGGTATTAAGACCTTTGGTGATTACAGCTATGTCCTATATCAAGGACACAGGGGATTTTTTGCATAAACTACAGGAGATTGTTTTACAGAGTGATAAGTTTATTCTGTATACACTGGATGTTAATAGCCTGTATACCTCGATTACACACAACAGTGGTCTTGATGCAACAAGACAGGCTATTACATCCAGTGCTATATTGACAACTAATGAGAGTGAATTTGTTATGGAATTATTACAGTTGGTCTTATGCTGTAACTATTTTCTTTTTCAAGACCAGTTTTATATCCAACGTCAGGGGACTGCTATGGGGTCAAATGTCTCCCCCACGTATGCCAACATCTATATGAATATCTATGAGGAGAGATTTGTGTATACCAATAACATCTTCCAAAAGTATGGACTATGTTGGTTTAGATACATAGACGATGTGTTTGGCATATGGGGGGGGGCAACATTGACTCCTTATATGAGTTTGTAGCAGATTTAAATATTTCCAAATAAAATATAAATTAAATTTTAGTGAGGAATCTGTGGCTTTTTTAGATACCCTGGTAATTAAAGAGGGGAGATTTTTAAAGACTGATCTATATAAGAACATGAGTGACAAAAACAGTCTTTTAAGATTTAACAGTGCATACTCTCCTTCATTAATTAGAAGTCTACCTAAGAGCCAGCTTCTACGCGATAAGCGGATTGTTTCTGATGAAACTAAAGTGGCCAGTAGACTTAGAGAAATGGGTACTTGCTTCCTTAAGAGGGGTTTCCCACAACCCCTTATTGAACAACAAGTTAGAGAGATTGAATTAACCCAGAGGGAATCTGCTCTCAATGATGGTAATATCAACAAAAAATCGGATAAAAGGGATAGACTTGTGTTTGTTACAGAGTATAACCCCCTAAAAAGGAGAATAAATGGTATCATTAGGAAACATTGGCCAGTAGTAAGAGACCTCAATAAGCATATTAAAGAATTTCAGGAGCCCCTGATGCCAGCATATAGGAGGTGTAAGAATGTGAGGGATACTCTGGTCAGGGCTGATATTGGCCCTGAGAAAGGATATAGGCAAACATTCATTACAAATCCATGGATGGGCAGCTACCCCTGTTTGGGGTGCTGCAATTGTAATAACATGATTAAAGGTGAGTTATTTGTACACCCCTTAACTGGGAGAAAATTTAGGATCTCTGGCTTCTACATGTACAACACCGATTTTATTATATATCTTATTAAGTGCCCCTGCTCGAAAATTTATATTGGGGAGTCGACGCGTAGGGCCAGAGATCGAATAAATGAGCACAAATCTAACATCCGTAGAAAGAACTTGGATGCTCCAGTATCCAACGATTTCCTACAGGCTGGCCACTCTATCTCACAGCTTAGATTTCAGGTCATTGAGCACGTTAAGAAACCTAGACGGGGGGAGACAGGGTTAAGATGTTGAAATCCAGAGAAACTTTCTGGATCTATACCCTCCAATCTATGGTACCACTAGGAATGAATAAGGAAATGAACTGGGGTGTCACTCTGTAGGATAAGTCTATCTGAATACTTTAAAAATTACATTATTGTTATCCACGTTCTGATCAGGTGATATGTTAGATTATACTTTAACTTGAATTTTTTTTAGGTATAAGTGTTTTTATAAATAAGTAAAAAATATAAAAATGTTTTTAACTATAGCTATATGTCTTCCAGGTCTCAAATGATTAAAGAAGACCACTAGAGGGGGTGTGTAGTTTATGTTTTTATGGATACACCTGAGTCAGGTAATTGGACCCCTCCCCTTTTGAAGGGTATAAAGTGTGTACAGAGATGATGCTGTTTAGAACATGATTAAGGTCAGTTTGTGACCGAAACGTTGTTTGTTTTTACATGCTGTGATGTCTCACAAATAAAGAAATTCTATTCGCATTAAGAAGGTGCTGCTGTTTTCTGCTATCTTTGGAATTGACCTAGGGGACTATTGCAGGGTCCCTGCAGCATGCATCTACTGGCCTGGGTTTGAGTGCTGGGCCTCTATATTGAATTTAACCATATGTGCATCCACCAATCAGCAGTTAGCTCCCAGTAATGCATTGCTGTTCCAGTGCTTATCTAGGTATGCATTTAAACAAAGGATAACAAGAGAATGAAGCTAATTAGAAAGTAGATATCAAATGGAAAGATAATTTAAAATGCTATGCTCTACCTGAATCGAGAAATTGTATATTTTGACTTTACTGTTCCTTTAACATTTTTCTTTTTCCATCGCATTATTACTCAAATATGTTTTTTTTTTCTAAAGTATATTTTTTTATTCCATTTTTTTTATTTACTAAAATAAATGAAGTTTTTCAATGAATAAATACCTATCTAGAAAAGATTGAGTTTGCAAATTAAAGAGAAAAAGTAAAATGGGTTATTTTGTTTTTAATTTGTTATTTTAATCGTGTAGTTTGTTTTCTAAGCACATGAATGTTTTATTTATTATAATTATGGAAAAATTATAATGTGCCCAATGCTTTCAACCATAATAAACAGCATAATTTATTTGAATGGTTTCATGATTAGTTGATACATTTGTATTTAGCTGGGATGATACATATAATCAGACAAATTTAAAAGGAAACAAATATGGGCATTAAATTTGCATTAGTTGTTCTTAACTGGAATCAATAGTTTTGACATAAGAGCTCTTCATCGGGCAGATAAATTTGATTTAAATTAATGCAGGATCATGAAAAAAGTCAATGAATGTGCTTCAATTCTAAACGCTTAATGACATTTTAACAATAGTTGAAAAACATTTTGATTGGCTGAAACAGAAAATCAAAACAATTTACTATGCACTGAGCCACTCTATTGAACAAGGTATATTACATGACACATACTGAGGGGGAATATTAGAAATATTATGCCAAAAGGATATTAATATATAGAGGAACTAGTTTCTGCTAAAATAATAATAATAATAATAATAATAATAATAATAATTATAATAATAATAATAATAATAATAATAATAATAAAAACCAATAGCTATAACAATAATTTAAATAAAGACTCAATATACTGAATATTTCAAGGGACTCCATTATAAACACATCTTTAAACATGGGGGTCAAACAACATTTTTTGGCAGGGGCACAAGAAGAAGAAATTTTGTATTTGCATTTTATGTGTTCGTCTTGCACAAAGGAAAGCAATATTGGCACATAAACCTGCACTGGTATGGCCAAATGGTTGCCCTTGAGCATGTTTCTCAGGTATCTCCCTCTGCTACACTCCCACTACCTCTCTTTTTATTATTCCTTAATACAACCAGTTAATGTAGCAACATCTTGGCTTTTGGTATTTTTCAGTCACTTATACATTTTCTATCTATCTATCTATCTATCTATCTATCTATCTATCTATCTATCTATTTATATATCTATCTTTCTATCCATCTATCTATTTGTCTTCCTATCTATCACCTCTCTATCATCTATCTCTATCTATCTATCTATCTATCTATCTATCTATCTATCTATCTACTTCCCTATCTATATCTATCCATTTAACTATTTATCTATCTATATATCTATCTATCATCTATCTATCTGTCTGTCTGTCTATCATTTTTATTTTTCCTCTCTCTCCTCTCCCCCCATCTCTCTCTCATGCACTTGGACTGTTTTTCTATTTCACATTTTTGGTATTTACAATAAATAAAAACCCACATTTTTATTTCCATCAGTGCATTTATTTAAATACTTCAAGTAAATCACAAATGTTTCCCCCTATGAAAGGAAAGGTAAGTGTACTAAATTACCATAGTTCTTAATAATTTTGATAATCCTAGCTTTGTGAATGAATAATCTAGATGTTATTAAAGAGACATAGATGAATATGTTGCTTAACCTTTTCTTTTTACTGCTCACAGCACTTAAAAGCAATATACACGACCGGAACACCTACAGCCGCCATCACCGGTCTTACAACGAGAGAGGCTGGAGCGGTAACGATAACCCCCCAGAGATCAGAACATTACCGCCAACCACCGGAACCTCTGACCAACAAGCAGGGATATAAATCTGCCTTGGAGGGCTCCGTGGTTCAGTGATTCTCCTGGGAATGAGCCGCCATCTTGCCCCACATGTAAGTGCGCCATAGTTAAACACTGCACAGACACTCTGCAGCGCAGACCTCTTCCTCAGTCAAAAGGGGCCCCAGACTCTGCTGGTATATTGGGGCTATAAAGAGAACCCTACCCCAAAATATAAGAAGAGTTTTGTCCTATGCACCCAAAATCTAAGCCTCAGAAATATAATAAGAAGTAAAGGAGAGAGTTGGGGTGGATAATAGGGACACTATATATATATATACAAAGCAGGCAGCAAACTGGTGTTTCCTCAGGAGATCATAAATTAAAGGAGATTGCCCACCCACCTTAACACTCACAGAGGAATATATAACAAAAACTGGTGCAAGTCAACATTGTGTGCGGGGCTGGAGGCTAGGTGTAACAGGCAGAAATAAGAAAGTCTGTACAGACATTTTATTGGGTCCCTCCTTTGCACAGCAGTGATTTAGTGTCCAGAAGGAAAAGGAACATTTAAACAGTCAGCACTAAAGCTTAGTATAACTTAAACAGCACAGAAGAGTCTGCCCTTAGTGCCCTCCCCCCCCCCTTCCTTTTCCTGCCAGCCTTTAGGGGCGACAGGTCATACCCTCTACACCTTTTCCCCTGATTGTCCTGTGAGGACAACTGCCCCGGGGAGAAGGGCACACTGAGAAACTTGGGCCTCAAAGCAGCTGAAAGAGAGACTTACTTAGATATCAAACTGTCTGCAAAATCTATTATTCTGATATTTTACACCTACAATTAAAGGCACCTCTAAATCACCACTCCACCCATATCCCTGAACTGTGTGTGGTGGCATGTAGTTCACATGTTAGGGCCATATGGGGAAGCCCGCCTCACGAACCAATAAGCAGAACAAACTGAACTCTTCCAACCTATGAAATAACATCACCCTCCCGCATACCACAAGATGAGACCACAATAGAGGAGATAAGTGATACTATGATGCCGTATTAATCAATAACTACTATCCCTCCATATCCAATCAATAGCAAAAGACCACTTGACCATAATACCTAAACCAATCAAGCTCCACAAAGGGACAATACACATTCTTTGATGGTAAAATGGCCTCCAAGAGAGTAGTAAAGGGAGATAAGTCCTCTACTAAACCTTCCACAGTGTCCTCCTTCTTTAAGTCTTCACAACCTAACAAAACTAACAAGGAGATGGAGGCGGAGGGAGATTCGGATCATGACTCCACATCACAAATAGAAGATAATACCCCATTAACTAAAGCTGACCTGCGGACCCTGGTTTCAAAAAAAGACATTGCCGACAACTTCGAGAAACTGTGGGAGAAAATTGATTCCATTCATTCATCAGTTGCCAGCAGCCTGTCCGAGATTAAATCTGATCTGACAGACATGGGGAACAGGATAGATATACTTGAGGACCAGAAAGATAACATTGTGGAGAATGTGGATGAAATATCTCAGATGGTCTCGACACAACAACAACAACTGGTGGAATTCCAGGATAAACTAGATGACCTGGAGAATAGGAGCAGAAGAAATAATCTCAGGCTGAAAGGAGTTCCAGAGGAGATAACTACTGCAGAGCTCCTGGCATACCTTGCGCAACTTTTCAACCAGATCACAGGCTCGCCCTCTGACTACACCTTCCACGTTGAGACAGCTCATAGGGCGCTAAAAGCTAAACCAAAGGCAGGCCTTCCACCAAGGGACATAGTTATTAAAATGACTTTCTATCCAGACAAAGAGAAGATCCTCCAAGCTGCGAGAAAACAACCCACTATTAAATTTCAAGGCAACGTGATCCAATTCTACCAGGACCTGAGCCTCCGGACACTGCAAAGGCGAAGTGCCCTATGACCCCTTACTGCTTTGTTGAGGAAACGACAAATACCGTACAGATGGGGTTTCCCTTTTGCACTAATTATAACAAAAGACACTAAAGTCATAACCATCAAGGAACCAGAAGATATTTCTGAAGTCTGTGAGATGCTGGGTTTGGAGACCCCTCCGCTACCTGGCAGAGAACCAACCTCGGCACATAGGCAGACCCCTACACATATAGAAGATCAGTCAAAGTGGCAAAAATCAAGACACAAGAAGCTGAAGACAAAAGAATCCAGAGATAAAGAACTATAACTACAGATCTCTTCTTATCCCCCTGGAACTCAGGGGGAAGGGACCTTTCCAGTTAGGCTCTACGGCTAGGCCGATTGGGGCAGTAGGAGAAACTTAGAGGAGAAAGTCAGACTATGTGTCATAGGCATCCTAGTAAGCGGATAGTCACTCTAAACTCTAGGGACAATGTTTACGTTTATGTTATTTTTATATGACCACTGAGTTCTGTGTTTTTCAATGCTTGTTTTATTAAGATAATGTTGATATATTTGGATGGGCTTCCCCAGTCCTCCCCTTCATAAAGGGACAAATTAGGAAAATACAATATTCAGCAAGTTATTTTTTTCAAATGTATTATCCCAATGTTAAGGATAACGTTTTTATTGTTTTCACCAATAGGGGGATATGTTTACCCTACCCAAATGTTTTTTTTTCATTTCAGAGGCACTCCCACGGCGCACCCCCGCAGCACCCAAGCTCCAAAGACTAGCAACACTGTGAGTGAGATCTCCCATCTTAAAATAATCACTGGCACATGCAGCACATCCAGAGCCGAGGTGAGAGTAAGAGAACATAATAATGCTTTCTAATATACATGTAGTGACGCATAATGTCAGAGGACTCAACACCAACACTAAGCGGAAAATAGCCATGTCCCAGTACACACTTCTAAACGCTAATATCCTGTTCCTGCAGGAGACACATTTCCTCAAAACTAACATCCCAAAATACTGGGCAAGACATTTTGGTACACACTATCATGCCACCACGGATACAAAAAAGAGGGGGGTCTCAATCCTAATGCACTCCTCCGTCAACTTTACTCATGACAGTACACTAGCGGACCCGGGAGGCCGATATCTAATAGTCAGAGGACGGATACTGGACACTGAAGTTACCTTATGTAACATATATGCCCCCAATGACAATCAACATGACTTCTTCAGACACATCTCCCACCTTTTAAATCAATGGTCCCAAACCAAAATCATCTTAGCAGGTGACTTTAATATAACTATGACTCCACACACAGGGGCTAATGACACTTCCCTATCCAATAAACAACACAGACACAATCGGTTAGTCAAATCGATTCAGGACTCTTTGGCGCCACACGCTATGATTGACACTTGGCATACATTGTACGGGGTTACTCTGCAGCACATAACACCTACACCCGGTTGGACTATATTTATGTTAGCCAGAATCTTCATCCGTTGATGCAGAGTTCTACTATACACTCATGTGTGTGGTCAGACCACTCTATCTTGTCATTAAAGTTGAGTGGACTGCAAGATACTAAAAGAAATAGGACATGGACCTTTGATCCAACCATTATGAACAATCCACAGAGGCACAAAAGAGTTTTGCAGACATTGGGGGAGTTCTGGGAGATAAATGTGGATACTACCACCAACTCCATAAACACTTGGGCAGCACATAAAGCAGTAATACGGGGACATCTTATACAAGAGAAAGCCAGACTAAC
This sequence comes from Bombina bombina, assembly GCF_027579735.1. Lineage (NCBI taxonomy): Eukaryota > Metazoa > Chordata > Amphibia > Anura > Bombinatoridae > Bombina > Bombina bombina. Next base: position 1,368,368,327 of record NC_069500.1, read on the forward strand.
TCGGCAACACAGAGACCTCTTAGGACAGTTACACAAAGAGATAGAAAATCTAGAGAGACAACACAAGTTAACGGGGAGGGGGGCGATATTACAGACTCTTCAGACCAAGAAAGCCATGCTAGCACAAATCCTAAATGCTCAAGCCGCAAGAGCAATCCAAAAAATGAAATCACACTATTTTATTTACGCTAACAAACTGGATAAATATATGGCGCATAAAATTAGGGAGAGATGTAAAGCCTCATCCATTCCCCTTATAGAAACAGAACAGGGGACACTGACGTCTGACCCACAAACCATAGTAGACACATTTGCCACTTTTTATAGCAAACTATATGATGGACGCAAGGTAATACATAGCACAGAGACAGACAGGCACACGGAAGAGTTCCTAGCAAAATGCCCATTAAAAAAACTTACCAAAGATCAAAGTGATAGCCTTAATGCCCCAATCACCAACCAGGAGATACTCAGAGCGGTGAGAGACCTTAAACCTGGCAAAACAGCAGGCCCAGACGGCTTTTCAGGGGAATATTATAAACTGTTCCGTGGCACCCTGATTCCACACATAACTAAATTTTGTAATTATATACTAGAAGGGAACCCTATCCCGAGAGAGTTGCTGTTAGCAAAGATAGTGGTGATCCCCAAACTCGAGAGAGATCATAAAAGATGTAAAAACTACCGTCCAATTTCATTAATAAACCAGGATTAACAACTTTTTACAAAAGTACTGGCAAATCGGCTTAAGGAAATTCTCCCCACTTTGATACATCCAGATCAAGTGGGATTTATTAAGGACAGGGAAGCCCCAGATAATATCCGTAGAATCACTAACCTCATTCACCATTTAAAGAGACAGGGGACGCCTTCTCTGTTATTGTCACTTGATGCAGAGAAGGCGTTCAATAGAATCGACTGGAGATATATGACCCTGGCTCTGGAAAAGATGGGATTTGACGGTTCCTTTATGACAGCTATAAGTGCAATCTACTCGCTACCCCAGGCCCAGGTGACTGCAGGAGGCTATAGGTCGGCCACTTTCCCCATACTTAATGGCACAAGGCAGGGGTGCCCCCTGTCACCACTGTTATTTGCGCTCTGTATAGAACCATTGGCAGCTAGTATAAGAATACACCCAGACATAGAGGGAGTTAAAATAGGACACTCAGAATACAAATTGGCCCTATTCGCGGATGATATTCTATTGACAATTACCAAACCCCTCATATCCCTACCCAATCTATACGCGGTGTTAGCAATCTTCTCAAGCATATCAGGCTACAAAATCAATATGGATAAATGTGAGGCTCTCCCCATTGCCATCCCCCTTCATACTCAGAAACTGATGGAGCTAAACTTTGATTTTAAATGGGTTAAGCATACCCTTAAATATCTAGGGATTCATCTTCCACAACAGATACAATCCCTATACAAATACAATTACCCACCTCTATTCCGAAAAATTAGACAAGACATCACAAAGTGGAGAAAATACAATTTCTCTTGGCTGGGCAGATTGGCAGCAGTCAAAATGACTATCTTACCCAGATTATTATACTTATTCAGAGCACTACCAATAAAGATTGTCAAGGCAGACTTAGAAAAACTACAGACAGATCTCTCAGCATTTATCAGAGGGACAAAATCAGCCAGGATTTCTAAATCCTTAGTTTTCCGACACAGATCCTTGGGAGGAATAGGGGGCCCTAATTTAATAGATTATTTTAAGGCAGCTAGAACAGCTCAGGACACGATGATACTAAAGAGAGGGGAAGACACCATTTGGATTAACTTAGAAGTGGAATTGGAGGGGAGGATATATCCAGACTCCATATTATGGGACACACAACAGACTGGAGTCGATGACTGTCGAGAAGAATCACACACCAGAGACCTTACAATTACCTTATGGTCAAAAATAAGGAAAAGAGCAGATATTATCCCACAACACTCCCTGCTGATGCCAATTAGATACCTCCTCCGGGGGGATACACGTAAACACATACAGAAATGGGAAAATAAGGGCCTCTATAGAGTGGCAGATATTCTAGAGAACACAGCAATATTGTCATTTTCTCATTTACAAGAGAGGATCGCACCCCTCAAGCTGCATTGGTTTATCTATCTGCAGCTACAGTCTGCTCTTCAGGAATTCCTTAAAAACACCCCAAGTAAGATCGTTACAGCATTAGAAAATTCCAGCATCAGTCCATGTAGGACCAAACACTCGATCTCTAGGCTCTATGTGGCAATTCAAGCCCCCCCAAACACACCAAAAACCCCCATAATGCTCGCTTGGGAACGGGACCTAGGTATAGTAAAAGATAGACAAGAATGGGAAACTATATTCCAATTTGGAGACAAAGGCCTACTAAGTGTTGATTTAAAAGAAAATACACTGAAAACTGCCTTCCGATGGTACTTGACCCCGATTAAGACTTCTCATATGAGTCCTCAAGGCAGCAGTTTGTGCTACAGAGGGTGCGGACAGAGAGACACATACAAACATATGTGGTGGGATTGTGAGATGGTCCAGGAGGTGTGGAGGAGACTCTCTTTATTTATAGGTCATTTGATTGATGAGGAGCTTACCCTTACCATACAACAGGCACTATTACATGAACCTATAGAAAACTACCATAGACATCTAAACACTTTCATTAGGATCCTCTGCACGGTCACCAGAACATGTATAGCGAGACATTGGAAAGTAGGGGCTCCAACTTGGACAGAGATACACAATAAAATACAATATACATATACTATGTATGAGGCAGCAGCGGGAATTCTCAACAACAGAGAAACAATGCAACAGATCTGGTTCTACTGGATAAGCAGACAAGATCAATCATCTAGGGCCTCCACTTAGAGTGAGCTGATGTTGGGGTGGCGGGAGTGCGTCGTGGGACAGAGGACTCTACTCATCAGGTAAAGTGATACTTACAAAAAGAGTCACTGTTTTATGTGAACGGAGAAATAATCTCCCCCTTTCCCTTTCTCCCCCCCCCCTTTTTTTTCTCTCTCTTTCCCCCTGTTGGTTTTGGTTGGTTTGTTGGTTGGTAGTCTCGTTAACATAAGATGAGAGACTGACAAACCTCTGTTCTTTTTAATCTCGAATTTGTTTTGCTTGCCCTGATAGTAACATACTTCACAGTTGCGTTGTTCTCTGATGTGAGAGGTTGGATAAAAATTAAGTCGAAAATACACTGGAATGTATCAAACTCACGCTGTGAGCAATGGACATTTATGAAGGTATGCAAGCAGAAGTATTATATGTCAATATTACCTAAAAATCTGTAATTCAGTCATAATGAGAATGTATTGACAATTTCACTTTATAAAAAAAAAAAAAGAAAGAAAAATGTTTTCAATAAAAAATATTTAAACATAAAAGCAATATACACATTAACAGAAAAACACAGTAAACCAAGAACACAGGTAATAGACCAATGAAAGAAAGCCTTGAGTGGTCAAACAAAAAAGTGATAAATGAGAGTAGTCCAAATATCCATAAAGAGTCCAGTAAGTCTGTAATCCTCCTCTTTGATCTGTGATGCTGAACACCAATGAAAAGTTCCATTCAGATAAAACTTGAAATTCAACAAAGATAACTACCAACAAAAGGAACATCAAGAAAAATGAAAACTTGATAGTAGAAGTGAAGATCCTGTCTTTTGAAGCTGAGTCGAGAAGAAAAATCCAAACTGTTAAGATGATGCCCAGAAGATGAAGGGAATTGTTGAATCAAATCAAGCTGATTCCGTGTTTTAGATTCCTGGATTGAGAAGAATGGAAGCTGGAAAATATAAACAATATGTTATAATAAATGTAAATATATGCATTCTATCCAAAAAGGGAAGGGAGGGAGGGAAAATATTTGTCTCTGTCTCTTTAATAAAATCTAGATTATTCCTTCACGAAGCTAGGATAATCAGAATTTTATTACAAGGACAGAGACTTCATATTTTGCTAGTTCAAAGCCAAATAGGTCATGATATCAAAAGAGAAGGAATATTGTGAATAGGCTTAAAATAAAATTGGTATAAAATAGAATCAGAGGACCAATCCACTGCATTCAAGATCTCCTGAAGAGAACAAGAATTAGAGAAAGCTTTTGAAGCTGCAGCACCTTTGATAGAATGGGGGGGGGGGGGGAATAAATCATCTACACCTGCTTAAATCATGACCCACTTAACCCATCTAGCAATGGTAGTAGAGGAGACAGGAAGATGAGGATGAGTAAATGAAAACAAAAGTTGAGACGGTGTAGAATTTCTGAAAGAAGCAGTTCTACATTCATACTCTTTGAGACACAAATCAACACATAAATTAGGAAAACCAGAAAAATAAGGATAGAATAAAGTAGAAGAAGAAGTTTTGGTTCTTCAAGACGAAGGAAAAATAACACCTTGAGGAGAGAACATTTTATTATTGTAATCTATGGCTTTAATATCAGATACTCTTCTGCAAGAAAGTGAACATAACAGCGTAGCTAATTTTTCTGAAAGCTGTTTAAGAGAGAGACTAAAATTTTTAGGCCATTTGGAGAACAGGGAAAATATCAAGTTAACATCCCAAAAATGAGAATATTTTGAAGATGGAGGACATTTAAGTTTAATAGATTTCATGAGAAGAAAAACAGATAAATGTTGTCCAATAGGAGAATTCTGAAATAGTTCATGACCTGCTGAAATAGCTGATTTAGCTACATTGATTGATCTTTATGCCGAACCAGCTTCAAATAATGAAGTAAAAAAATTCAGCACTTCACTCAATGGACCTGAAATTGATCCAGATGTCGTTGATCGCACCAGATAGACCATTTCTTCCATGAAGAGAGGTAAGACTTTTTAGTTCCTGGAGACCAAGAGTCTTGTAAAAGATTTTTTGCTTCAAACAAAAGTCCTTTGATTGACCAGGAACCCCTGAAATTGTCCATGCAATGAGATTAAGAGAACCTATTCTGACAAGATTGTTAAAATCTCCTATGGAATTTGAAAGGATGTCTAATTGATGAGGAAGCAGAAGAGGTGGAAGGAAGGACATCTCTAGAAGAGATGGGTACCAGGGTTGAGAAGTCCACGAAGGGTTTATCAGAACTAAGGAAATCTGTTCTTTCCTGATCTTGGCAATTGTTTGAGTGATCATGGAGAAAGGGGGAAAGGCATAAGATCCCTTGATTGGCCAATTCTGAAGAAAGGCATCAGTGGCTAGAACTTCTGGATCCGGTCTCCAACTGTAAAAAGGTTTCAGTTGAGAGTTGAGACAAGATACATAAAGTCCAGACAGAAGGGGCCCCTCAAAGTTAGAATATTGTGAAAAGAAGAGTATTGAGTTTCCATTCACTTGAATGCATCAGATACCTGGAACCCCAATCCGCTGCCACGTTCGCTAATCCTGGAATGTATTCTGCCTGAACGAAAATGTTCTGATAAAGACAATCATGTATGAAATCCTTGGTCAAATTTGAGAGGGTTTTGGAATTGGTACCTCCTAATTTGTTGATGTAACAGACTGCAGATATATTGTCCATCCTGAGACGAATGGTCAAGGGAGGTTTCAACTTGGAGAAGCTCCTCACCACAAAGAATCCTGCTAAAAGCTCCAAAATGTTGATGTGTAATAGTTGTTCTTCCGATGAGCATTTGCCTCCGGTGACAATAAAACCGCATCCGGCGCTAGTGATGTCCCGAACTGTTCGCCCGCGAACGGTTCACAGCGAACATAGGTTGTTCGCGTACGCGTTTGTGGGCGAACACATGGCGATGTTTGATCCGCCCCTATGTGTCATCATTGTGGAAACTTTGACCCTTTATGTCACAGCCGCCTGACACATTAGAGCCAATCAACATCAGACACTCCCTCACAGACACTCCCAGCTACTCGGAATCCGCCATTTTAGACTCATAACGACCTTGCTTTTTTAATGATAGGACGTGTTATGTTTTTGCTCCTGACATTCATAGGAAAAAAATAGCTAGGCTAGTGTATTTACAGTCCAGAAGGACTCCACTCATCTCTGCTGCAAGCACAGCACCCAAAAAAGCCCTTTTTAGGGCTATATTTCGTGCCGTTTTTTTTTAATTTCTTTTTTTTATTATTAGCATTTGCCTGGCTTTCAGCTGTGTGTTTAAGGCTCACAGCATATGCTGTGACTACTGCCACCACTGATATCTCCCTAACAACATTAGTTTAAATTTAACTAACCCAAAAATATAATTATTTTTCTAGTGTAATTTTTTTTCATTTTCTATCAGGCCAGTGTCACACAGCATATACTCTGGTTCATTGCTCTGTGCCAGCCAGCAGCCAGCAGTGTTAATATCCGTCTATAACATTATTTTTAATTTAAAAAAAAATCACAAAATAATATTTTTCTAGTGTAATCGAATTACATTTACTATCATGCCTGTGTCTGTCAGGCTCACTCAGCATTAATATACCTCTTTTTTTTTCAGTCTTTTGGTTAATTGGTCTGTGCCAGGCAGCCACCCAGCACTCATATCTATTTTTCTTTCACCTTAATTTTAATATAAAAAAAAAAACTTTAAATTTGTTTGCTAGTGTAATCAAATCTAATTTTCTATCCGGCCTGTGTGTTTTGCTGACATAGAGAGCCTACTGTGTTTACTTGCTGCCCTCCCTAGTCTATGAGCCACGACTCATATGTGTTTAACCTTTTTTTAATTTCCCCCCCCAAAAAAATAATTTCAATCATTTTTCTAGTGTAATCTAATAGTATTTTCTATCAGGCGTGTGTGTATCCGACATACATAGCCTACTGTTTTTAATAGCTGCCCTTCCAAGGCTATCAGCCACGACTCATATGTATGTGCTTAACCTTTTTCTTAAAATTTCCAAAAAAAAGTCTTTAAATCATTATGCTAGTGTAATCTAATTGTATTTTCTATCAGGCCTGTGTCTAACTGTCTATCTGACTTACACAGCATACTGTTGTTATAATTGCTGCCCTACGTAGCAGCCAGCCAGTGCGACCACTCATAGAGTCATATGTGCATTGCACTTCTTAACATAATTTTAATATTAAAATCTAAAATTTTCAAATATTTTGCTAGTGTAATGTAACTTAATTTTCTATCAGTCCTGTGTTTTTGTCACTTACACAGCATACTGTGTTAAATTGCTGCCCTTCCTACCATCCACTACTCATATCTGCCAGCCTGTCTGCCAGGCCCAAGTAGCCAATTAGTGGCACCAATCACAATTCTTGTAACAGTAATTAAAAAAAAAAAAATCATAATTTTTTGGACTGCAAATATTCAGTCTCCTAGTGCCATTGAATTTCATTTACCTCCTGCCTGCCACTGCCAGCCTTTTGTGCCATGCCATCTAGCCAACTATTTACACCAATCATAATTGTTGTCACAGACAGTATAGTTATTAATTTAAATAAAAAAAATCTTTAGTGTTGATCTTAATCCTCAGTTTGCTCGTGCCTTTGAATTGCACTTTTCTACAGCCTTCCAAGCCTGTGTGCCAGGCCTACTTAAAAAATATTTACACCAATCATATTTGTTGTGACAGTATTCTAATAATTAAAAATTAAAATTTTTGGTAATAGTTGCTGTGATTTGAATCCTCAGTTTGCTGGTGCCATTGAATAGCACTTTCCTCCTGCCTTGCAGCCTGCTGTGAGCCAGGCCCACCTAGCCAATTGTTGTCAGCAATCATATTTCTGTTAACAGTATTGCAAAAATTGTCAATCATCACTGTTTAGACTGTCAGTAATCAGTCTCCTAGTTTCCTTGAATTGCATCTCCCTCCTGCCTACCATCCTTTTGTGCCAGGCCGTCTTGCCAACTATTTACACCAATCCAAATTTTTTGTCACAGTATAGTTACTAATTAAAATTAAAAAAATCTTTATTGTTGATGATCTTAATACTCAGTTTGCTCGTGCTTTTGAATTTCACTTTTCTACAGCCTTCCAAGCCTGTGTGCCAGGCCTACTTAAAAAATATTTACACCAATCATATTTGTTGGGACAGTATTCTAATCATTAAAAATTAAAAATTTTGGTAATAGTTGCTGTGATTTGAATCCTCAGTTTGCTGGTGCCATTAAATAGCACTTTCCTCCTGCCTTGCAGCCTGCTGTGAGCCAGGCCCACCTAGCCAATTGTTGTCAGCAATCATATTTCTGTTAACATTATTGCAAAAATTGTCAATCATCACTGTTTAGACTGTCAGTAATCAGTCTCCTAGTGTCCTTGAATTGCATCTCCCTCCTGCCGGCCATCCTTTTGTGCCAGGCCGTCTTGCCAACTATTTACACCAGTCCAAATATTTTGTCACAGTATAGTTACTAATTACAATAAAAAAAATCTTTATTGTTGATGATCTTAACCCTCAGTTTGCTCGTGCCTTTGAATTGCACTTTTCTACAGCCTTCCAAGCCTGTGTGCCAGGCCTACTTAAAAAATATTTACACCAATCATATTTGTTGTGACAGTATTCTAATAATTAAATATTAAAATTTTTGGTAATAGTTGCTGTGATTTGAATCATCAGTTTGCTGGTGCCATTGAATAACACTTTCCTCCTGCCTTGTAGCCTGCTGTGAGCCAGGCCCACCTAGCCAATTGTTGTCAGCAATCATATTTCTTTTAACAGTATTGCAAAAATTGTCAATCATCACTGTTTTGACTGTCATTAATCAGTCTCCTAGTGTCCTTGAATTGCATCTCCCTCCTGCCTGCCATCCTTTTGTGCCAGGCCGTCTTGCCAACTATTTACACCAATCCTAATTGTTGTCACAGTATAGTTACTAATTAAAATAAAAAAAATCTTGATGGTTGATCTTAATCCTCATTTTGCTTGTGCCATTGAATTGCACTTTTCTACTGCACTTTTCTACTGCCTGCCAGCCTGTGTGCCAGGCCCAACTATCCAATTAGAGCTAGCAATCATATTTCTTTTAACAGTATTGCAAAATTTGTCAATCAACACTGTTTTGACTGTCAATCTGCAGTCTACTAGTGCCCTTGAATTGCATTTTCCTCCTGCCTGCCTGCCTGTGTGCCAGTCCCAACTAGCCAATTAGTGCCACCACTCATATTTATTGTAACAGGATTGGAATTTTTGTTAATCATAACTGTTTTGATTGTGATTCTCCTAGTGCCATTGAATTGCAGTTTCCTTTCTCCCAGCGTGTGTGCCAGACAGGCTCATTTGCCAAATAGTGCCAAACAATCATATTTGTTGCCACAGTACTTCTGAGGAGGACCTAGTTGAATGGCTAACACAGGAAACCCAATCTTCTTCAGCTTCCGCTGCTAGTCCTCCTAACCTTGACACACCATCTAAGTCCAGCTGTGCTTTGGGCAGGTCTCAAGTGACCAGTGACACTCCGCCACCTGTCACCACCACCAACACTAGCACCACAGCCGCTTCACTTGATCTGTCACAGGAGTTATTGACACATCATTTTGAAGAAATGAGTGATGCGCAACCATCATTGACAGAGGATGTAGATAATAGTGATCAGTCTCAGTCAGGCAGCATTACCGACATGGAGGTACGGTGTGATGATGATGGTGATGTTGTACCCGCTGCTGCTTCCTTTCTTGATGTTTCAGATACAAGTGAAGCGGTTGATGATGATGTGTCGGTGGATGTCACGTGGGTGCCTGCTAGAAGAGAAGAAGAAGAGGGGGAAAGTTCAGATGGGGAGACAGAGAGGAGGAGGAGGAGACGATTTGGAAGCACGGGGAGGTCGTCTCAAGGAGCTAGTGGCACAGTCAGACAGCATGCATCGTCACCAGGGGTCAGCCAGACAGCCCGCCGACGCCCATCAACGCATGCTGTTGCCACCACCAGAATGCCGTCATCGCAGAGCTCAGCAGTGTGGCATTTTTTTTGTGTGTCTGCCTCTGACAACAGCGATGCCATTTGCAACCTGTGCCAAAAGAAACTGAGTCGTGGGAAGTCCAACAGCCACCTAGGTACAACTGCTTTGCGAAGGCACATGGTCTCCCATCACAAAGGCTGATGGGAAGAACACATGAGTAGAAGCAGCACACAAAGTGAAAGCCGCCCCCTCCTCCTCCTGCTCCAGCATCTTCAGCCACGTCAACCAGTGCTGTCCTCCTTGCCCCCTCTCAACCATCCTCCACTCAGTCTCTCTTACGTAGCAGTTCCTGGTCATCTGCCCACAGTCAGGTGTCTGTCAAGGACATGTTTGAGCGTAAGAAGCCAATTTCTCAAAGTCACCCCCTTGCCCGGCGTCTGACAGCTGGCTTGTCTGAACTCTTAGCCCGCCAGCTTTTACCAAACAAGCTGGTGGAGTCTGATGCTTTCAAAAAATTTGTATCTATTGGGACACCGCAGTGGAAGGTACCTGGCAGAAATTTCTTTTCACAAAAGGCAATCCCAAACCTGTACTCTGTTGTGAGAAAGGAAGTTATGGCATGTCTGGCACACAGCGTTGGGGCAAGGGTCCATATGACCACGGATAGCTAGTCTGCAAAGCATGGTCAGGGCAGGTATATCACCTACACTGTGCATTGGGTAAACCTGCTGATTTCTGACAAGCATGGAAAGCGTGGCTCTGCAGAATAGTTGGTGACACCGCCACGACTTGCAGGCAGGCCTGCTGCTACCTCCTCTACTCCTCCTACTCCATCCTCTTCCATAACCTCTTCCTCGGCTGAGTCCTCTTCAACTTCTGCATCTTGCTCCACATCTATGGCACCCCCCCAGCTCCCCAGGTACTATGCTACATCCCGGGTACGGCAGTGTCACGCTGTCTTGGGGTTGACTTGCCTGAAAGCGGAGAGTCACACCGCACCAGCACTCCTGACCGCCCTGAACGCACAGGTGGATCAGTGGCTGACTCCGCACCAACTGGAGATTGGCAAGGTTGTTTCTGACAATGGAAGTAATTTGGTGGCGGCAAGTTGACACATGTGCCGTGCATGGCACATGTGTGTAATCTGATTGTACAACGATTTGTCCATAAGTACCCAGGCTTACAGTACGTCCTGAAGCAGGCCAGGAAGGTGTGTGGCCATTTCAGGCATTCCTACACGGCCATGGCGCACTTGTCTGATATCCAGCGTTGAAACAACCTGCCAGTGAGGCGCTTGATTTGCGACAGCCCGACACGGTGGAATTCAACACTCCTAATGTTTGATCGCCTGCTCCAACAAGAAAAAGCTGTTAATGAGTATTTGTATGACCGGGGTGCTAGGACAGCCTCTGGGGAGCTGGGGATATTTTTGCCAAATTACTGGACGCTCATGCGCAATGCCTGTAGGCTCATGCGTCCTTTTGAGGAGGTGACAAACCTTGTCAGTCGCACCGAAGGCACCATCAGCGACATCATACCATTTGTTTTCTTCCTGGAGCGTGCCCTGTGAAGAGTGCTGGATCAGGCAGTAGATGAGCGTGAAGAGGAAGAGTTGTGGTGTCCATCACCCCCACAAACAGCCGAATCAGCATCGCTTGCTGGACCTGCGGCAACGCAGGAAGAGGATTGTGAGGAAGAGGAGTCAGAGGAGGAATGTGGCTTTGAGGAGGAGGAGGAGGAAGACCGAGCACAACAGGCATCCCAGGGTGCTCGTTGTTGTCACCTCTCTGGTACCCGTGGTGTTGTACGTGGCTGGGGGGAAGAAGATACCATCAGTGAGATCAGTGAGGAGGAGGAACGCGACATGATTAGCTCAGCATCCAACCTTGTTCAAATGGGTTCTTTCATGCTGTTGTGCCTGTTGAGGGACCCTCGTATAAAAAAGCTGAAGGAGAACGACCTGTACTGGGTGTCCACGCTCCTCGACCCCCGGTATAAGCATAAAGTGCCTGAAATGTTACCAAATTCCCGCAAGTCGGAAAGGATGGAGCATTTTCATAATAAATTAAAAACTATGCTTTACACAGCGTATAAGGGTGATGTCACAGCACCACGGGAATGTAACAGGGGAAGAGATGAAATTAATCCTCCTCCTCCCACGACCACGGCGGCAAGGACCGGGCGCTTTCCTGACGTCTTGTTGATGGAGGACATGCGTACCTTTTTAACTCCCATGCACCATCAGAGTATTTCAGGATCCAGCCTTAGAGAAAGACTCAACCGACAGGTAGCAGACTACCTAGCTTTAACTGCGGATCTCGACACTCTCAGGAGCGATGGACCCCTTGACTACTGGGTGTGCAGGCTGGACTTGTGGCCTGAGCTATCCCAATTTGCAATGGAACTTCTGGCCTGCCCCGCTTCAAGTGTCCTGTCCGAAAGGACTTTTAGTGCAGCAGGAGGTTTTGTCACTGAGAAGAGAAGTCGCCTAGGTCAAAAAAGCCTTGACTATCTCCCTTTTATAAAAATGAATGAGGGCTGGATCCCGAAGGGACTGACATTGGGCGATACATTTGAATAAAAAACTACTGATGATGATATGAGCTGCCTTGGGCTACAACTGGTACACAGGCTGACCTTTTTTTCTTTGGTTATAAAGACGGAGGACTTGCTTGACTTATCCGCCAACAACTAGTGTTCAAGCCACAAGCTTTTAGGGCACTTTATAAATGTTTTACAAACATCAATTTTTCTGGCCGCTGCTACAGCAGTTGCTCCAACAATACCCCAATGTTTCAGTCATTTGTACATTCCTAATTTTTCTGGCCTCTGCTGCATCTCTGTGGGTACAAAACTCAAATAAAAAAAATAAGGCACATAACACTAGTGATTAAACTGTTACGAATTGTACAAATTTACACACCACTCATATCCGGTGGACCATTCAATTGAACGCAAAATGCAACAAATTTGAAAGAGTTGGACCGACCAAGCATCTGTATCCGTCTCTTGGTTGCTCTAAATTATCTCCGTGTTCCATCTATGACATACCTGTACTCTATTGTGCAAAAGGGTGGCATATGTTTTGTTTCATGCTGTTGTGCCTGTTGCAGGTCGTGGCCCATGATATAAAAAGGCTGAAGGAGAACGACCTGTAGTAATGGTTGCCCCATCCAGTTTTTATAAAAATGTTCCTGGTTCCTCTCAATTATCTTTGGGTTTCTAAAATGGATGCCATACCTGTACTCGCTTGTGCAAAAGGATGGCATATGTGGTGGTGTTTCCTGCAGTTGTTTCTGTTGAGGGTGCTGGACCCTCTTATAAAAAAGCTGAAGGAGAACGACCTGGAGTGGGAGTCCAAGCATGGTTTTTGGTGCTATTTCACTTTTACAAACAATTATCTGTGGGTTTCACAAATCAATGCCGTACCAGTACTCTATTGTTCCAAAGTATGCCATATGTTCTCTTTCCTGCTGGTATTTTGTTTGAGGGTCCTGGACACTCTTATAAAAAGGCCTAAGGTGAAAGAGGTGTACTGGGTGTCCACTCATTTTTATTTTCTATTTCTCATTTGACCAAAATTATCTCTGGTTTTGTAAAATCAATGCCGTACCTGTACTCTATTGTTCAAAAGGATGCCATACGTCCTCTTTCCTGCTGGTGTTTTTTTTTGAGTGTCCAGGACCATCTTATAAAAAGGCCTAAGGAGAAAGAGGTGTACTGGTTGGCCACTCATTTTTTATTTTTCTATTTAACATTTGACCAAAATGATCTCTGGGTTTGTAAAATCAATGCTTTACCTGTACTCTATTGTTCAAAAGGATGCCATACGTCCTCTTTCCTGCTGGTGTTTTTTTTGAGGGTCCAGGACCCTCTTATAAAAAGGCCTAAGGAGAAAGAGGTGTACTGGCTGTCCATCTAATCATTTTTTTTATTCAAATTTACATTTTAAAAAAAAATTCTATGGGTTTCTAAAATCTATGCCTTTCCTGTACTCTATTGTTCAAAAGTATGCCATATGTCCTCTTTCCTGCTGGTTTTTTGTTTGAGGGTCCTGGACCCTCTTATAAAAAGGCCTTATGGATAAAGAATTGTACCTGGTGTCCATCCAATCATTTTTTTTAATTAAAATTCACGTTTGCAACAAATTATCCCCGGGTTTCTAAAATCAATGCCTTTCCTATAATCTTTTTTTCACAAAGGATGACATATGTCCTCTTTCCTACTGCTGGTTTTGTTGAGTGTCCTGGAGCCTCTGCTAAAAAGGCCGAAGGATAAAGAAGTGTACTGGGTGTCTATTCAATGTTTTTTTAGATTTCCCAGTTGTAACTTATTTTTTCTGTCTTTCAAAAATCAATGCCTTTCCTGTAATCTATTTTTCAAAAGGATGCCATATGTCCTATTTCATGCTGTTCTTTCTGTTGAGGCTCCGGGACACTCTTTTAAAAAGGCCTAAGGATAAAGAAGTGTACTGGGTGTCCAATCAATGTTTTTTTTCTATTTCCCGGGTCATATAACTGATCTCTGTGTTTCTAAAATCAATGCCTTTCCTGTAATCTTTTATTCAAAAGGATGACATATCTCCTCTTTCATGCTGTTGTTTCGGTTGAGGCTCCGGGACCCTCGTATTAAAAAGGCCTGAGCATAAATAAGTGTCACGGCTGTCTAATCAATGTTTTTTTCTAATTTCACGGTTGCAAATAATGATCTGTGGGTTTCTAAAATCAATGCCTTTACTGTAATCTTTTATTCAAAAGGATGACATATCTGCTCTTTCATGCTGTTGTTTCGGTTGAGCCAACGGGACCCTCGTATTAAAAAGGCCTGAGCATAAATAAGTCTCATGGCTGTCTAATCAATGCTTTTGTCTAATTTCACGGTTGCAAATAATGATCTGTGGGTTTCTAAAATCAATGCCTTTCCTGTAATCTTTTATTCAAAAGGATGACATATCTCCTCTTTCATGCTGTTGTTTCGGTTGAGCCTCCGGGACCCTCGTATTAAAAAGGCCTGAGCATAAATAAGTGTCACGGCTGTGTAATCAATGTTTTTTTCTAATTTCACGGTTGCAAATAATGATCTGTGGGTTTCTAAAATCAATGCCTTTCCTGTAATCTTTTCTTCAAAAGGATGACATATCTCCTCTTTCATGCTATTGTTTCGGTTGAGGCTCCGGGACCCTCGTATTAAAAAGGCCTGAGCATAAATAAGTGTCACGGCTGTGTAATCAATTTTTTTTTCTAAATTCACGGTTGCAAATAATGATCTGTGGGTTTCTAAAATCAATGCCTTTCCTGTAATCTTTTATTCAAAAGGATGACATATCTCCTCTTTCATGCTGTTGTTTCGGTTGAGGCTCCGGGACCCTCGTATTAAAAAGGCCTGAGCATAAATAAGTGTCACGGCTGTCTAATCAATGTTTTTTTCTAATTTCACGGTTGCAAATAATGATCTGTGGGTTTCTAAAATCAATGCCTTTCCTGTAATCTTTTATTCAAAAGGATGACATATCTCCTCTTTCATGCTGTTGTTTCGGTTGAGGCTCTGGGACCCTCGTATTAAAAAGGCCTGAGCATAAATAAGTGTCACGGCTGTGTAATCAATGTTTTTTTTTTAATTTCACGGTTGCAAATAATGATCTGTGGGTTTCTAAAATCAATGCCTTTCCTGTAATCTTTTATTCAAAAGGATGACATATCTCCTCTTTCATGCTGTTTTTTCGGTTGAGGCTCCGGGACCCTCGTATTAAAAAGGCCTGAGCATAAATAAGTGTCATGGCTGTGTAATCAATTTTTTTTTCTAAATTCACGGTTGCAAATAATGATCTGTGGGTTTCTAAAATCAAAGCCTTTCCTGTAATCTTTTATTCAAAAGGATGACATATCTCCTCTTTCATGCTGTTGTTTCGGTTGAGGCTCCGGGACCCTCGTATTAAAAAGGCCTAAGCATAAATAAGTGTCACGGCTGTCTAATCAATGTTTTTGTCTAATTTCACGGTTGCAAATAATGATCTGTGGGTTTCTAAAATCAATGCCTTTCCTGTAATCTTTTATTCAAAACGATGACATATCTCCTCTTTCATGCTGTTGTTTCGGTTGAGGCTCCGGGACCCTCGTATTAAAAAGGCCTGAGCATAAATAAGTGTCACGGCTGTGTAATCAATGTTTTTTTCTAATTTCACGGTTGCAAATAATGATCTGTGGGTTTCTAAAATCAATGCCTTTCCTGTAATCTTTTATTCAAAAGGATGACATATCTCCTCTTTCATGCTGTTGTTTCGGTTGAGGCTCCGGGACCCTCGTATTAAAAAGGCCTGAGCATAAATAAGTGTCACGGCTGTGTAATCAATTTTTTTTTCTAAATTCACGGTTGCAAATAATGATCTGTGGGTTTCTAAAATCAATGCCTTTACTGTAATCTTTTATTCAAAAGGATGACATATCTCCTCTTGTATGCTGTTGTTTCGGTTAAGCCTCCGGGACCCTCGTATTAAAAAGGCCTGAGCATAAATAAGTGTCACGGCTGTCTAATCAATGTTTTTTTCTAATTTCACGGTTGCAAATAATGATCTGTGGGTTTCTAAAATCAATGCCTTTCCTGTAATCTTTTATTCAAAAGGATGACATATCTCCTCTTTCATGCTGTTGTTTCGGTTGAGGCTCTGGGACCCTCGTATTAAAAAGGCCTGAGCATAAATAAGTGTCACGGCTGTGTAATCAATGTTTTTTTTTTAATTTCACGGTTGCAAATAATGATCTGTGGGTTTCTAAAATCAATGCCTTTCCTGTAATCTTTTATTCAAAAGGATGACATATCTCCTCTTTCATGCTGTTTTTTCGGTTGAGGCTCCGGGACCCTCGTATTTAAAAGGCCTGAGCATAAATAAGTGTCATGGCTGTGTAATCAATTTTTTTTTCTAAATTCACGGTTGCAAATAATGATCTGTGGGTTTCTAAAATCAAAGCCTTTCCTGTAATCTTTTATTCAAAAGGATGACATATCTCCTCTTTCATGCTGTTGTTTCGGTTGAGGCTCCGGGACCCTCGTATTAAAAAGGCCTAAGCATAAATAAGTGTCACGGCTGTCTAATCAATGTTTTTGTCTAATTTCACGGTTGCAAATAATGATCTGTGGGTTTCTAAAATCAATGCCTTTCCTGTAATCTTTTATTCAAAAGGATGACATATCTCCTCTTTCATGCTGTTGTTTCGGTTGAGGCTCCGGGACCCTCGTATTAAAAAGGCCTGAGCATAAATAAGTGTCACGGCTGTGTAATCAATGTTTTTTTCTAATTTCACGGTTGCAAATAATGATCTGTGGGTTTCTAAAATCAATGCCTTTCCTGTAATCTTTTATTCAAAAGGATGACATATCTCCTCTTTCATGCTGTTGTTTCGGTTGAGGCTCCGGGACCCTCGTATTAAAAAGGCCTGAGCATAAATAAGTGTCACGGCTGTGTAATCAATTTTTTTTTCTAAATTCACGGTTGCAAATAATGATCTGTGGGTTTCTAAAATCAATGCCTTTACTGTAATCTTTTATTCAAAAGGATGACATATCTCCTCTTGTATGCTGTTGTTTCGGTTAAGCCTCCGGGACCCTCGAATTAAAAAGGCCTGAGCATAAATAAGTGTCACGGCTGTCTAATCAATGTTTTTGTCTAATTTCACGGTTGCAAATAATGATCTGTGGGTTTCTAAAATCAATGCCTTTCCTGTAATCTTTTATTCAAAAGGATGACATATCTCCTCTTTCATGCTGTTGTTTCGGTTGAGGCTCCGGGACCCTCGTATTAAAAAGGCCTGAGCATAAATACAGGGAGTGCAGAATTATTAGGCAAATGAGTATTTTGACCACATCATCCTCTTTATGCATGTTGTCTTACTCCAAGCTGTATAGGCTCGAAAGCCTACTACCAATTAAGCATATTAGGTGATGTGCATCTCTGTAATGAGAAGGGGTGTGGTCTAATGACATCAACACCCTATATCAGGTGTGCATAATTATTAGGCAACTTCCTTTCCTTTGGCAAAATTGGTCAAAAGAAGGACTTGACAGGCTCAGAAAAGTCAAAAATAGTGAGATATCTTGCAGAGGGATGCAGCACTCTTAAAATTGCAAAGCTTCTGAAGCGTGATCATCGAACAATCAAGCGTTTCATTCAAAATAGTCAACAGGGTCGCAAGAAGCATGTGGAAAAACCAAGGCACAAAATAACTGCCCATGAACTGAGAAAAGTCAAGTGTGCAGCTGCCAAGATGCCACTTGCCACCAGTTTGGCCATATTTCAGAGCTGCAACATCACTGGAGTGCCCAAAAGCACAAGGTGTGCAATACTCAGAGACATGGCCAAGGTAAGAAAGGCTGAAAGACGACCACCACTGAACAAGACACACAAGCTGAAACGTCAAGACTGGGCCAAGAAATATCTCAAGACTGATTTTTCTAAGGTTTTATGGACTGATGAAATGAGAGTGAGTCTTGATGGGCCAGATGGATGGGCCCGTGGCTGGATTGGTAAAGGGCAGAGAGCTCCAGTCCGACTCAGACGCCAGCAAGGTGGAGGTGGAGTACTGGTTTGGGCTGGTATCATCAAAGATGAGCTTGTGGGGCCTTTTCGGGTTGAGGATGGAGTCAAGCTCAACTCCCAGTCCTACTGCCAGTTTCTGGAAGACACCTTCTTCAAGCAGTGGTACAGGAAGAAGTCTGCATCCTTCAAGAAAAACATGATTTTCATGCAGGACAATGCTCCATCACACGCGTCCAAGTACTCCACAGCGTGGCTGGCAAGAAAGGGTATAAAAGAAGAAAATCTAATGACATGGCCTCCTTGTTCACCTGATCTGAACCCCATTGAGAACCTGTGGTCCATCATCAAATGTGAGATTTACAAGGAGGGAAATCAGTACACCTCTCTGAACAGTGTCTGGGAGGCTGTGGTTGCTGCTGCACGCAATGTTGATGGTGAACAGATCAAAACACTGACAGAATCCATGGATGGCAGGCTTTTGAGTGTCCTTGCAAAGAAAGGTGGCTATATTGGTCACTGATTTGTTTTTGTTTTGTTTTTGAATGTCAGAAATGTATATTTGTGAATGTTGAGATGTTATATTGATTTCACTGGTAAAAATAAATAATTTAAATGGGTATATATTTGTTTTTTGTTAAGTTGCCTAATAATTATGCACAGTAATAGTCACCTGCACACACAGATATCCCCCTAAAATAGCTAAAACTAAAAACAAACTAAAAACTACTTCCAAAAATATTCAGCTTTGATATTAATGAGTTTTTTTGGGTTCATTGAGAACATGATTGTTGTTCAATAATAAAATTAATCCTCAAATTTACAACTTGCCTAATAATTCTGCACTCCCTGTAAGTGTGACGGGTGTGTAATCAATTTTTTTTGCTAAATTCACGGTTGCAAATAATGATCTGTGGGTTTCTAAAATCAATGCCTTTACTGTAATCTTTTATTCAAAAGGATGACAGTACTACCAAAATACAGCCAATGAAGGGCCTTAGGAAGACTGAGCCAAGGTTGGATTTTAGTATTTGGTTAGGCTAATCATGATGGCCATGTAGACCACCACCACCAAGAGTCCTGGAAGTAACAGGGATGATGAGATGAAAGAGCTAAGAATAGTAGAACTTAAAACAACAGAGTTAGCCATGGGTGTTAGTGCAAAACCGCTTGGCTTTTTTTTGGCTTTGGGTGCGGCTATTCATGCAGGCCATATAGAGCTGACAACATTCGGTGTCGTATCAGCTATTAAACTAATAAGAATAGTACTACCAAAATACAGCCAATGAAGGGCCTTAGGAAGACTGGGCCAAGGTTGGATTGTAGTATTTGGTTAGGCTAATCATGATGGCCATGTAGACCACCATCACAGAGAGTCCTGGAAGTAACAGGGATGATGAGATGAAAGAGCTAAGAATAGTAGAACTTGAAACAACAGAGTTAGCCATGGGTGTTAGTGCAAAACCGCTTGGCTTTTTTTTGGCTTTGGGTGCGGCTATTCATGCAGGCCATATAGAGCTGACAACATTCGGTGTCGTATCAGCTATTAAACTAATAAGAACAGTACTACCAAAATACAGCCAATGAAGGGCCTTAGGAAGACTGAGCCAAGGTTGGATTGTAGTATTTGGTTAGGCTAATCATGATGGCCATGTAGACCACCATGTAGTAATAAGAACAGTACTACCAAAATACAGCCAATGAAGGGCCTTAGGAAGACTGAGCCAAGGTTGGATTGTAGTATTTGGTTAGGCTAATCATGATGGCCATGTAGACCACCACCACCGAGAGTCCTGGAAGTAACAGGGATGATGAGATGAAAGTGCTAAGAATAGTACTACTTGAAACAACAGAGTTAGCCATGGGTGTTAATCCAAGACTGCTTGAATTTATTTTTGTATTGGGTGCAGCTAATCATGCAGGCCATATAGAGCTGACAACATTCAGTGTTGTATCAGCTATAAAAATAATAAGAACTGTACTATCAAAATACAGACAATGAAGGGCCTATGAAGACTGAGCAAAGGTTGGATTGTAGTATTTTGTTCGGCTAATCATGATGGCCATGTAGACCGCCCGTAACAGGGATGAAAGTGCTAAGAATAGTACTAATTGAAACAACAGAGTTAGCCATGGGTGTTAGTCTAAGACCACTCGGCTTTTTTTTGGGTTTGGGTGCAGCTAATCATGAAGGACAGATAGACCTGCCACCATTTGGTGTTGTAACAGGTATGAAAATGCAAAGAACAGTACTACATAACACAACCTACTTACCATGGGTCCCAGAACATATGTTTGGTTGTTATATTTTGTAAGGGTAATCATGCAGGCCATATAGACCTCCACCGATAAGGTGAGTATGAGTAACAGCTATTAAAATGCGAAGGACATTACTAATTAACACAACATAGTTACCATGGGTCGCAGACCAAGAGCAGATGTCTTATTATTATATTTTGTATGGGTAATCATGCAGGCCGTATAGACCTCACCAAATAGGGGGAGTTACAGAGATTAAAGTGTTAAGAATGGTAGTACTTAAAACACAACCTCGTTAAAATAGGTAGCAGACCACATGTCTTATTATTATAATTTTTCAGGGTAATCTGGCAGGCCATATAGAACTCCCCCGATAGGGGGGGGGGGCACAGGGATTAAAGTGCTAAGAAAAGTACTAATTGACACAAGCTAGTTGGGTCCAAGAACGCATGTTTGATTATTAGAATTTATTAGGGTAATTATATATCTAACAAATCTATCTATTTCTCTTCTATCGATTCTATCTAACTATCAATCTATGTATATCTATCTATCCTATCTATCACTATCAATCTATCTTCTGTCCGGGATGTTTTGAGACAGCCACTTTGGGAATGTTAGTTGATTTAGACCCATTATGGCTTAAAAGCAGACTCTGCATCAACTATGTAATTTTCCATGGGAGTTTTGCCAGGGATCCCCCTCCAGCATGCAACAGTCCAGGTGTTAGTACCCTTGAAACAACTTTTCCATCACTATTGTGGCCAGAAAGAGTCCTTGTAGGTTTTAAAGTTCGCCTGCCTATTGAATTCAAAGGTGGTTCGCGCGGTTCGCGCGTTTGCGAACAATACCGGAAGTTCGAGTCCACGGTTCGCGAACCGAAAATTTTAGGTTCGCGACATCACTATCCGGTGCCCCAACCTGTTTTGCTGGCATCAGATTTTATAATTAAATCATGAGAATTGCTGAATAACATTTTCCCATTCCAAGCAGAAATGTTGGAAAGCCACCACTGCAACTCTTCTCTGGCTTCTGAGGATAAAGAGATCATGTGAGAGTACGAGAAACCTCTGCAAAGAAAAGGTATTTTCAGGTGTTTAAGGGCTCTGTAATGAAGAGGGGCAGAATAGATAGCCTGAATGGAAGAAGAAAGCAACCCTATAATCCTGGCCAACAGTCTGATGGAGAAGGTCTTCTTCTTTAAAAGAGAGGAAATATCTTTCTTGATATTTGAAATCTTTTGTAAGGAAAGACTTAGAGTAAAAAGTTTGGTGTCTATAGAAAACCCTAGAAAAATTAAATTCTGAGATGGGAAAAAAAACTGACTTGCTGAAGTTGATTATGAAACAAATTTTCAAGAAGATTGATAGTGATAGATAAGTGAAGCAGGAGGCATGATCCTGATGCATAAGAAGGATGTCATCCAAATAAATTATTAAACAATTCCCTCTCAAGCGGAGCCAGGCTACAACAGGTTTTAGGATTTCTGTAAATGCCCATGGAGCAGAGAATAAGTCAAAGGGAAGACAGGTAAACTGCCAAACTGAATCTTTCCAAAGGAAACAAAGGAATTTTCTGAAAGACTGATGTACAGGAACCGTCAAGTAATCGTCTGTCAAATCTAATCTTACCATCCAATCTCTGTCCAGCAGGCAATCCCTGAGAAGGGGAATATCCTCCATTTTGAAATGATTGTATTCTAAAAATTGGTTTAGATTTCTTAAATTTATGACTGGTCGCAAATTTCCTTCTTTTTTCTTTACAAAGAACAGGTTGCTTAAGAAAGAGTTTTCTATTGATGGAGCTAGTTCTATCGAATATTTTTGAGCTAGTTTGGAAAGTTCTGTGTCTAATATGTTGGAATCCTGTAAAGAAAATCTTATTGGGTCGGGTCTTTTGAGTTGAGAAGGAGGAAGAATGAAATTTAGATTGAGACCAGAAATAGTCTGAAGGATCTAAAGTATTTTTCTTCCAGTTGAAATTGAGACCTGGGGACAAATGTGCGACTGGGAAAGCGGTCTTTACCTTTCCCGGCCCTGTCAAAACATTTTTTGAGGAGGGTAAAAAATCTTTTTAGTATTTAATTTTATTATTCAATTCTTTAAGGCCTTGTTCGTCAAAAAGGGCCTATCTCTGTCGGGGCAAAGTCTTGAATTTTTGGGTCAATACGTCATAGAACCAACCTACGTCTCTGAGTGGCAATAGATGTATTTGCATCACCACTTAAATACACAGTCCGCTGAAGCCATTCCCTAACTATGTAAGGATCTAGGGAAGCTTCTTTAGAGACAGCTTTCTTTGAGAGTTTGAACAACTTGGAAACTGGACCTAAGGTATCCAAAACTTTATCCTGGCAGGATTTGAGAAATATATCTGGGCCTTTATGAAAATTAAAATTTATATTTTCTATGAATTTTAACAAATTGGTATCAATATCTGGAGTAAAATGAGTGTTATTAGGGAGCTCCGGTCTGGGGCACTCTGCTCTTAAATTATTTTTAGCTTATTTAGAAAGAAGTTTTCTAATATAATGGTCAAGGAATTTCGCCACACTTTTTGAGGGTTTCCATTGAGAAGATCTGGGATAGAGAAGGTCATCTGGATCTAAGTATAATTGACCTTGGCTATCAATAAGTTTAGGCTTAAATTTATCACACTTTTTTCTCTTTTTTCTCTTAGGTGAATCATCATCAGAAGATGAATCTGAGAATTCTGGTGTATATAGAGAATCCTCTGAATTCTCAGCTTCACAACCCAGTTTCATATCGGAGTCAGATGACTCTATTGTAGAATCTTCGTCTACGCGACTTCTGCTTTTATTATCAGGGCCGGATTGGGCCGCCGGGATACCGGGAAAAATCCCAGTGGGCTGGCAGCTGCATAGGGCCGGATTGGGCTGCCACATAGACAAGATCAATTGTCTCAAGCAGCTCAGCTGCAGATGCGGTCGGTGCCACCACTCCGCCTCCACTCCAATAGGCAATGGTGTGAGAGTCAGGGGGCGGGGTGGACCTATGTAGAGAACATCACATCGGCATCAGCTCTTGCAGGAGCGCGGCAGCATGTGTGGATAAGTGCACCCATCCCGGCCCGCCCCCCCAAACACATGTGAATTGTTCTGGCCAGGAGCCTGCCGCCTCTGCTCTGGCCCTGGGGCAGGAGTAATTAGTAAGTGCATGCCATGAAGGATCAGTGGCACATGATATTATACCACTGGGCAAGTGAGGAGGAAGAGAGCGGGATGACAGCCAGGTGGTGTTCTTAGTTGCAGGCTGGCAGCAAGCAAATTGTGTTAAGATCTGGACTGAGTCTGACTGGGGATCTTCTTACCGGTAATGGTAAGTTAATAAAAATCAGTGCTCACTAGTGCACACTCAGTCACACTGAATCATCTGATACTCATACTGTAGTGTATGCATGGTCCATGACAGGCTCCCCCCTTAGGATTACAGCGTGTGTGTGTGTGTGTGTGTGTGTGTGTGTGTGTGTGTGTGTAGTATGGCTTGAAGGAACTACTATCTACTGAATGTATTAATAAGTTTATTTTGGTGAATAGTGAATATGGCTGGGCTGAAGATGGTGTGGCTCGGCTGGAGGGGGCGTGGTCTATACAAATTTCCAGGGCCGGTCTGATTTCCCAGTCCGGCCCAGTTTATTATTACAGGGTTGCACATCTATTTCTGATTCAGAGTCTGAAGAGATAATTTATTTAGATTTTGCAGAAGATTTTGTGTCTGATCTAAGCAGACGTTATTGCCTCTAATGAAGCTTTAATTTTAGAAGCTTTAACTTTAGATTGCTGAGATAAATGCTTCCTTTTTTGAGCAGCTTTATTATGTATATGAGGTTGAATGTCAGAGACAGACTGCATTACAGATTCCATTTGCAAATAAAACTGCTGCTTTAAATTATCCATAGAACTTTTAATCATATTTTGAACAGATTTTTCTGATAAGGAATTCTCTTCAGACATTTTGAGGAATTTAAATTAATACTTCTAAATAATAAATATATATACTTCAGAATATAATTAAAACTAATGTAGAATAAATACATATATATAGAAATAATAAGTAAATCAAGCTACAATAATTGTAGACAACGTCAGCAAAAAACTCAATACAAAACTGATGTAAATCTATGGGGAATTGATCTTCGGACCGTTAGGTCTAAAGCAAAAGAAAACATTTTTTTTTTCAATCTAAGTTAGATTGTTTGGAATTTATAGGCATTGAACAAGTGAGTCAGCACAGAAGAGGAGGTGATATTAACACCATATTGCTCCAAAAGGAGACAAGGTGGATGTTTACTCTAAAAACATTGTCCCCAACAGGACTTAACGAAAAATTGGAGTTTGCCTCTTTCCTGCCTAAAAATTAGAAGTATTAAAAATTGCCCTTCTCTCTCCCCCCTCCACCCCTTTATTATTTATTCTTTATTCTCTATTCTTTATTTCTTGTATTTTTTATACTTTTTACATTATTTACCGTTCCAAGAGATATTTAAAAAATCTTACTCTTCTTGGTAATAAAACGAACATCCATACAAATGCAAATATAAATGCAAGTAAGGTACATTATGTTGGATTATGTTATTTCTGGTGACCTCATATAGTGTCCCCTGTTACAAATTCGGAATGAGTATACATATATATATAATATTGATTTCAAGAATTAACATTGAACACATATTAAATTGTTTTGCAAATATTTTCATTTAGTCTTTACTATTTTGTTAGTCACATTTTCGCTTCACTATATGTCTTGTCTGTTCATTTTGTCTTGTCTGTAATGAATGAATTAGGGACTAGAAGTCTTTATATCCTCATAAGAATTGTTGATGAATTATAGTGATGTGTAAGTACAGATTACGGCTAATGTTCTTCGCTGCCGTTTAAATAAACTAACAATGAATGACTGATGTTTACCGTCACATGACTTCAATGTCCAATAAGAAGGGTTTTCGATGATGTCAGGGATCAACCCGGAAGAAGCTCCTTGCTGCCAAACTATGGAGCGAAACGCTCAGAAGGAAGCGTCGGTGCGCAGCACTACAGCTGTGGGATCCCCCCACCTCAAGCCGTGTGGTACATTACGTCCTGTGTGGAGGAGTAGTGAGCGGAACAATTCCCTAAAGGGTAACACTTTTGAAGGAGAGGTATCGGTGGACTCATATGGGTCTGAGAACAACTACCTGTCTAAGGACGGAAGTATAATACTCACCTCGCAAATATATACAATTACTCATGTGGATACTCCACACAGGGTTGTGTAATTAGAAAATAGCACTACATACCTGCTTGTCGATTGCAAGTGCACAAGTCACTTTACTAACAATTTGTACTAATGAACTTTCATAAATGCTGCTTGCTGTTTAAACTATCATTTCACAACTGATTGCTGCTGTACATATTGTCTGCTTGGATGTTATGCTCACACGCAATGGAATAACAATTGACACTGCTGATTTCAGTACAACTATCGCACCTCTCCATACTCCATGTGTTATACTGCTTGCTGACTAACTTTGATTGTAAGATTGATTGCTGCTTTTTATATATACAGATATGGATGATATAAAAGAAGGCGCCACCATAGTGCACAATCATATGTATAAAACACGCCAATAATAACAAGTAAGATCGTACTTACAAGATAATGGACACTTGAGAAGTGTCACAACCGCCTCCTGGACTCTTATGAGTCATCCAGCTAACTCCCACTCACACTCTCCTGGATGTTGTCACCATATGGAGACCAGCAAACCTCTTGGCACACTGATTTTTTTATGTTTGTTGATTTTGGCGCACTGATTTTTTTTATGTTTGTTGAAAATTTTTATATATACAGCCTGTCATGAAGTTGCTATTACATATCATGGAAAACCATATGTGACTCTGATTTAACCGCAGCAGTGGCATATTTGCAATACTAACCTTCATTCATCATTTTTTGCTTTCCTTGATGCTGCTATCCTTTTGTTATGGAACACTTTATGACATCCTGAACTTTGCTGCAGCTGTTACACATTTCTCCCTGCTGCTAATTGTTGGTTCAGTAACTGTGCTTTTTTATTACCATCCGGCTTAGTTACTATACAAGGTGTATGTGGGGCCCATGTGTTGTCTTTTATGTGTGTGTTTTTTGTGTATATATATATATTTTAGGATGTATTTAAGTTTATTTATTTGCACTTATTAAATCTTAATTTTTGCATAATCTGTTGTTCTGCATTGGTGATTATTTTAGGAGTGTGCAGTACCCTTGGTCTTTTTTAGGTTTTACCTTATACCGGTAATTTCCTTTTCTCTCTATTTATTTTGTATGCAAATTTATTTACCAGGTTGCACCTCTATATCTTAGCAATTTTAATCAGCATTATTTCTACATTATTTTAGTTGAGCGGACTTATTCCCTTTTGTAACTCTTACTTCAAAAAGAATAAACCCCTAGGCTATCTAAACAGTCAAGCTAGTTTAATGTTTAGGTAATTATATCTAATGAAATATTTCTGCATAAACAAAATTACAAGTTTCCAACTGAGGGAAGGTTTGAGGAATGTCAGAGGGGGTTCGTGAGGTAACTGAGGGTGGGAAGAAGGCAATGTAAAAGGGGGTGTGGCTAAAGTCCAGCACTATGCTTAGCAATGTCTAATAGCCAGAAAAAGAGAAAGTAGGGAGAAAAACTAATTTAGGTAAGGGAAACCAATATACCAATAACTAAATAATGATTGGAACAAAGAATAAACATTAAAAAAAACATTTTAGTAATAAAACAAGCTGGTAAAAAAGCTGGAGAAAAAACTTTACCTAAAACAAAACTATAATAGATAAAAAAAAAAAAAAACAACAGAAAAATATTAATAACAAAATAATTATAAACGTTTAAACCAAACAATAATAAACTTTAATATAACAATGAAGTGAATATAGAAATGTAAACTTATCTCAATGAGCAGCAAAGAGAAAATAGGAGGATTACAGACTTAGTGGACTCTTTATGGATATTTGGACTACTCTCATTGGTCACTTTTTTGTTTGACCAATCAAGGCTTTCTTTCATTGGTCTATTACCTGTGCTCTTGGTTTACTATGTTTTAATGTTAATATTGTATTGCTTTTAAGTGCTGTGAGCAGTAAAAAGAAAAGGTTAAACAAAATATGAAGTCTCTGTCCTTGTAAAAAAATCTAGTGACAAACTTTGGCACCTCTAGTTCAAAGCATGATGTCACTCTTTCATCTCTGAAAAATCAATTGCTTTACTGCCATCAAGTGGTTGGACCTTCAAATTGCATCCTTTGCATTTGTCACATCTACAAATACATCACTGAATGGTCACCTCTTATTGACTATTTATTGTTTGTTTTTTTTTAATTCTCTACTCCAAGTGATGTCAATATTTCACCTAACTCATCGATATATTATAGTATTACCAAATTTACTTTCCACAGTGCTATTAAGGTGACAATATATCAGTATAAAATGGGGAAATTGCTTTTAACCGAGTTATACATTTAAATTGCCAATTTTGAAAGTAACTATAAACATGCACCCCAAAGGTGAATGTCTTTGGCATATTGCTCACATTGGCAAATAAACAGCATTGTAGACATTTTTTCAAATACAAATTTTAAAAGGTAAAGTGTCACCTTTTTTCAGGCTACCCATATAAAAGGGTTTGCTTTATTGGCATCTAAATGAACTATTATTCTCATGTACCCGTTGAATGAATTTAACATGATCTTTGATTGAACTTAAAATTAATTTTAAAACATTTCTTGGATTGGGAGCATCTTCAGAAATCTAAAATAAAGATTTATGTTTTGACTTTTAAATACATCAGTGAATATTGAACTGATTTTAAAGCTACATGAAACCCAACTTTTTTTTTTTAAAGCATCTTTTGAATTTGCTTATATTACATAATTCACTTCATTATCTTAGTATATGTTGTTAAAGGGACACTGAAACCAAAATTTTTCTTTTGTGAATTAAGATAGAGCATGCAATTTTACGCAACTTTCTAATTTACTCCTATAATCAATTTTTCTTTGTTCACTTGCTATCTTTATTTGAAAACGAAGGCATCTAAGCTTTGTTTTTGTTTCAAAACTCTGGACAGCACTTTTTTATTGGTGGATGAATTTATCCACCAATCAGCAAGAATAACCCAGGTTATTCACCAAAAATGGGCCAGCATCTAAACTTACATTCTTGCTTTTCAAATAAAGATACCAAGAGAAGGAAGAGAAATTGCTAATAGGAGTAAATTAGAAAGTTGCTGAAAATTGCATGCTCTATCTGAATCACAAAAGAAAATATTTGGGTTCAGTGTCCCTTTAAAGGAGCAGCAACACACTACTGGGAGCTAGCTAACATATTTAGTTAGCCAATGTTAAGAGGCATGTATGTGCAACCAGCTAGCTCCCAGTAGTGCATTGCTGCTCCTGAGACTACCGAGGTATGCTTTTTAACAAAAAATATCAAAAGAACAGCAAATTAGATAAATTAAGTAATAGTTTATGTTTCATATCCCTTTAGATAAAAGTCTTTTTGTGCACAGCCCCATTTCTTCTTTTTTTTTTTTTTTTTCTTTTTTTTTTTATTTAAGAGGTATAATAAACAGTGCTCCTTTGGCAAAAACAAATATGTTAAAATAAAGTAAATAAAAAAAGAAAAGTTTGTGTAAAAAAAAACAAAACAACAGCAAATAACTTATTTACAAGCAAACAGTCCCTCTCCGTTGTCAGACATTGAGCCAGATAAAAATATGAATAAATCTAGGTAGATCCATTGGATATAAAAGGCAAAAAAACTTTATTGAAAATATTAAAAAGAAGGAAGGCAGACTCCAAAAGTAGTTACTGAGTGAACAGCATCGAACAAAATAAAAGTCTGACCGGTTTCGGTCAAAGGGACCGTAATCCTAGACATAAAAACACAGACCAGGTGCAGCCTAGTTAAGGCTGCAACATTACTGTGATTGGACATTTTTTTGAATGCTGATCAACCCAGCCATTTTAACCCTTATTATACAGATATTAGTGACACATTAACAAGGTGTTAGATCTAACAAAATATAATACAGGTAGCAAGAGCCGAATTTACTGAAGTGGCAAATATCATGCTTAAACTGACTAATGATAAATATACAGATACATACACCTGAAAATATATAAATTATGTGGAAGATAGTAATAAATACATAGCGAGTAACAACGATATATATATACATGTTGTCCAAAACAAAGTGGAGCATGAACAAATTATATAATACAACTAAATAGACAAACTATGCAAATTGATGCTACAAGATACCATAGACACATATGACTCAGGCATAGAATAAAGGCAAATGACTAGTGCCAGTTATCTATTGCCATAATTTAAAGATATACTAATATGCAGGTGTAAAAACATAGAGACATATACTATGTATATCCAGTGATAACATGCAGAATAGGAAAATCACGATGCAGCATCTACTTAAAGAGCTTTAGAACTACCCTGGCCAGGCAATAAGTCACTGGGTAAAAGTGTTGAAAAAGTGAGGCTGATTAAATGGAAATATAAAATAGTGATACCAGTTTATTATATGTGCTTATTGACATGCCCGGTGTAGCTAACCAACCCACTATTAGGAGAACACTTATCAAATAAAAAATTCCCAGGTCTACAGGGAGTGCAGAATTATTAGGCAAGTTGTATTTTTGAGGATTAATTTTATTATTGAACAACAACCATGTTCTCAATGAACCCAAAAAACTCATTAATATCAAAGCTGAATATTTTTGGAAGTAGTTTTTAGTTTGTTTTTAGTTATATCTATTTTAGGGGGATATCTGTGTGTGCAGGTGACTATTACTGTGCATAATTATTAGGCAACTTAACAAAAAACAAATATATACCCATTTCAATTATTTATTTTTACCAGTGAAACCAATATAACATCTCAACATTCACAAATATACATTTCTGACATTCAAAAACAAAACAAAAACAAATCAGTGACCAATATAGCCACCTTTCTTTGCAAGGACACTCAAAAGCCTGCCATCCATGGATTCTGTCAGTGTTTTGATCTGTTCACCATCAACATTGCGTGCAGCAGCAACCACAGCCTCCCAGAGACTGTTCAGAGAGGTGTACTGTTTTCCCTCCTTGTAAATCTCACATTTGATGATGGACCACAGGTTCTCAATGGGGTTCAGATCAGGTGAACAAGGAGGCCATGTCATTAGATTTTCTTCTTTTATACCCTTTCTTGCCAGCCACGCTGTGGAGTACTTGGACGCGTGTGATGGAGCATTGTCCTGCATGAAAATCATGTTTTTCTTGAAGGATGCAGACTTCTTCCTGTACCACTGCTTGAAGAAGGTGTCTTCCAGAAACTGGCAGTAGGACTGGGAGTTGAGCTTGACTCCATCCTCAACCCGAAAAGGCCCCACAAGCTCATCTTTGATGATACCAGCCCAAACCAGTACTCCACCTCCACCTTGCTGGCGTCTGATTCGGACTGGAGCTCTCTGCCCTTTACCAATCCAGCCATGGGCCCATCCATCTGGCCCTTCAAGACTCACTCTCATTTCATCATTCCATAAAACCTTAGAAAAATCAGTCTTGAGATATTTCTTGGCCCAGTCTTGATGTTTCAGCTTGTGTGTCTTGTTCAGTGGTGGTCGTCTTTCAGCCTTTCTTACCTTGGCCATGTCTCTGAGTATTGCACACCTTGTGCTTTTGGGCACTCCAGTGATGTTGCAGCTCTGAAATATGGCCAAACTGGTGGCAAGTGGCATCTTGGCAGCTGCACGCTTGACTTTTCTCAGTTCATGGGCAGTTATTTTGCGCCTTGGTTTTTCCACACGCTTCTTGTGACCCTGTTGACTATTTTGAATGAAACGCTTGATTGTTCGATGATCACGCTTCAGAAGCTTTGCAATTTTAAGAGTGCTGCATCCCTCTGCAAGATATCTCACTATTTTTGACTTTTCTGAGCCTGTCAAGTCCTTCTTTTGACCCATTTTGCCAAAGGAAAGGAAGTTGCCTAATAATTATGCACACCTGATATAGGGTGTTGATGTCATTAGACCACACCCCTTCTCATTACAGAGATGCACATCACCTAATATGCTTAATTGGTAGTAGGCTTTCGAGCCTATACAGCTTGGAGTAAGACAACATGCATAAAGAGGATGATGTGGTCAAAATACTCATTTGCCTAATAATTCTGCACACAGTGTACAATCAACTACAGAACCGCCCCATTGTATATGTTTGTCGGTAAGCCTGGTAGAAAAACCAAAGCCTTAATAGAATATACTTTCCCAAACTACATAATACAGAATAGAAATAGCTTAAGTGATAGCCAATCCAAGGTGTGCCTATAACTGACTAAACATGGCTGTAAAACTTCAAATAGGGGAGAGGTAATATTCAAGAAAAGTTAGTTATCTCCCCTGATTATCCTCAGATAGTAATAATGACGGTGTAACTCTGGTAGATTGCCATTTAGTCTATAGGGGTAGTATACCTACACTAATATCTGCAATGAGTGTTATTAGATACAAACTAATACAGATGACTACATCTCAATGCATTATCAGTAGGGTATGAAGCACCAAGTAAGCCATTAGTTTATATCTGCAATAGATGATATTAGATACAAAATAATACTGTCGGCTTCAACTCAATGAGATATAGAAAGGTATAGGGCTCTATCTATGCCAATAGTTTATGATATCAAATTCTGAGTTAAATCCTTTAGGTAGCAGGCTACCGTGCTTATGTATCCAATAGATCTCCTGACGTGACAAGATCTGAAATTTGTCCCCTCCACGTGGGGGACTCACTATTTGCTCGATAGCCTGCCACCTAAAGGATCCCAGGTCACCATCATGTTGTTCCATGAAGTTATTACAAAGTGCTGAAACCGCACGTTCCTTAGTGACATTAGACAGATGCTCCTTAATGCGGGTACCCACTTCTCTGGTGGTTCTCCCTACATACTGCCGGGCACATGTGGTACATTCAGCAAGGAATATAATATATTTTGTTTTGCACTTGACACAACCTTTAGTGTCAAACTCCTCTCCTGTGGTTGCTGAGGTAAAGTGAGAGGATACATTGATGTAGTCACAGGACCTACATACTCTTTTCCCACATTTATATGTACCATTGAAGTGGAGCCATGAGTTGCCACTTCTCTCCTTTTTGAGCATACTAGGAGACAGTAGATTGCCCAGAGTTAGATTACGCCTGTAAACAAAGTTACATCCGTCTTGGATGAACTTGTGCAACTTAGTATCTCCTCTCAGGATGGGGAAGTTTTTCCTGACTATATCACATATCTGGTAATATTGGTTGGAGTATGTGGTTATTAGGGTAGGTTTGTTTTTAATTTCCTCCTTGTTTTTAAATTTGAACAACTCACTCCTCTCCATTTGGCTAACCTCAATGTATGACTTCCTTACAATCCTCTTGGGATATTGCCTTGTAATGAATCTATTGCTCAAGTCCTTGCTCTCTTTGTAAAAGTCTACATCTGTAGAACAATTACATTTTGCACGCATGAATTTTCCCTTGACGATGCCCTTAAATACATGTCCAGGGTGGCTACTGTGGGCATGTAGAAGGGCATTGCCTGAAATGGGTTTCCTATATAGGGTGGATTTTATACCTTTGGACCGCCTATCTGATGTTAGTGTGACATCAAGGTAGTTAGTGGAATATCTATTCCACTCAAAGGTAAATTTCAATCCCACTTCATTAGTATTCAGATGATCGACAAAGGCCTGTGCTTGCTGAGCATCTGAAGCCCAGATGATAAACAAATCATCAATGAAACGCATATATTTGATGATTGAAGATGAAAAGATGTTGCTAGCTCCATAGACGTGGAACTGCTCCCACCACCCCATGAAGAGGTTGGCGTATGAGGGGACAAATTTCAGATCTTGTGACGTCAGGAGATCTATTGGATCCATAAGCTCGGTAGCCTGCTACCTAAAGGATTTAACTCAGAATTTGATATCATAAACTATTGACATAGATAGAGCCCTATATCTGCCTATATCTCATTGAGTTGAAGCAGACAGTATTATTTTGTATCTAATATCATCTATTCCAGATATAAACTAACGGCTTACTTGGTGCTTCATACCCTACTGATAATGCATTGAGATGTAGTCATCTGTATTAGTTTGTATCTAATAACACTCATTGCAGATATTAGTGTAGGTTTACTACCCCTATAGACTAAATGGTAATCTACCAGAGTTACACCATCATTATTACTATCTGAGGATAATCAGGGGAGATAACTAACTTTTCTTGAATATTACCTCTCCCCTATTTGAAGTTTTACAGCCATGTTTAGTCAGTTATAGGCACACCTTGGATTGGCTATCACTAAAGCTTTTTCTATTCTGTATTATGTAGTTTGGTAAAGTATATTCTATTAAGGCTTTGATTTTTCTACCAGGCTTACCAACAAACATATACAATGGGGCGGTTCTGTAGTTGATTATAGACCTGGGAATTTTTTATTTGATAAGTGTTCTCCTAATAGTGGGTTGGTTAGCTACACCGGGCATGTCAATAAGTACATATAATAAACTGGTATCACTATTTTATATTTCCATTTAATCAGCCTCACTTTTTCAACACTTTTAACCAGTGACTTATTGCCTGGCCAGGGTAGTTCTAAAGCTCTTTAAGTAGATGCTGCATCGTGATTTTCCTATTCTGCATGTTATCACTGGATAATACAACATAGTATATGTTTCTATGTTTTTACACCTGCATATTAGTATATCTTTAAATTATGGCAATAGATAACTGGCACTAGTCATTTGCCTTTATGCGATGCCTGAGTCATATGTGTCTATGGTATCTTGTAGCATCAATTTGCATAGTTTGTCTATTTAGTTGTATTACAGGGAGTGCAGAATTATTAGGCAAGTTGTATTTTTGAGGATTAATTTTATTATTGAACAACAACCATGTTCTCAATGAACCCAAAAAACTCATTAATATCAAAGCTGAATAGTTTTGGAAGTAGTTTTTAGTTTGTTTTTAGTTATAGCTATTTTAGGGGGATATCTGTGTGTGCAGGTGACTATTACTGTGCATAATTATTAGGCAACTTAACAAAAAACAAATATATACCCATTTCAATTATTTATTTTTACCAGTGAAACCAATATAACATCTCAACATTCACAAATATACATTTCTGACATTCAAAAACAAAACAAAAACAAATCAGTGACCAATATAGCCACCTTTCTTTGCAAGGACACTCAAAAGCCTGCCATCCATGGATTCTGTCAGTGTTTTGATCTGTTCACCATCAACATTGTGTGCAGCAGCAACCACAGCCTCCCAGACACTGTTCAGAGAGGTGTACTGTTTTCCCTCCTTGTAAATCTCACATTTGATGATGGACCACAGGTTCTCAATGGGGTTCAGATCAGGTGAACAAGGAGGCCATGTCATTAGTACTTGGACGCGTGTGATGGAGCATTGTCCTGCATGAAAATCATGTTTTTCTTGAAGGATGCAGACTTCTTCCTGTACCACTGCTTGAATAAGGTGTCTTCCAGAAACTGGCAGTAGGACTGGGAGTTGAGCTTGACTCCATCCTCAACCCGAAAAGGCCCCACAAGCTCATCTTTGATGATACCAGCCCAAACCAGTACTCCACCTCCACCTTGCTGGCGTCTGAGTCGGACTGGAGCTCTCTGCCCTTTACCAATCCAGCCACGGGCCCATCCATCTGGCCCATCAAGACTCACTCTCATTTCATCAGTCCATAAAACCTTAGAAAAATCAGTCTTGAGATATTTCTTGGCCCAGTCTTGATGTTTCAGCTTGTGTGTCTTGTTCAGTGGTGGTCGTCTTTCAGCCTTTCTTACCTTGGCCATGTCTCTGAGTATTGCACACCTTGTGCTTTTGGGCACTCCAGTGATGTTGCAGCTCTGAAATATAGCCAAACTGGTGGCAAGTGGCATCTTGGCAGCTGCACGCTTGACTTTTCTCAGTTCATGGGGAGTTATTATGTGCCTTGGTTTTTCCACACGCTTCTTGCGACCCTGTTGACTATTTTGAATGAAACGCTTGATTGTTCGATGATCACACTTCAGAAGCTTTGCAATTTTAAGACTGCTGCATCCCTCTGCAAGATATCTCACTATTTTTGACTTTTCTGAGCCTGTCAAGTCCTTCTTTTGACCCATTTTGCCAAAGGAAAGGAAGTTGCCTAATAATTATGCACACCTGATATAGGGTGTTGATGTCATTAGACCACACCCCTTCTCATTACAGAGATGCACATCACCTAATATGCTTAATTGGTAGTAGGCTTTCAAGCCTATACAGCTTTGAGTAAGACAACATGCATAAAGAGGATGATGTGGTCAAAATACTCATTTGCCTAATAATTCTGCACTCCCTGTATATAATTTGTTCATGCTCCACTTTGTTTTGGACAACATGTATATATATAGTGTTGTTACTCGCTATGTATTTATTACTATCTTCTAAATAATTTATATATTTTCAGGTATATGTATCTGTATAATTATCATTAGTCAGTTTAAGCATGATATTTGCCACTTCAGTAAATTCGGCTCTTGCTACCTGTATTATATTTTGTTAGATCTAACACCTTGTTAATGTGTGACTAATATCTGTATAATAAGGGTTAAAATGGCTGGGTTGATCAGCATTCAACAAAATGTAAATAGGCTGCACCTGGCCTGTGTTTTTATGTCTAGGATTACGGTCCCTTTGACCGAAACCGGTCAGACTTTTATTTTGTTCAATGCTGTTCACTCAGTAACTACTTTTGGAGTCTGCCTTCCTTCTTTTTAATATTTTCAATAGCGTTTTTTTGCCTTTTATATCCAATGGATCTACCTGGATTTATTCATATTTTTATCTGGCTCAATCTCTGACAATGGAGAGGGACTGTTTCCTTGTATTTATATGTGGAGTACAGGGACTCCACCCCACTTCTTATACCTCAGCTGTTCAGTTTTTTGAGCTGCACCAAGGGAGAGCCGCAAACCACGGAGGGTGTTTCCAGAGGCGGGACCTATGGAGCTTTCATGCGGAGCGCAGTAACGAGGAATTCCATTCAGCTGAGGTATGCTGACAGCCGCTTCAGATTGAATAGGCTCCACTCCTTTGGATCGCCACAGGTACCATTTGAGCTCCACATTGTACTATCTGCAGAGGAGGCAAACAGTTTACCCGGGCAACCGCAGCTATACATACCTGAGAGGATATTCATTCCGGAAGTGATGGTTTGCCAGTGCAGTAAGTAACTATCTATAACATTTGTTTTACTACTTACATGTGTATTTGCTCAAGTACCTGTTTGTGGAGACCTATACCAGTACCAGCTCTTACATCACACAGCCTTTTGACATCCTGACCTGACTTAGTGACTTTTGGATTAATGCTGCAGGCTTCTTTCAGGATTTAACATATTACCCAGGACTCTTTTTTGCTTTGACTACCGGATGGGAGTGTTAACCTGTATACTACCACTAACTTGTCATATACTATGCCCAGCATTGACACCGTAACTGTTGCTACAAGTACCATACAAGTGGATACCAGGAGGGCTTGCTAAATATTACTGTTTTCCCTCTTGCCTTGTAACACACTATCGGCTAGATTTGGAGTTTTGTCGGTAACGACCCGAAAAGCTAACGCCGGCTTTTTTCTGGCCGCACCATAAAAATAACTCTGGTATTGAGAGTCCACAGAATGGCTGCGTTAGGCTCCAAAAAAGGAGCGTAGAGCATTTTTAACGCAGCTTCAACTCTCGATACCAGAGTTGCTTACGCAAGCAGCCAGCCTCAAAAACGTGCTCGTGCACGATACCCCCATAGGAAACAATAGGGCTGTTTGAGCTGAAAAAAAACCTAACACCTGCAAAAAAGCCGCGTTCAGCTCCTAACGCAGCCCCATTGTTTGCTATGCGGAAACACTTCCTACGTCTGCACCTAACACTCTAACATGTACCCCGAGTCTAAACACCCCTAACCTTACACTTATTAACCCCTAATCTGCCGACCCCGCTATCGCTGACCCCTGCATATTATTATTAACCCCTAATCTGCCGCTCCGTAAACCGCTGCTACTTACATTATCCCTATGTACCCCTAATCTGCTGCCCTAACATCGCCGACCCCTATATTATATTTATTAACCCCTAATCTGCCCCCCACAACGTCGCCTCCACCTGCCTACACTTATTAACCCCTAATCTGCCTAGCGGACCTGAGCGCTACTATAATAAAGTTATTAACCCCTAATCCGCCCTCCCTAACATCGCCTACACCTAACTTCAATTATTAACCCCTAATCTGCCGACTGGAGCTCACCGCTATTCTAACAAATGTATTAACCCCTAAAGCTAAGTCTAACCCTAACACTAACACCTCCCTAAGTTAAATATAATTTAAATCTAACAAAATAAATTATCTCTTATTAAATTAATTATTCCTATTTAAAGCTAAATACTTACCTGTAAAATAAATCCTAATATAGCTAAAATATAAATTATAATTACATTGTAGCTATTTTTAGGATTAATATTTATTTTACAGGCAACTTTGTAATTATTTTAACCATGTACAATAGCTATTAAATAGTTAAGAACTATGTAATAGTTACCTAGTTAAAATAATTACAAAATTACCTGTAAAATAAATCCTAACCTAAGTTACAATTAAACCTAACACTATACTATCATTAAATTAATTAAATAAAATACCTACAATTACCTACAATTAAACCTAACACTACACTATCAATAAATAAATTAAATACAATTCCTACAAATAACTACAATGAAATAAACTAACTAAAGTACAAAAAATAAAAAAGAACTAAGTTACAAAAAATAATAAAATATTTACAAACATAAGAAAAATATTACAACAATTTTAAACTAATTACACCTACTCTAAGCCCCCTAATAAAATAACAAAGACCCCCAAAATAAAAAATGCCCTACCCTATTCTAAATTACTACAGTTCAAAGCTCTTTTACCTTACCAGCCCTGAACAGGGCCCTTTGCGGGGCATGCCCCAAGAAGTTCAGCTCTTTTGCCTGTAAAAAAAACATACAATACCCCCCCCCAACATTACAACCCACCACCCACATACCCCTAATCTAACCCAAACCCCCCTTAAATAAACCTAACACTAAGACCCTGAAGATCATCCTACCTTGTCTTCACCTCACCGGGTATCACCGATCCGTCCTGGCTCCAAAATATTCATCCAACCCAAGCGGTGGCTGGAGATCCATCATCCGGTGGCTGAAGAGGTCCAGAAGAGGCTAAAAAAGTCTTCATCCTATCCGGGAAGAAGAGGCGATCCGGACCAGCAACCATTTTGATCCAAGCGGCATCTTCTATCTTCATCCGATGACGACCGGCTCCATCCTGAAGACCTCCACCGCGGACCCATCTTCTTCCGGCGACGTCCAACTGAAGAATGACGGTTCCTTTAAGGGACGTCATCCAAGATGGCGTCCCTCGAATTCCGATTGGCTGATAGGATTCTATCAGCCAATCGGAATTAAGGTAGGAATATTCTGATTGGCTGATGGAATCAGCCAATCAGAATCAAGTTCAATCAGATTGAGCTCGCATTCTATTGGCTGTTCCGATTAGATTTCTAACGCTCACTTCAGACACGACTCTAAATACCGGAGTTAGAAAAATCCCATTGAAAAGATAGGATACGCAATTGACGTAAGGGGATCTGCGGTATGGAAAAGTCGCGGCTGAAAAGTGAGCGTTAGACCCTTTTTTGAGTGACTCTAAATACCGGAGTTAGCCTAAAACCAGCGTTAGGAGCCTCTAACGCTGGTTTTCACGGCTAACGCCAAACTCCAAATCTAGGCCTATGTTAAGCAATTAGCAATAACGGTATACCCTTACCACCACTAATGCAGTTGTTCTAAGGCTGCACACTAAATGTGTATTTAAAGCACTACTTACTACACTGCTCAGCTCTCATAGGTCTCAAGCCAGCCTTATACTGATATATTTTTTTCGTCTGTTTTTAAAATAACTTATTTGTTTTCTTGTAAAATCAGTGTATCCCCTGCCTCAGTGTTTTAAGAGCAGATGATTTTAAAAACCTAACGCCTAGATTACAAGTTTGGCGTTAGCCTTAAAAAGCAGCGTTGAGATGTCCCAACGCTGCTTTTTTAACGACCGCTGGTATTACGAGTCTGACTCGAGGCTACCGCAAATCCCCTTACATCAATTGCGTATCCTATCTTTTTAATGGGATTTGCCTAATGCTGGTATTATGAGTCTTGGAAGAAGTGAGCGGTAGACCCTCTCCTGGCAAGACTCCTACCGCATTTAAAAGTCAGTAGTTAAGAGTTTTATGGGCTAACGCCGGAACATAAAGCTCTTAAATAAAGTGCTAAAAATTACACTAACACCCATAAACTACATATTAACCCCTAAACCGAGGCCCCCCCACATTGCAAACACTAAAATATTTTTTTTAACCCCTAATCTGCCGACCGGACATCGCCGCCACCTACCTAGGAACCCCTAATCTGCTGCCCCTAACATCGCCGACACCTACATTATATTTATTAACCCCTAATCTGCTGCCCCCAACGTCGCCACCACTTACCTACAAATATTAACCACTAATCTGCCGACCGGACATCGCTGCCACTTTAATAAATGTATTAACCGCCACACTCCCGCCTCGCAAACACTAGTTAAATTTTATTAACCCCTAATCTGCTCCCCCCAACGTCGCCCACACCTACTTACATTTATTTACCCCTAATCTTCCGACCCCAACGTCGCCGCTACTATATTAAATGTATTAACCCCTAAACCTAAGTCTAACCCTAACCCTAACCCCCCCAACTTAAATATAATTTAAATTAAACGAAATTAATTTAACATAATTAAATAAATTAATCATATTTAAAACTAAATACTTACCGATAAAATAAACCCTAAGCTAGCTACAATATAACTAATAGTTACATTGTAAATAGCTTAGGGTTTATATTTATTTTACAGGTAAGTTTGTATTTTTTTTAACTAGGTAGAATAGTTATTAAATAGTTATTAACTATTTAATAACTACCTAGCCAAAATAAGTACAAAATTACCTGTAAAATAAATCCTAACCTAAGTTACAATTACACCTAACACTACACTATCATTAAACTAATTACCTAAACTACCTACAATTAATTACAATTAAATTAAATAAACTAAATTACGAAAAAGAACAAACACTAAATTACAGAGAATAAAAAAAGAATTACAATTTTTTTTTAAACTAATTATACCTAATCTAATCCCCCCTAATAAAATAAAAAGCCCCCCAAAATAATAAAATGTCCCTACCCTATACTAAATATAAAATAGCCCTTAAAAGGGCCTTTTGCGGGGCATTGCACCAAAGTAATCAGCTCTTGTACCTGTAAAAAAAAAAATACAATACCCCCCCCAACATTACAACCCACCACCCACACACCCCTAATCTAAAACCCACCCAATCCCCCCTTAAAAAAAAACTAACACTAACCCCCTGAAGATCACTCTACCTTGAGCCGTCTTCACCCAGCCGGGCACACGTGGTCCTCCATACGGCAGAAGTCTTCATCCGATCGGGGCAGAAGAGGTCCTCCAAACGGCAGAAGGCTTCATCCCGATGGCATCTTCTATCTTCATCCTTCCTGAGCGGAGCGGGTCCATCTTCAATCCAGCCGGCGCTGAGCATCCTCTTCAAACGAAGTCCTAACGAAGAATGAAGGTTCCTTTAAATGACGTCATCCAAGATGGCGTCCCTTGAATTCCGATTGGCTGATAGAATCCTATCAGCCAATCGGAATTAAGGTAGGAAAAATCCTATTGGCTGAGGTAATCAGCCAATCGGATTGAAGTTCAATCCGATTGGCTGATCAAATCAGCCAATAGGATTGACCTTGCATTCTATTGGCTGTTCCAATCAGCCAATAGAATGCAAGGTCAATCCTATTGGCTGATTACATCAGCCAATAGGATTTTTTCTACCTTAATTCCGATTGGCTGATAGGATTCTATCAGCCAATCGGAATTCAAGGGACACCATCTTGGATGACTCATTTAAAGGAACCTTCATTCTTCGTTAGGACTTCGTTTGAAGAGGATGCTCCGCTTCGGCTGGATTGAAGATGGACCCGCACCGCTCTGGAAGGATGAAGATAGAAGATGCCGCCTGGATGAAGTCTTCTGCCATCTGGAGGACCTCTTCTGCCCCGATCGGATGAAGACTTCTGCCGTATGGAGGATCACTTGTGCCCAGCTGGGTGAAGACGGCTCAAGGTAGGGTGATCTTCAGGGGGTTAGTGTTAGATTTTTTTAAGGGGGGATTGGGTGGGTTTTAGAGTAGGGGTGTGTGGGTGGTGGTTTGTAATGTTGGGGGGTATTGTATTTTTATTTACAGGTAAAAGAGCTGATTACTTTGGGGCAATGCCCCGCAAAAGGCCCTTTTAAGGACTATTTGTAATTTAGTATAGGGTAGGGAAATTTTATTATTTTGGGGGGCTTTTTTATTTTATTAGGGGGATTTGATTAGGTGTAATTAGTTTAAAAAAATTGTAATTTCATTTTTATTTTCTGTAATTTAGTGTTTGTTGTTTTTCGTAATTTAGTTTATTTAATTATTATTATTATTATTATTATTATTATTATTATTATTATTCTTTATTTATTAAGCGCCAACATATTCTGCAGCGCTGTCCATGGATACAATTCATTTAAATAAAACAATACAAGACTTGTAAGATACAGGACAAAATTTACAAACACATACAGGAGGGATTGAGGGCCCTATTCCTGTGGGAACTTACAATCTAGAAATTTAATTTAATTGTAATTAATTGTAGGTAGTTTAGGTAATTAGTTTAATAATAGTGTAGTGTTAGGTGTAATTGTAACTTAGGTTAGGATTTATTTTACAGGTAATTTTGTACTTATTATAGCTAGGTAGTTATTAAATAGTTAATAACTATTTAATAACTATTCTACCTAGTTAAAATAAATACAAACTTACCTGTAAAATAAATATAAACCCTTAGCCTGATACCATGTATATTGTAGCTACCTTAGGGTTTATTTTATAGGTAAGTATTTAGTTTTAAATAGGATTAATTTATTTAATTATGTTAAATTAATTTTGTTTAATTTAAATTATATTTAAGTTTAAGGTTTAGGGGTTCATAAATTTATTATAGTGGCGGCGACATTGGCGGCAGCAGTTTAGGGGTTAATAAATTTAATATAGTTGCGGCGATGTTGGGGGGGGCAGATTAGGGGTTAATAACTATAATGTAGGTGTCGGCGATGTTGGGGGCAGCAGATTAGGGGTTTATAAGTATAATGTAGGTGGCGGCGGTGTCCGGAGCGGCAGATTAGGGGTTAATAGTATAATGCAGGTGGCGACGATGTCGGGGGCGGCAGATTAGGGGTTAATAAGTGTAAGATTAGGGGTGTTTAGACTCAGGTTCATGTTAGGGTGTTAGGTGTATACATATTTTTTATTTCCCAATAGGAAACAATGGGGCTGCATTAGGAGCTGAACGCTGCTTTTTTGCAGGTGTTAGGTTTTTTTTCAGCCAACTCAGCCCCATTGTTTCCTATGGGGAAATCGTGCACGAGCACGTTCTGCCAGCTTACCGCTACCGTAAGCAACGCTGGTATCGAGGTGAGATGTGGAGCTAAATTTTGCTCAACTCTCACTTTTCTGAGGCTAACGCCGGCTTGCAGAAAACTCGTAATACCAGCGTTGGCTTAAGGTAGCAGTAAGAAAAAAAGGAGCGTTAGCCCTGCAAGCCTTACCGACAAAAACTCGTAATCTAGCCGTAAGTTGTTAGTTTGTCAGTGCTGGGCATGAGCAAATCTGACTCTTCACTAGCCTAGACGTTTTATGACATCAGGCTAAGATAAACCTTACTGCAAAAGCCTCCTACTCCCTGTGACAGGAAGCACAAATGTAGTGTAAAAAATAAATAAATAAATAGTAAAATCCATTTAAATAGATGAATAATACAAATTGTAATGATTTCTATTAAAGGGACATTACAGCCAAAACTTTGCTAGGAGTAATTTTTTTGTATGCATCGG
The DNA here is from genome assembly GCF_027579735.1 of Bombina bombina. Taxonomy (NCBI): domain Eukaryota; kingdom Metazoa; phylum Chordata; class Amphibia; order Anura; family Bombinatoridae; genus Bombina; species Bombina bombina. The sequence goes on from NC_069500.1 coordinate 1,368,412,100, forward strand.
GTAGCACGCATACGTCAAGCTGAAATTTAAAAGTTTGCATGTGAATGAAAGCCAACGCACACCAATCAAAGGACTTTGCGATATTGCAGTAACATATTCTCCCCATAGACTTCATTGGAGAGTGCAGAAAAATATACTTACACCTATCGCTCATGTGCTAACCTGACCAGAGTTATTAATATTATTAATATGTCACAATCCAATGCTCTTCACATACAGGATAATATCATTTTTATTGTAAATAAATATTTCTATATGTATCTGTATATACATATACCTGTATATCTATTCATATAGATGTATAGGTAAAGATATCTATTTTACATTAACATTATCAGATATATATAGAAATATATTTTTAATAATAAAAAATGACATATTGTTTGTATGTGAAGAACATAGGAATGTAAACTATGTGTAACTCGATTTGGGGTTTATTCTTTAGGTCAAACTGGTGTCGGGTTAGAGCCCATCAAAAATTTCTAATCTTAAGACAGGTTATTTAAAAATTAAATATGTATACACACACACAAAAACAGGAGACGGCGCCCTCTGGATGTGTGTAGTAAACATAGCATTAAAGAAGATTGTTTACTACACATAAATCGAGAGAGTGCGGTCACATGTTTGTGAATATTCCTATGATTCTGCACACTGGTAAATTGCTACTAATAAGTGAAAGTGCACCTATTAGGTCAGTTTATATATATATATATATATATATATATATATATATATATATACACATTGATTGGACACCTGTACAGCAATATTCCACATAAAGATGGTATTGATGCCTGCTTAAACTTTCTTTCCTCAGACAGCTCTAACATTACAGAATTTATACTCACCCACAATTATTTCATCTTCAATAACGCCATCTTTTTACAAGCTATGGGAACAGCCATGGGCACCAAAATGGCACCACAGTATGCAGACCTCTTCATGACTGATTTAGAACAGAGATTCTTAGCTACTCACCCCCACAAACCCTTCAAATACTTTAGCTACATAGATGATATTTTCATCATATGGACAGAAGGAGAAAAAAACCTAGAACATTTTCATAAATCATTTAATCTATTTCATGCATCAATCAAGCTTAAAATTGACTTTTCTAGAGACTGTGTCAGCTTCCTGGATACAACAATATCTATCACAAATGGCAAATTGCACTCATCTGTATACAGGAAACCAACAGATAGATGCAGCTACCTCCACAGCTCCAGCTCCCACCCCAATCACATTAAAAATCAATAATCTATAGTCAAGCCACCAGATACCACAGAATTTACTCAGATACCAAGGACCGTGACAAACACCTCATTACACTGTCCCAATCATTCAGAGAAAAAGGTTACAAAACAAGGGTTATAAACAAACAAATTAACTCTGCCCTTAATACCCCACGTGAACACTTGCTACAATACAGGGAGAAGAAAAACATATTGTGTATCCTACTAGTAGTCAAATATAACCCTGCTGTAGAAGGAATTCGAAAAATCATAAAAGACTTACAGCCACTACTCTTAGAGGATCCCACACTCAAAAAAATCTTTCCAAAAACCCCTATCCTGGCACTCAGACAACCACCCAACCTAAAACAAAAAATTGTCCACAGAAAGCTACCACTTGATAAAAATAACACCCAGAATTCAACCAAGCACTGCAAAAAAGCTCTCTGCAAACTATGTCAACACATTTGTGAAAGCAGCACAGCTAATCACAAGAGTAAATCCTATAACATTAAAGGGGCATATTCATGTATATCTGCAAATGTGGTATACATAATACATTACACTGCATGTGATGTGGGATGTTATATTGGAGAAACAAGCCAAAAACTGCACCTTTGGATGAACTTACACAGACACTCAATAAAAACCACTGTGAAGAGGGGGCGTGTCCAGCCGGCGCCATGATCAGTCGCACTTCTTAGCAGCTCTTCATCTACTACAAAAACTTACATTAAATTGTGTTTAAATCCTATCTAACTAAAGATCTTTAGCACCTATATTTGATCCCTGATATCTACAGGAACAGTTAGGTATCAGTATATTGGTATCCAGCGCTGTTTGGAGTACTGAGTTAGATCATCATAAAGAGCGGAGTCGGCCTTCAACTACTAACTTCACTAAAGCCCCCCAAGATAGTAGGGTTCAGCAGAATCGCTGTACTGCCGGCACAAGATGGAGCACACAGATATTTATGCTTTGCTAATGGAGCTTACAAACAAGCTCGACAGAAGGTTTGACGACCTTGCTGCCATTATTAGGGGAGCACCCACACAGGATTACATTGGTTGCCCCACTAGCGAAGACTCGGAACTTACGGAACCGTCAGTGGACATATCTCCTGCTCAGCAGTGCTTTCCACTGCAGGGAGTAAAGTTTGGAGGAGCTCCGACTGTGATTCAAGAGATCGTAGTGTGGCTGGTACTGTATGTGTCCTACCCAGCTTATCACTCTCTCACACTGGGGACATACAGAAGCATCTACTCATGAGCATTGACATACCGCGTGACAAGCCATCTCTGCTAGCCACACGCATACAGCCTGTACTACGTTCAACACCCTATACCTTGTGTCTTGAGGGGAAGCAGGCAGACGATCATCCGTCTCAGGCCTCTGACTGGGGAGATACGGCCAACTTCATAGGTCGGGACTCTAAGCTTCTACGCCTTCAGATTGCGGGACATGTGACTTTTGAAGAAACCTACTTACCTGAGAGATCTCAACTCCAGTGCTCTCGAGAACTCATATCTATCATGTTAGCCCACAACAAGCTGGAGCGATCCTGTCTACGTGCTGGAGTGGGTTGATCTAAAAAGACTCTTCAATTACTCTACGTTTGACTATATCTCATCCAAGCTTAAGTCAATGTTTATCATGCTCCTATATGTTAGTTGGGTTTGACATGTACAAATTGTTTTCAAAATTAGTCTTAACCTTTGTCTTGATACATGTTTATTTCTGTGTAGAGTTCCATCCAGTTACCCCTAAAACCATTAACTAGCTGCTATCTGTGTTACTGCAGGTTTGAAGTTTTGCGAGGGCTTGGCATGGCTGATCTGTTTTAGGATATCCTATGCTATTTGCTTTGTCATTGTTGGTCTCACATTCTCCTAAGCTCCCATATCTATAAGTACAGCTATCTTAAGTTACTCTTACATAACATGGCGCATATACTCCAGCTCCGGTGACTAGGGGTCATTTTATCATATGTAAAGATTTGATTCCTTTTATATTTAACCTTACTTTAGACCTTTGAATGGAGTGACTCTGTATACTGAGCTAACAAACACTCTAATAGTCCTGTTGTCGACTCTACTGTTTTATCATCAATATGGGAGCTGATGTTGGGTCATTTATAATAAGGCACTCTTTTCTAAGATCATATGGTTTATATATCCCCAGAATTTTAGTAAAAATACAAGTAGACATAGTGCCCCTATAGCCAATATAACGTGTTTCCCCGTGTGTTTTTTCCAACATATATATTTATGAGGTTGAGAAATGGAATTATATTTGAGTAGGTGACCTCAGTTAGTAAACCAGGATTCGCCATAGCTTCCCCTATATAACATATCTTCCATACAGTTGGACAGGCCGTTAGTCCCGCTAGCCCCCCTTCCCCACAATGTAATAATCCACTGCTTCATTTAGTAATAATGCCGTCAGCATCTCATCATAACGTGACACTAGTCATACTCAAGTGAGTCTTTCTGACATTAATTTTAGTCTTGTGGTTACGTTCCATCTCTGGACATGATGTGCATATTCCTTCCTACTCATTAAAGTTTTGCAAACTGTTCTTAAATTCTTTCTCTTCCACCACGTGGCAGTTATGTCGGGTGTGAGATATATCGGATTTCTCATAATTCATAGGTCTTTTTGCTTGTAACCAAATTACATTATGCAATCAATTATGGTGCTTAATCGCTTCAGGAGATCACTACCAATAATTAAATGATCAGTTGACAGATCCACTATAATGACAGGGTGTCTTATGACCCTGTTCCCCAGTTTAAATTTTAACCATGATGTACTGTAGACTTTTAAAGAGTCACCCCCAACACCTATTAGTGAACCATCAAATTATTTTATTTTAGGTTTGTGGGGTGTTAGCTCATTCAGGTTATTGCTATTACAGACTATTTACTACTAAATACATAGTTGTATCATAGCTCAATAAATATGCCTCACCTTTAGCATTATTAGATACGATGGCCCTTTTCTTCTTTCTATGTCAAATAATTTTTACTAAAAAGGGCATGCTCCTGGATTGAGCTGTTTTTTATCCCTTCCCTGATGGACATATAGAAATGCAATACTTTTTTATTTATATATATATATATATATATATATATATATATTATATATATTATATATATATTATAAATATATATATATATATATATATATATATATATTAGTCTTACCCAGAGGGCAATCTAATTATTTTTTAAACTACAGATGTAGAAACAACATATTTTTTAACGCTTCTTTAATATAAAAATTTAAGCTACAGGTGTAGCAATACTATAATTTTAATGGACTACTATCTTAAATATATCAAAAATATTTTCTATATAATAAACTACAGATATAGACACACTCTAATTGGACAAACTCTACTGGTGTTGTAACACCATTTTTTGAGAAACTGATTTCCTAAATAATTTACAGATGCTGCAAACCCCTATTTGTAATATCTTTCTTATATTATTCTAATCTATACTTAAATGTTTAACTTTTTTTTTACTTTAAAAATTTAAACCCCAATTTTGTTTTGTTTTTTATATAAAAAATAGTATACCTTTTAAATAAAGAGTATGCCTTATATTAATATATATATATATATATATATATATATATATATATATAAATTATTCTAAAATATTGCATGCTACTGAGCTACTTATGTAGAAACACAGTTCCAAAGAAAAGTCTCCCGTTTATAGAGCTACCAGGCGTAAATATGTTGACGGATAATGTTACTTGTAACCGAAGTTAGAAATAAAGATCAAGTTACCCACACCCGGATATGTGACTTTGTTTGTTTATGCGGTCAGGGTTGAGTAACAGGTATGAGCATATACGTAGTGGGGATAAAATAAGATAAGAGAGAGCCTCTTGGCACCAAATAAAGCAGATATGTTTTAATATACTTGGAGTCTCTTACCACGATGTACCTTCCTGATTCTGCTTTGCCGTCCACAGCTCCTCTGTAAGCCCCAGACGCCGCTACATTCGTCTGTTACATTCGTCTGTTACAACCAAACTTTACTCCACTTTGCTCCGCTGTCCAAGTCGCTCCGTTCCTCCGTGGGTCCGTCTGACGTCACTTCCGGTGTGCGGCTCCGTGTGGATCCAAGAGGCTGACAGGTCCTCCTCGTTCAGCCGACTGCCCAACTCACTGCAGGTGCCTCTTGGTAGTGCCGAGTCCCGCTTGGTAAGAAATTCAATCCAAGACAAACAAAAGACCAGGCAGGACTGCAAGGCATTACATGAAATCACGGTACGTGCTTTATTGGAAACAACTTAAAAACATCCATAACAGAGCCTGACAGCTCCAAGACAAAGTGTCTCAGACACTTTGTCTTGGAGCTGTCAGGCTCTGTTATGAATGTTTTTAAGTTGTTTCCAATAAAGCACGTACCTTGATTTCATGTAATGCCTTGCAGTCCTGCCTGGTCTTTCGTTTGTCTACTTATGTAGAAACCAACTTTTTTTTTAAAACTACTTTAGCTTTAAAATAAAGCTTAATAATTATATTTATAATTCTGTTATTAAGCTTTCTATGAAGCTTATGAGGTAAAATATGTCCAATCGTTTTTCTTTTTTTATACAACTTAAGCTTTGAAAAAAGCTGTTTAAAATAAAAAACAACAGGCTTATCTTTAGCTTTTAAAAAAAGCTTTTAGATAGAATAGCTAATAATACTAAACAAACTAAATATGATGTTCCGATTATTATTCTAACTGATCTCTCTCTACAACTCTCCTCACAGACTACTTTTTTCTAACTGCGTCAAATACTGTTTTAACATATTATTTAAATTGACTAACCGGTGCGAGGAAGGGGCGTGGTTAGTCGCAAGCGACTTTTAAAGAGTCACCCCCAACACCTATTAGTGAACCATCAAATTCTTTTATTTTAGGTTTGTGGGGTGTTAGCTCATTCAGGTTATTGCTATTACAGACTATTTACTACTAAATACATAGTCGTATCATAGCTCAATAAATATGCCTCACCTTTAGCATTATTAGATACGATGACCCTTTTCTTCTTTCTATGTCAAATAATTTTTACTAAAAAGTGCATGCTCCTGGATTGAGCTATTTTTTATCCCCTCCCTGATGGGCATATAGAAAGTCATCCCTTCTAGAGCTTACTCTAATGTATATACGACCTTAATTTATTTTTTGTGCCACAACGCTCTACCAGATTAAAAGGCTCCGTTCCCCTCATCCTGCACCCTACCCCCACTTCACTCTGAATGGCTATCACCCGTTGATATTTCCCTACTCCCACACTATATACTTTAGTCCAATGACACAGACTTTAAGCGGTGCTTACCCGCTGATTGTTATTGGCTATTCCGAAGCCCATAAGTGGCTGCCAATTTGGCTACCATATGTTTTTTTGAGTTTCTTGTGACTAAATGGTCCATAAGTGGCCATCTAACTATCCAACCAATTAAGCTATAATATTCAGAAAATGGAGGTCAGATCAGCCTATTTGTTGTCATACATTCTTATGTCTTTTTTTCAGTTTGAACTTTTCTTATTTTCTCTACATATGCCAAGGTTAATGGCAAAATGACATTTCTATCCTTACTGTTATAAGGCTATCATTGTATGCTATTTTATTGTTACAAAACCTCAATAAAAAACAATTAAAAAAAAACAAAAAAAAAAACACTGTGAAACAAAATTCTGTACCCCTGTTGGTCACCATTTCACCCAATCTGACCACTCCATCCAAAACCTCAAAATCAAGATTCTCAGAGGCAACTTCAAAAACACCATGGAATGAACAACCTTTGAAATGAAAATGATAATGCACTTCAACTTGCTAAATTCTTGACTAAACCATTATCAAAAAATTTTGTAAAGTTTTTTTAATATACTGTAGTCAATTACATTGTATATTAAACAATATCTTTGCATAGGTACGCAGGTAAGCCTATGTCCACACATTTGTCATTATTATTATTACCCTTTCTTTCTTTCCTTTCTCCTTTTTTGACTATCTTATATTCCCCTGTATACCTAATTCCCCATCTTCATTCATATTGATTCTATGTTGATATAAAACTTTATGTCAGTATATGCTTTGTGTATAACCATATATTTCCCCTGCCTGTTAACTTTTACTGACACTATCTGCCCGTCTCCTAAACCCCCATCATGAGTTTTACGACACCCCCTCCTCCCCTGCATTCAGACCTCTGTAACACCTCCTGTCTTTTAGCCTGTGTTTTAAGATATAATCGGTAAATTCCATCAAATTGGTCAGTATTGCTTCAGGCTTGAAAAAGGAAGACGTTCTCCCGAAAGCTTGTCATCTTATAAATGTATAGTTAGTCCAATAAAAAGTATCATTGCTCAATTCAATACTCTTGTTATTTTGATATTTATTTATATATATATACTAGTCTATACGCCTGCCCAGAGGGCAGTCTAATTATTTTTTAAACTACAGATGTAGAAACGTATTTTGTAACGCTTCTTTGATATAAAAATTTAAGCTACATGTGTAGCAATACTACAATTTTAATGGACTACTATCTTAAATATATCAAAAATATTTTCTATATAATAAACTACAGATATAGACACACTCTAATTGGACAAACTCTACTGGTGCTGTAAGACCATTTTTTGAGAAACTGATTTCCTAAATAATTTACAGATGCTGCAAACCCCTATTTGCAATATCTTTCTTATATTATTCTAATCTATACTTAAATGTTCAACTTTTTTTAACTTTAACAATTTAAACCCCAATTTTGTTTTGTTTTTTTATGTAAAAAATAGTATACCTTTTAAATAAAGAGTATACCTTATATTAATATATATATCAATTATTCTAAAATATTGCATGCTACTGAGCTACTTATGTAGCAACCAACTTTTTTTTTAAAACTACTTTAGCTTTTAAAATAAAGCTTTATAATTATATTTATAATTCTGTTATTAAGCTTTCTATGAAGCTTATGAGGTAAAATATGTCCAATCGTTTTTCTTTTTTTATACAACTTAAGCTTTGAAAAAAGCTGTTTAAAATAAAAAACACCATGCTTATCTTTAGCTTTTAAAAAAAAAGCTTTTAGATAGAACAGCTAATAATACTAAACAAACTAAATATGATGTTCCGATTATTATTCTAACTGATCTCTCTCTACAACTCTCCTCACAGACTACTTTTTTCTAACTGCGTCAAATACTGTTTTAACATATTATTTAAATTGACTAACCGGTGCGAGGAAGGGGCGTGGTTAGTCGAAAGCGACATGCGCGATTTTCCACGAGCGAGAGGCGTGCAGTGATTGATTGACACTAACGCATATGTTAATTCCTATGACCTTAAAATATTTTCGGAAGTTGCAATCGGCAATTTCCGTAACTCCGTCCACATATAATTTAGACTGTATCAATGCATAGTTACTGTATCAATAATGTAGACACTGACACAGAAAAAATAAGCATTAATAAAAGTGTCAGTGTCTACATTATTTATACAGTCACTATATGCATTGTGACTGTATAAATAATGTTTAGACTGAGTCGCCTCTCAAAAATAAACCTAACATTTCTTAACCTATATTTCCGCCTTGCCCAAAAAAATCGCAATTAAAACTAAAATTAATAACCACTTAACCATCAACCACCCTCATTGCAATACACCTAATTACCCTATTACCCCTTAAACCTCAAAACCCCCACATCGCAATAAACCTAATTACCCTATTAACCCCTAAACTGCAAACCCCCCACATAGCAATAAACCTATTTACCCTATTAACCCCTAAACCACAAAACCACTACATCACAATAAATCTATTTACCCTATTAACACCAAAACCCCAAAACCCCTACATCGCAATAAACCTATTTACCCTATTAACCTCTTAACCGCAAAACCCCTATATCACAATAAACCTATTTAACTTATTAACCCTTTAAACCGCCAAAACCCACAACGCAAATAACTATTTAAATAACTAAGTACAGTACACTAACCTAACACACCCTAACCTAACAACCCCTACCCTAACACCCCCTATTCTAACAACCCCTAACCTAACACCCCATTAAATAAACCCAAATTACCTAAATTAATACATTCTAAAGTTACAACAACAAAAAAATAATAAGTTTACAAAAAATAAGAAAATGCTAACATTACAGAAAATAAAAAAAATCAAATGACCAAATTTAACTAAATTAAACCTAATACCTATGAAATTAAAAAAGACCCCCCAAAATAAAAACAACCCCTACTCTAAGAATAAACTACCAGTATCCCTTAAAAGAGCATTTTGCAGGGCATTGCCCCAAGATATTCAGCTCTTTTACAAAAAATATACAAAGTCCCACCTAACATTAAACCCCCCCACCCCCCAAAATAAAAGAACCTAACACTAAAAAACCTAAACTACCCATTGCCCTGGAAATAGCATTTGTTTGGGCATTGCCCTTTTACTGCCCATCCCTAATCTAAATAAAACAAACCCCCCCAAAAAACCTTAAAAAATACTAAATCTAACCCCCAGGTTGGTACTCACGGTTCCTGAAGTCCGGCAGAGAAGGTCCTGTTCCAGGCGATGAAGTCTTCTTTCAAATCGCCGGTCTTCAGCTCTGTGGTCTTCAGTCTTCAGCTCCGCTCCGTGCAGGATGTTCCTGGAAGAAGAAGAGGTTGCGCTTGGAAGAAGACTTTACCGCCTGGAACAGGACCTTCTCCGCCCGACTTCAGGAACCGTGAGTACAAACCTGGGGGTTAGACTTAGCGTTTTTTAAGGGTTTTTTGGGGGGGTTTGTTTTATTTAGATTAGGGATGGGCAGTAAAAGAGCTAAATGCCCTTTTAAGGGCAATGCCCAAACAAATGCTCTTTTCAGGGCAATGGGTAGTTTAGGTTTTTTTAGTGTTAAGTTCTTTTATTTTCGGAAGTTGCAATCGGCAATTTCCGTAACTCCGTCCACATATAATTTAGACTGTATCAATGCATAGTTACTGTATCAATAATGTAGACACTGACACAGAAAAAATAAGCATTAATAAAAGTGTCAGTGTCTACATTATTTATACAGTCACTATATGCATTGTGACTGTATAAATAATGTTTAGACTGAGTCGCCTCTCAAAAATAAACCTAACATTTCTTAACCTATATTTCCGCCTTGCCCAAAAAAATCGCAATTAAAACTAAAATTAATAACCACTTAACCATCAACCACCCTCATTGCAATACACCTAATTACCCTATTACCCCTTAAACCTCAAAACCCCCACATCGCAATAAACCTAATTACCCTATTAACCCCTAAACTGCAAACCCCCCACATAGCAATAAACCTATTTACCCTATTAACCCCTAAACCACAAAACCACTACATCACAATAAATCTATTTACCCTATTAACACCAAAACCCCAAAACCCCTACATCGCAATAAACCTATTTACCCTATTAACCTCTTAACCGCAAAACCCCTATATCACAATAAACCTATTTAACTTATTAACCCTTTAAACCGCCAAAACCCACAACGCAAATAACTATTTAAATAACTAAGTACAGTACACTAACCTAACACACCCTAACCTAACAACCCCTACCCTAACACCCCCTATCCTAACAACCCCTAACCTAACACCCCATTAAATAAACCCAAATTACCTAAATTAATACATTCTAAAGTTACAACAACAAAAAAATAATAAGTTTACAAAAAATAAGAAAATGCTAACATTACAGAAAATAAAAAAAATCAAATGACCAAATTTAACTAAATTAAACCTAATACCTATGAAATTAAAAAAGACCCCCCAAAATAAAAACAACCCCTACTCTAAGAATAAACTACCAGTAGCCCTTAAAAAGGATTTTGCAGGGCATTGCCCCAAGATATTCAGCTCTTTTACAAAAAATATACAAAGTCCCACCTAACATTAAACCCCCCCACCCCCCAAAATAAAAGAACCTAACACTAAAAAACCTAAACTACCCATTGCCCTGGAAATAGCATTTGTTTGGGCATTGCCCTTTTACTGCCCATCCCTAATCTAAATAAAACAAACCCCCCCAAAAAACCTTAAAAAATACTAAATCTAACCCCCAGGTTGGTACTCACGGTTCCTGAAGTCCGGCAGAGAAGGTCCTGTTCCAGGCGATGAAGTCTTCTTTCAAATCGCCGGTCTTCAGCTCTGTGGTCTTCAGTCTTCAGCTCCGCTCCGTGCAGGATGTTCCTGGAAGAAGAAGAGGTTGCGCTTGGAAGAAGACTTTACCGCCTGGAACAGGACCTTCTCCGCCCGACTTCAGGAACCGTGAGTACAAACCTGGGGGTTAGACTTAGCGTTTTTTAAGGGTTTTTTGGGGGGGTTTGTTTTATTTAGATTAGGGATGGGCAGTAAAAGAGCTAAATGCCCTTTTAAGGGCAATGCCCAAACAAATGCTCTTTTCAGGGCAATGGGTAGTTTAGGTTTTTTTAGTGTTAAGTTCTTTTATTTTGGGGGGTGGGGGAGTTTACTGTTAGGTGGGACTTTGTATATTTTTTGTAAAAGAGCTGATTATCTTGGGGCAATGCCCTGCAAAAAGCTCTTTTAAGGGCTACTGGTAGTTCATTCTTAGAGTAGGGGGTGTTTTAATTTTGGGGGGTCTTATTTATTTTCATAGGGATTGGGTTTAATTTTTGTTAAATTTGGTAATTTGATTTTTTTATTTTCTGTAATGTTAGCCTTTTTTAATTTTTTGTAAACATAGTTTTTTTTTTTTGTAACTTTAGAATGTATTAGTTTAGGTAATTTGGGTTTATTTAATGGGGTTTTAGGGGTTGTTAGGTTAGTGGGTATTAGGTTAGGGTACTTGGGCCTAGATTTGGAGTTTGGCGGTAGCCGTGAAAACCAGCGTTAGAGGCTCCTAACGCTGGTTTTAGGCTACCGCCAGTATTTGGAGTAATTGAAAAAAGGGTCTAACGCTCACTTTTCAGCCGCGACTTTTCCATACCTCAGATCCCCTTACGTCAATTGCGTATCCTATCTTTTCAATGGGATCTTTCTAACTCCGGTATTTAGAGTCGTGTCTGAAGTGAGCATTAGAAATCTAACGACAAAACTCCAGCCGCAGAAAAAAGTCAGTAGTTAAGAGCTTTCTGGGCTAACGCCAGTTCATAAAGCTCTTAACTACTGTGCTCTAAAGTGCACTAACACCCATAAACTACCTATGTACCCCTAAACCGAGGCCCCCCCACATCGCCGACACTCGATTACATTTTTTAACCCCTAATCTGCCGACCGCCACCTACTTTATACTTATGTACCCCTAATCTGCTGCCCCTAACACCGCCGACCCCTATATTATATTTATTAACCCCTAACCTGCCCCCCACAACATCGCTGCCAGCTACCTACAATAATTAACTCCTAATCTGCCGACTGCAAAGAGCCGCCACCTACATTATAGCTATGTACCCCTAATCTGCTGCCCCTAACACCGCCGACCCCTATATTATATTTATTAACCCCTAATCTGCCCCCCTCAATGTCGCCTCCACCTGCCTACACTTATTAACCCCTAATCTGCCGAGCGGACCGCACCGCTATTATAATAAAGTTAATAAACCCTAATTCGCCTCACCAACCCTATAATAAATAGTATTAACCCCTAATCTGCCCTCCCTAACATCGCCAACACCTAACTTCAAACATTAGCCCCTAATCTGCTGACTGGAGCTCACCGATATTCTAATAAATGTATTAACCCCTAAAGCTAAGTCTAACCCTAACACTAAAACCCCCCTAAATTAAATATAATTTTAATCTAACTAAATTAATTAACTCTTATTAAATGAATTATTCCTATTTAAAGCTAAATACTTACCTGTAAAATAAATCCTAATATAGCTACAATATAAATTATAATTATATTATAGCTATTTTAGGATTTATATTTATTGTACAGGTAACTTTGTATTTATTTTAACCAGGTACAATAGCTATTAAATAGTTAAGAACTATTTAATAGCTAAAATAGTTAAAATAATTACAAAATTACCTGTAAAATAAATCCTAACCTAAGTTACAATTAAACCTAACACTACACTATCAATAAATAAATTAAATAAAATACCTACAATTACCTACAATTAAACCTAACACTACACTATCAATAAATGAATTAAATACAATATCTACAAATAAATACAATTAAATAAACTAACTAAAGTACAAAAAATAAAAAAGAACTAAGTTACAAAAAATAAAAAAATATCTACAAACATTAGAAAAATATTACAACAATTTTAAACTAATTACACCTACTCTCAGCCCCCTAATAAAATAACAAAGCCCCCCCAAAATAAAAAAATGCCCTACCCTATTCTAAATTACTAAAGTTCAAAGCTCTTTTACCTTACCAGCCCTGAACAGGGTCCTTTGCGGGGCATGCACCAAGAAGTTCAGCTCTTTTGCCTGTAAAAAAAAACATACAATACCCCCCCCAACATTACAACCCACCACCCACATACCCCTAATCTAACCCAAACCCCCCTTAAATAAACCTAACACTAAGCCCCTGAAGATCTTCCTACTTTATCTTCACCTAACCAGGTATCACCGATCCGTCCTGGCTCCAAAATCTTCATCCAAGCCCAAGCGGGGGCTAGACATCCATCATCCGACGGCTGAAGAAGTCCAGAAGAGGGTCCAAAGTCTTCATCCTATCCGGGAAGAAGAGTAGATCCGGACCGGCAACCATCTTCTTCAAAGCGGCATCTTCTATCTTCATCCGATGAGGACCGGCTCCATCTTGAAGACCTCCATCGCGGATCCATCCTTCTTCTCCGACGACTAGACGACGAATGACGGTTCCTTTAAATGACGTCATCCAAAATGGCGTCCCTCGAATTCCGATTGGCTGATAGGATTCTATCAGCCAATCGGAATTAAGGTAGGAATATTCTGATTGGCTGATGGAATCAGCCAATCAGAATCAAGTTCAATCCGATTGGCTGATCCAATCAGCCAATCAGATTGAGCTCACATTCTATTGGCTGTTCCGATCATTTATTGATAGTGTAGTGTTAGGTTTAATTGTAGGTAATTGTAGGTATTTTATTTAATTTATTTATTGATAGTGTAGTGTTAGGTTTAATTGTAACTTAGGTTAGGATTTATTTTACAGGTAATTTTGTAATTATTTTAACTATTTTAGCTATTAAATAGTTCTTAACTATTTTTTTTTTTTTAAATAAATTTTTATTGAAGTCATGATCAGATATATTACATAAGGTATGCCCTCACAAAAAAAGATACAGAAGAGTAAAGACACATATTCAGATATCAAGAGCGTAAATATGAGGTGTGGGCTGTTTCATAGGGAGACTTCAGTTTTATCATAGAGCAACCTGAGAATAATATATACTTGAAGGGTCCTCCCCTGGCACTATGAGAAGAAGATTCAAATATCCATACGGGAACGGTTGAGGCTAGGGAGGGGGTAGCTCTATATTTTAATGGGAGGGGGGGTTACAGCGGGCAGGAGCCGCTTGATAATAAAAAAGGAAGGGTGGGGGGCGGAGCCAGATAGCATATTGGATAGGTAGGTAACTCAAGGACCCAAAGCCATTAAATATACTATGAAATAGGATTGCCCACTACTTACATCGTGTGTTAAGCTAAGCCAGGATAGAGGCAAGAGTAAAAGTAACTTCCCAGCAAGGATCGAAACAGGGGGGGTTTATGAGGTTTGTGAACATCCTAGTTAAATATAGACAGGTATCTCTACTTATGTGTACTGTTAGCCCCTGCTGGTAAATCCTAGATCAAAATCAGAGTTATGCCTAGCCGTGCCTTCCCAGTGAACACGGCCCGACAGTATCTATGTTAACGGTGAGGTGGATTTATATATTCTAGGGAGGGACGTGGGATGAATGAGACAGCTACTGGACATGTAGGGTTTGTCTTGGGGGAGAGGGGGGATCTTAATGAAACTGGATGGTGTATAGACTATAAATGGGTAAGATAAAGTCCACCTAGCTACTGAATCTGCTTAGGTGGTGGCTTCAGTCATAGAAGTCTTCCACTATACTCATAAGATGATATTATCTTAATTCACTTATAAGGTCATTATATGCTAATCGTAAGATAGACGGCAAATATTTTAACCCTGAGGCATCCCTAAAAACTGTACATTTAAGTAGACAAATAGATTTAGAGTAAGGATAATAAAAAGAGAACCATAACTGACATATCTCTATAAGCATGTAAAGCTCAGAAACCTTTATCTCTGGGTTTAGATGAGCAAAAACTTTGAACCCAAGGGATTTAGTATAATAAAAATATGGCCTGTCTAACGACTATAACTGAGAACTGGGGGGTATATATCACTTTATAAGTCTCCAAGTAGGGGTTACACTAGTACCTAGAGTAACAACAAATATAAGCAATGTTCCCAATCAGCTCTGTAGGAGAGACTTGAGTAGTTGAATAAAACAGTGAGGTTAAATATAATCCAAACAGGAGGAAATAGCAGCAAGAGTACAATAAAGATAGACAATGCAACACATGTTAGTATTGAGTTTGGGATAGCTATAAGAATTATAGTAGCACTAAAGTCTAGCGTACCAATATTAATAATAAAACTTCAGCTTCCATATGTTATCCTCAATTGAAATTCTGGCAGGAGGTGTTAAATAAAGTATTCATATAATTACTTTAGCATGTTGATAGTAATAATATCTCTGGGACCTAGCAATAGGCACAAGAATAAAATGTAACATTCAATTAGCTGTTATTTGAATATTACTCAGACCTGTATGCTAAATGAGGTGATTATGGCTATGTACTGATGGGGCTTCCTATATCCTCTCATATATAACTTGACTTGAGGCGTTCAATATTCAAACACGGGGAATAAAAGCAATAAACTGTTAACAAACCACTTTTAACCTAGATAAAGTCCCAATTAATACAGTCAATACTCAGTCTTGGCCTTTTCCCAGTTTCTGACAGGCTAAATGGGGAGAGTTTATGGGCAGCAAAACACAGAGTTCCAAGCTATCGTTATAATAACGCTGACTGCGGTGAGAAAAATAGACTGGCTGTATTATAGGCCTCTTGTTTGGTTAGGCAGGTCAAACTAACAGGGACCACTTGTGGCCTCCCGGATCAAAGGAGTCTTTCAGTGAATTGATATGATGAATGGTAACCACTCCGTGCAATCCAGATGACCATGCACTTTGAGTAAGCCGAGCTGAGGTGAAGGAGAGTATCCCTAAAACATCTTCTCTTAGGATCAAATGGTCAAGTAAGCTCCAGTTCCCCTGGAAGAAGGTTTTGATAAAAGTGGAGCAGCAAAACTCACTAGAGGATCGGGTCATCAGCTGAGGAGGGCTCCACAGATCACGCTGTTTCTGAACATCGGCAGCAGGACCTCCGGATGAAGCAGCTGCCTCAGGCTCACAAGGATTATGAAGCGTCAGATGGGGAATGGGGATTCCGGTCACTTCGAGGAGCAGAGTCTGTAGCGTCTCAAGGTGTGGAGTATGATGACGCCCAAGCTCTTTGCGGGAATGTGGCAGGTTAAAAGGGGTTTCAGGCAGAGCCTTTGAGCTCGGTTTTAGGACCCTCAGATTGACTACCGCCGCTGCTATTATACAGGCCTCTATATGGCTGCCTGGCAAGAGAGGATCGCAGGGCCAAGGTGACACTTTCCACGCATATCTTCCGTTAGGTAATGTTGGGGGATAGCGGGTGTCTAACAGTCTGGAGGGCAAGAAACCTAAGGCAGCTCCGAGGTTCATATTGTGTGATGGCGCTCTCGTAGAGTCCATCAGGTAGGTGCGCAGCTCCATAATTTTTACTGCGCTAGTGACCGGAGCAGTTGATCCGGAGACTGATATCCTCAGGCTGTCTGTCGGGTTCCCGCTGCCTTGTTGGTAGCGCTGTCTGGGACCTCCAATTGACGTAGGGGCTGCTTTCTGAGACACAGAGATTTCGGAAGCGTGTAGGGATTGCACGCTAACAGCGCTTGGGGTTCCTGGCTTGTCTCCGCCATCTTGCGTGTCATGTGGCGCAGGGAAGTGTTCGCTAAGTTGTAGAAATAGAAGGCTCATCTCTGTAAAGTGAGCATCCAGAGCACTGCCAAAATGATCTTCAAACTTGTGCAAGGCGACTTCTAGGTCCATTCTAGTGGGATTAAGAAAAGGTCTCTTCAGAAGTGTTAGCAAGAGTTATACCCGGACTGCTCCGTCAAATCCAGTAGTCTCCAGACTGTATTGCCGTTAGGGAAGCCTTTTAGCCCGCAAAGTGACCAATATTATTTGATCTGCTCTCCAGAGTGTAAATAACAAAATATGCTTGAGTTTAAAAATCCTTAATTTACTTAAAATACTGATTTATTTGTTCATATGGCAGGAGCTCAAAAAAGATACGTCCTGCTGCTTCAATTGCTAGCTCCGCCCCCAGTTCTTAACTATTTAATAGCTATTGTACCTGGTTAAAATAAATACAAAGTTACCTGTAAAATAAATATAAATCCTAAAATAGCTATAATATAATTATAATTTATATTGTAGCTATATTAGGATTTATTTTACAGGTAAGTATTTAGCTTTAAATAGGAATAATTTATTTAATAAGAGTTAATTAATTTCATTAGATTAAAATTATATTTAACTTAGGGGGGTGTTAGTGTTAGGGTTAGACTTAGCTTTAGGGCTTAATACATTTATTAGAATAGCGGTGAGCTCCAGTCGGCAGATTAGGGGTTAATAATTGAAGTTAGGTGTCGGCGATGTTAGGGAGGGCAGATTAGGGGTTAATACTATTTATTATAGGGTTTGTGAGGCGGATTAGGGGTTAATAACTTTATTATAGTAGCGGTGCGGTCCGCTCGGCAGATTATGGGTTAATAAGTGTAGGCAGGTGGAGGCGACGTTGTGGGGGGCAGATTAGGGGTTAATAAATATAATATAGGGGTCGGCGGTGTTAGGGGCAGCAGATTAGGGGTATATAGGGATAATGTAAGTAGCGGCGGTTTACGGAGCGGCAGATTATGGGTTAATAATAATATGCAGGGGTCAGCGATAGCGGGGGCGGCATATTAGGGGTTAATAAGTGTAAGGTTAGGGGTGTTTAGACTCGGGGTACATGTTAGAGTGTTAGGTGCAGACGTAGGAAGTGTTTCCCCATAGACAACAATGGGGCAGCGTTAGGAGCTGTACGCGGCTTTTTTGCAGGTGTTAGATTTTTTTTCAGCTCAAACAGCCCCATTGTTTTCTATGGGGGAATCGTGCACGAGCACGATTTTGAGGCTGGCCGCGTCCGTAAGCAACTCTGGTATCGAGAGTTGAAGTTGCGTTAAATATGCTATACGCTCCTTTTTTGGAGCCTAACGCAGCCATTCTGTGGACTCTCAATACCAGAGTTATTTTAAAGGTGCGGCCAGAAAAAAGCCAGCGTTAGATATGCGGGTCCTTACCGACAAAACTCTAAATCTAGCCGTTAGTTATTTAGATAGTTATTTGCGTTGTGGTGTTTGGCAGTTTAAAGGGTTAATAAGTTAATTAGGTTTATTGCAATGTGGGAGTTTTTCGGTTTAGGGGTTAATAGGGAAATTAGGTATATCGCAATGTGGGGTTTTTGCTGTTTAGGAGTTAATACTTTGTGTAGGATTTTTTTTTTTTTTTTTGTTATATTTCGTGCAGGCTGTGTTTTTTTCTTTTTAAAATACTTGATGCGGGCGTTTTTGTTTTTGTTTTGTTTTTAATACTTGATGCGGGTTGTTAGTTTTTTTGTTAAAATACTTTAATATGGGCGATTAGTTGTTGCTTTTGTAATGCTCCATTTGCCTTCCCTGCCATTTTCGGAATTCTTTTGTCCTCGCGCTGCCAACATTCCATTGAGGATGCGTGCGCAATTGCAGACGGCGACAGACATTACAAACGCAATTATAGTATAGATATATATATGTATTCTATGTATTATTTATAATATTTCCAACGTGCTCAAAACCCGATATCACTTGCGTGGAACACTTGTAATCTAACCAATAGTATGTCTGGAACTCTCTTGCAAGCACACAGATTAAAAGCAACAATGGAGTTAGTTACAGCATTTTTTCCAAATGGTTTAAGCCTACTCAGTCAAGGTTCCATCCACCAAGGGTAGCATAGGCGTTTATTATTTTCCCTAGACACATACAGGGCTAGATTACGGATGGAGCTCAACTGATTGTGAACCAGACCTTCTCATCCACCATCAGTTACAGACCTCAAAATGCTCTCTTGTCTGAATAGCGACAGATAGAATCCAAAACCTATATTCCCAGAATAGCGGCAGCTGATATAGCAAACTCCAAATTTAATGCCCATGGTTTTGGAATGGCATGTCCAACACGCCTATATAGCAGTCTGTATAAAACATAATAGTGTTAAAGGATATGCAGAGGGATAATCACATTAACACACCCTCCTTTCTAAATATTTTGATAATTACTGTAAGTCTGTTATTTCAACATACACCACTGAATAAATTACAGAGGCTTATAGGGGATTGTGCTGAAGATCTTCATTTCAGGAATATCTTTAGGCTACTCCAGTCTACTTCAGAATTGCTATTTCTTAAAAAGATAGATAAACCCTGTATTACCCATTCCCCAGTTTTGCATAACCAACACGCTTATATTAATATACTTTTTAACCTCTGTGATTATCTTGTACCTGAGCCTCTTAAGACTGCCCCTTATTTCAGTTCTTTTGACAGAATTGCATTTTAGCCAATACGTTCTTGCTCATCAATAACTCCATAGGAATGATCACATCATTATCTATATGGCAAACATGATTTAGGGCTGTATAGCTGTGACAAACTGTCAAAATGCACTGAGATAAGAGGCAGTCTTCAAGGGCTTAGAAATTAGCGTATGAGCCTACCTAGGTGTAGCTTTCAACAAAGAATACCAAGAAAAAAAGCAAATTTGATTTTAAAAGTAAATTGGGAAGTTGTTTAAAATTGCATGCGTATCTGAATCATGAAAGTTTAATTTTGACTAGACTGTCCCTTTAAGTAAACCTAAAATAAGTGCATGTTTCTTTACAACTTATACCCAGGTATTTATTGCTGTCTGCCTGAGGAGGACAATGTCCACACAAAATAATTAAATAAATAATAAAACCACAAAAATGCTATTCCTATATGGAAAAGTACAAGCTGTGAGTCATTTTGCATTTCTTAGTACTTTAAATAAAAAAAGAAATACATTTTAACAATTTTATTCTTGGGCAAAATACACACACACATATATATATATATATATATATATATATATATATATATATATATATATATATATATATATATATATATATATATATATATATAGAGAGAGAGAGTAATTGTGCTTTATCGTATGTGTCAATTTATGTTATATTGTAGATGCTTTAAAGGGTTAATAATTGCTATATACCAATACATTCTTTTTTACAGAAATGGAATATATGGTGAAATTATAAATTATAAATATCCCATGGTAAAGACTCCAATAAGTAAAATGCAATTTAGGGTTTACTTTGCTGGAAACAGTAGAGCAGGCGGAAGGTGATTATATTAGTGTCATTGACCTACACTTTGACTCTGAAGCATAAATGGAGATGTTGACATTTTCTTTTTGTACTCAGAAGTACTTTATTACTCAAGTTTGAATATTTAATTTTAAATCTTATTTGCTAACATTAAGTATCTGTCTAAAATATTTTATTATATTCACTCTTGTTCTGCATAAAGAAATCTTTATTCAGTTTGTGACTTCTCAAAACTGCTGATTGGATTCTCTGATCAAATTATGTTCATAACTTAAATTATCCCTGAAAACATATTTCTTATTATCCTTATTTTGACTCCTCTGTATCCCAGATGTATTTTTTTCTCTCTAATAATCTTTTGATTGCAAATATAAGTTCCCCATTTCTTTATTCTGTTTTAGTTTTTTATAGATTCTAGTGTACTATCTTCATTTTTCTTTTATTTCAGCAAGAATTAGCAGTCACTACAAAGAAAATATAAAGTAGATCAGTGTCACACTGATATGTTGTGAGAGAGCCAGAGGTGTGATGTGGCATTTTACTCTACACTAATTAAATGATCAATCTATTAATTATATCGATTTGTGGCTACCCACTGCACAATGTTAAATCCTAAATTAACATAAGGAACTGAAAGACAAATTAAAGAAAACAAAATAGTAAATAAAGAAGATTCATGATGTATCTCATCTAATAAAATTGTAATACATTATAGCAGGGATGTCCAAATGGCGCTATATATGCAACATGCTGCCATCTGTATACGTTTTTGCGGTCCCTGGGAAAAAGAAGAACTTTAAATGTATACCATAGCTTTTAAGTCCCCAGGATAACACAGGACTCAAATGTTTGATTTGAGGACTCTATGTGGGTGGGCTAACAATACAGGCATACCCGCTTTACGGACCTTCACTTTACGGACACTCGCAAGTATGTACATAGCTATTACGGACCCTCTCTTTACGGACACTCGCGAGACCGGACAAAACCCGCCCCTGCGCACATGAAACAGTTAGTCAGTTAGTCTCCATGGTTCAGGAAGAGGTTGCCGCGCGCCAGGAAGATGGTGCTGCCCACCAGGAAGAGGTGGGGTTTCCGCTCACTGTGTAGAAGCCACACACTTTGCAAGTAAAAAAGTGAAGTTAAAAAGTGAATCGTGTATAGAAGATTCCTGCACCCAAATTGCTATTTTATTCTTGCCATATACTGTATACAATACTGATTGTAACACGCTTGGCACACACTGTGTATAGAAGATTCCTGCACCCAAATTGCTATTTTATTCCTGCCATAATACTGCACTGTACCACTACTTGTACATAGAACTTTGGGGAACATATACTGTATACAGTACACGTACAGTACTGATTGTAACACACTTGGCACACAGTACAAATGTACCTTTACCTAGAGCTGATAATGGCAGATAAAAAGAAATGCCGTAAATCTATTACCTTGGATATGAAGTTTAAAATTATTAGATTGTATGATGAAGGTGTAATTCAAGCTTTAATAGGCCGAAAGCTAGGCTTCTCTAGGACCACAATTAACACAGTCATGAAGAACAGAGAAAAAATTGTTGCAGAAGTTAAACGTGCTACACCTGTTAACACCACAACAATTCGAAAAAGGGATAGCATTGTTGCAGACATGGAGAGACTCCTAATACTTTGCATAGAAAATCAGACAACACGCCATGTTCCTGTAAACCAGGCAATTATACAAAGTAAAGCCTTAAGCTTATTCAATGACCTGAAAGCTAAGAAAGGTTAAGCAGCAAAGGATGCTGAATTTGTTGCAAGCCGTGGATGGTTTGATAGGTTTAAGAAGAGGTCTAATCTACATAACATCAAAGTACAAGGAGAGGCAGCTGCTGCAGATACTGAGGCTGCAGAAAGCTATCCAAGTGAATTTGCAAAAATTATTGAAGATGGAGGCTACTCCATGGATCAAATTTTTAATGTGGATGAGACTGGTCTATTCTGGAAGAAGATGCCTGCAAGAACCTTCATTGCAAGACAGGAAAAATCAATGCCAGGCTACAAGCCAGCTAAAGATAGAATAACCCTTCTGTTAGGTGGCAATGCTTCTGGTACCTTAAAGCTAAAGCCTTTGTTTATTTACCGTTTTCAAAATCCAAGAGCTTTGAAGAACTACGTTAAACTAGACTTCCAGTGCATTGGAGGGCAAATAAAAAGCATGGGTAACTGCAGTCCTTTTTGAGGATTGGTTTGACACCTGCTTTGTTCCAGAGGTGAAAGCTTATTGCAAGGACAATAATATCACTTTCAAGATTTTGCTGCTTGTTGATAATGCTCCTGGACACCCTCGAACACTAGATGAGCTCAACCCTAACATTAGAGTGGAATTCCTACCACCAAATACCACCTCATTACTGCAGCCCATGGATCAATGTGTCATAGCTGCCTTCAAGTTAAACTACTTAAAAAGAACATTCAGTAAGTGTATTGCAGCAATAGACAAAGAAGAAGGTGCAGGGCAAGAAGTCCTATCGAAATTCTGGAAAACCTACAACATCTTGGATTGCATTAAAACTGTAAGAGATGCTTGGAATGACATAAAGGATACCACAATGAAAAGGGCCTGGAAAAAATTATGCCCACAGTTAGCTGATGATTCTGAAGGCATTGATGATTCTGTAGCTAATGTTACTGAAAATATTGTAGAGATGGCAAGGCAGTTAGAGCTGGAAGTAGAGCCAGAAGATGTTGCTGAACTGCTTGCATCCCATACTGAGCCCCTCAGCAATGAAGATCTTCTAGAACTTGAAGAGGAGAGAGAAGAAGAAGAAGAAGAAGAAGAAGAAGAAGAAGAAGAAGAAGAAGATGTGCAAAATGGGGTTGAGACCATTGAACAGCCTGAAGGCTTAACTTCAAAAATTCTCTTTCAAGGTTTCCGTCATCTTGATAGCGCCATGGCTCTTTTTGAAAAGCATGATAGGGACTTTGAAAGAAGCTTCACAGTCAATGGTAACATTTCAGCGGCTTATTCATGTTACAAAGAAATCTACAGAGAAAAGAAGAGAGCTACACTTCAAACCTCCATAGAGACTTACTTTTCTAAAAGTCCATCAGTACGCAGATCCTCATCATCAACAGACAGTCATTTGGATACCAGATCATCAACTGACAGTCCATTTCCAGCTCTGGCATCACCACCCAGTCCTGCTCCTTCTCTTATTGCTACTTGTAGTACACCCAATTCGCCAGCAAGAAAGCGTCTCGCCTTTGAAGAGTTGACTTGTGAAACAGAAGATACCAGTATGACTTCATCCTTACTAGAATAAATGCTCATAGCTGATCCTAAGCTTAGAAAATGTTGTGTTTATTTTGCAATACAGTACAGTAAATATGTTCTCTTGTCCTAAGCTGATCCTAAGCTTAGAAAATGTTGTGTTTATTTTGCAATACAGTACAGTAAATATGTTCTCTTACCCTAAGCTGATCCTAAGCTTAGAAAATGTTGTGTTTATTTTGCAAAACTGTACAGTACAGTAATTATGTTCTCTTGTCCTAAGCTGATCCTAAGCTTAGAAAATGTTGTCTTTATTTTGCAATACAGTACAGTAAATACTGTATGTTCTGTTGCCCTAAGCTGATCCTAAGCTTAGAAAAAAATGTGTTTATTTTGCAAGAAATATTTTCTTTTGGCCTAACCTTATAGTATTGTGTTTATTTTAGTTATAAATGTATTATTTATATCAGTTATGCCTATAAATGACTATTATAATGCAGTACAAGCATTGAGAAGTGAAAAAAAAGTATTGCTTCACTTTAAGTACATTTTCGTTTTACATACATGCTCTGGTCCCATTGTGTACGTAAATGTGGGGTATGCCTGTATAACCAAACTCAATGGAGCCCTTTGAAAGGGAGAATAGCAGATAGAGGTTATTCATATTATTGTTTTTGGGTTTAATATCCATAAATAAATGTGTGGCCCTTAAAGCTTCTAAAATATTAAACTGTTGCCCCATATATATGGAAGTTGGCCATAACTGCATTATAGTATGGGGGCATGCCCCTAGTGGTGCATTACGGTAGTATGGCAGGGTTAGGAGCAGGTAAGAGACCTAATTTGAGTGATAGCAAAAGTGTCAAATGAAATGCAATATATATATTTCATCGAAATAAAATCATATAAAATACATAAAAGACTTCATTAAAATACTTCATTAAAAAAGGGGGGGGACTTCATAAAAAAGCATGTATTTAAATAAATGAATATATATTAAAAACATCATATAGGAAAAGCAGAAATCTCTGTTTAAAACTATATAAATATAAAGAAAGAAAAATAGATATCTATTAATTGATATTTTTAATATATATTCATTTATTTAAATACATGCTTTTTTATGAAGTCCCCCCCCCTTTTTAATGAAGTATTTTAATGAAGTCTTTTATGTATTTTATATGATTTTATTTCGATGAAATGTTTTGGTGTAAAGTAACCACTGTATGATATATTTATCAACTAATCATTTACGTATTTATTTGGCCATGTATTAGTATTATGTATTGTGCTTTTATTAATTGACTGTAGTATGTGTATATATATTATATATTTTAATATGCCACTGGTTCCATTTAGATTCTATTTTTAGTAATATACTTTGTTATAATATGCCCCGTTTGGTATTGACTCGCATAGCGGGCATAACCGCTGTCTCTATTCTTATGGGATCTATGTTGTCTGTATCTATGACAACAGTCTATCCCGAGCCAGAGGCCCTGTTGAATGCGCATGTCCGGAAGTACGCCTTGCGTGTCACGGACCCAGGAAATGCCGGCGTGCGTGTCAAACCTCTCGCGGTGGATTTCCAAATTGAATGTAGCTACTTTTGGGGTACTATTTATAGGTGAGTCTTATAATAGTCCGCATCTCTGATGAAGAAGGGAATCTAATTTACTCTACCCTTCGAAACGCGTAAGACATTGAAGGAAGGTACATGACCTGTTGTATGAACTGTTTGGTGCTTCTGTGACTGTGGAGCCTGCATTTGTTTTTGAACTATTATCCCCTCTGCGGATGCTCATTGGATTCTTGGGCTACAGTTCTATTACGTCTATGTGCTTTCTACATACCTCATTAGTTGAGGTTTTTTATGTGAGTGTAACTTATTGTGTGTCATTTATGTCCTATTAAAGCAGTTTCACACTATGTTTGCTTTTCTGGTTCTCCTTATATGACACCTACACTGGAATTGGAAGTTACTACTTACTAAAAAGAGCACGAGGACACTTGGGGGATTCTACTATCTATATTCCAAGACACAGAAGGCTACACTCTGGGAGGCCCAGTTGATCGTTCTATATCTTTTCTACAGGAAGTGCCTTACCCATTTATGAAAGTGCTACATTCTTACCTCATGTGATTGAGGTTCCCTGAAGTAAGTGTACATCCAATAGGGGACTAACGCTTGAAGACTGTGTTCTCTATATTTGATGTGCTCCTGATTATTTCTGATCTCTTGTATTTTACAGTTGACTTATTTGTATTATATTTTTTTTTTATATATATATTTTTTTATATTGCTACATTATCACTGTATATTGTATTTTATTTACTGTGTTTTCTAGTTTGAGTTTTCTGCGCCACCCTGCTTCTTCCTACTTTCATATATATATATATATATATATATATATATATATACATATATATATATATATATATATATATATATATATATATATATATATATATATATATATATATACAGGGAGTGCAGAATTATTAGGCAAATTAGTATTTTGACCACATCATCCTCTTTATGCATGTTGTCTTACTCCAAGCTGTATAGGCTCGAAAGCCTACTACCAATTAAGCATATTAGGTGATGTACATCTCTGTAATGAGAAGGGGTGTGGTCTAATGACATCAACACCCTATATCAGGTGTGCATAATTATTAGGCAACTTCCTTTCCTTTGGCAAAATGGGTCAAAAGAAGGACTTGACAGGCTCAGAAAAGTACAAAATAGTGAGATATCTTGCAGAGGGATGCAGCACTCTTAAAATTGCAAAGCTTCTGAAGCGTGATCATCGAACAATTAAGCGTTTCATTCAAAATAGTCAACAGGGTCGCAAGAAGCGTGTGGAAAAACCAAGGCGCAAAATAACTGCCCATGAACTGAGAAAAGTCAAGCGTGCAGCTGCCAAGATGCCACTTGCCACCAGTTTGGCCATATTTCAGAGCTGCAACATCACTGGAGTGCCCAAAAGCACAAGGTGTGCAATACTCAGAGACATGGCCAAGGTAAGAAAGGCTGAAAGACGACCACCACTGAACAAGACACACAAGCTGAAATGTCAAGACTGGGCCAAGAAATATTTCAAGACTGATTTTTCTAAGGTTTTATGGACTGATGAAATGAGAGTGAGTCTTGATGGGCCAGATGGATGGGCCCGTGGCTGGATTGGTAAAGGGCAGAGAGCTCCAGTCCAACTCAGACGCCAGCAAGGTGGAGGTGGAGTACTGGTTTGGGCTGGTATCATCAAAGATGAGCTTGTGGGGCCTTTTCGGGTTGAGGATGGAGTCAAGCTCAACTCCCAGTCCTACTGCCAGTTTCTGGAAGACACCTTCTTCAAGCAGTGGTACAGGAAGAAGTCTGCATCCTTCAAGAAAAACATGATTTTCATGCAGGACAATGTTCCATCACACGCATCCAAGTACTGCACAGCGTGGCTGGCAAGAAAGGGTATAAAAGAAGAAAATCTAATGACATGGCCTCCTTGTTCACCTGATCTGAACCCCACTGAGAACCTGTGGTCCATCATCAAATGTGAGATTTACAAGGAGGGAAAACAGTACACCTCTCTGAACAGTGTCTGGGAGGCTGTGGTTGCTGCTGCACGCAATGTTGATGGTGAACAGATCAAAACACTGACAGAATCCATGGATGGCAGGCTTTTGAGTGTCCTTGCAAAGAAAGGTGGCTATATTGGTCACTGATTTGTTTTTGTTTTGTTTTTGAATGTCAGAAATGTATATTTGTGAATGTTGAGATGTTATATTGGTTTCACTGGTAAAAATAAATAATTGAAATGGGTATATATTTGTTTTTTGTTAAGTTGCCTAATAATTATGCACATTAATAGTCACCTGCACACACAGATATCCCCCTAAAATAGCTATAACTAAAAACAAACTAAAAACTAATTCCAAAACTATTCAGCTTTGATATTAATGAGTTTTTTGGGTTCATTGAGAACATGGTTGTTGTTCAATAATAAAATTAATCCTCAACAATACAACTTGCCTAATAATTCTGCACTCCCTGTATATATATCCATTTAAATATATAACTCTAAAACTAAATATATATATATATATATATATATATATATATATATATACATATACATATACGGTATGAGTAGAAGAAGGGAAGGGCGCAGAGTGTAAGGCTTCTGGTAAGGAAAGACCACAGCTGCAAATCTGTTATTAATTCTGAGCATGAATTAGAGAATTTGTATCACTTTTCCTCTGTATCTCTATGGAATGGGAAGTACGGGAAATATGGAATGGCAGACTGGCAGTAAGTGATTTAAGTGATTTAATTGGAGTACACTTAACACCAACCAAGCAGATAATAATTAGGAAGTGGTGTTGTCACTTTAAGGAAACAATGGAGAGAGACCGACTTAGGTGTCAGCATTAAAGGGAGATCGGAATGAACCCAGGAGGCAGTTCCTTAAGATGGATTCTGACAGATGGAAACAGTCTAGTACGGCAGATGGTTAACTCCCAGAGGATGCAAACAAAAATGTAGAGAAGAGTCCCAGAGGCACTTGGAGGAATAAAATATGAATTTATTAAGTCCATTAAAAAATGTGGAGCAAAAACATGTTCCGGGTAAACAGTAACTCCCAGAGGATTTTTAGAAATTCTAATGTGTAGGAGGTAGACAGCAAGAGCCGTAAAAGACACTGCTTCTAGGTTCGGAGCCTATTCAGAATCGTAGCAGCTGTTTCAGTAGTGTGGTCATGTGACTTGCTATGTGCAGCTCCTGATATGCGGCTAGAGAGAAACTACAGACCACAATGGCTCAAGTGTTTTGACTGAGTGAATATCTATGAGAGGTTTCACAGTATAAAGGAACCGTTCATCCGTGGTTAGGTAACAATATAAAAACACACTTCAAGCCCTCCTCCGTGAGCAGTAGCATTAAGGAATGTGATATATAATCGCTGTGTTCTTCTGCGATTGCGATCCTCCGTAGAGAGGGGACCTCGGATGACTCCTATGTCCATAGGTGCTGTGGTATTCTTACTGACAGGAACCAAACGGCTATAACTTGGAGTTCTGATGTTAGCTTCTGGAACGCCACGCTCATACTTTCACGGAGTCTGCGGTTGATGTGAATGACAAGTTTCATAAGGTTTTCAAGCGTCTCGGGTAGATCCATTCGAGCCAGCTCATCTTTAATGGAGTCTGACAGACCAATCCTGAACGGGTTCCTCAGGACTATGGCATTCCATTGTGAATCTGTGGAGTATTGTTTAAACTCTGTGATATAGTCTTCGACTGGGCGGCGTCCTTGTTTGAGACTTCTCATGTTTGATTCTGGGGTCAGTTGAAGATTGGTATCTTGATATAGTTCATCCATAGTAGCTATGAACTGGACTAAGGATGATAGTATAGGATGGTTGGTTGGTTTCATAGAGGGTATCCGCCCAGACTCTGGGTTCTCCTCTGCGAAATGATATACAGTGAGGAAAAAAGTATTTAGTCAGCCACCAATTGTGCAAGTTCTCCCACTTAAGAAGATGAGATTTTCATCATAGGTATACCTCAACTATGAGAGACAAAATGTGGAAACAAATCCAGACAATCACATTGTCTGATTTGGAAATAATTTATTTGCACATTATTGTGGAAAATAAGTATTTGGTCACCTACAAACAAGCAAGATTTCTGGCTCTCACAGACCTGTATCTTCTTATTTAAGAGGCTCCTCTGTCCTTCACTCATTACCTGTATTACTGGAACCTGTTTGAACTTGTTATCAGTATAAAAGACACCTATCCACAACCTCAAACAGTCACACTCCAAACTCCACTATGGTGAAGACCAAAGAGCTGTCGAACAACACCAGAAACAAAATTGTAGACCTGCACCAGGCTGGGAAGACTGAATCTGCAATAGGCAAGCAGCTTGGTGTGAAGAAACCAACAGTGGGAGCAATAATTAGAAAATGGAAGACATACAAGACCACTGATAATCTCCCTCGATCTGGGGCTCGACGCAAGCTCTCACCCTGTGGGGTCAAAATGATCACAAGAACAGTGAGCAAACATCCAAGAACCACATGGGGGGGACCTAGTGAATGACCTGCAGAGAGCTGGGACCAACGTAACAAAGGCTACTATCAGTAACACACTACGCTGCCAGGGACTCAGATCCTGCAGTGCCAGACGTGTCCCCCAGCTTAAGCCAGTACATGTCCAGGCCATCTGAAGTATGCTAGAGAGCATTTGGATGATCCAGAAGTGGATTGGGAGAATGTCATATGGTCAGATGAAACCAAAGTAGAACTGTTTGGTAGAAATACAACTCGTCATGTTTGGAGGAGAGAGAATGCTGAGTTGCAACCAAAGAAAACCATACCTACTGTGAAGCATGGGGGTGGCAACATCATGCTTTTGGGCTGTTTCTCTGCAAAGGGAACAGGACGACTGATCCGCGTACATGAAAGATTGAATGGGGCCATGTATCGTGAGATTTTGAGTGCAAACCTCCTTCCATCAGCAAGGGCATTGAAGATGAAATGTGGCTGGGTCTTTCAGCATGACAATGATCCCAAACACACCGCACGGGCAACGAAGGAGTGGCTTCATAAGAAGCATTTCAATGTCCTGGAGTGGCCTAGCCAGTCTCCAGATCTCAACCACATAGAAAACCTTTGGAGGGAGTTGAAAGTCTGTGTTGCCCAGCGACAGCCCCAAAACATCACTGCTCTAGAGGAGAAGAGATCCACATGCAGGAATGGGCCAACATACCAGCAACAGTGTGTGACAACCTTGTGAAGACTTACAGAAAATGTTTGACCTCTGTCATTGCCAACAAAGGATATATAACAAAGTATTGAGATGAACTTTTGATATTGACCAAATACTTATTTTCCACCACAATTTTCAAATACATTCTTTCCAAATCAGACAATGTGATTGTCTGGATTTGTTTCCACATTTTGTCTCTCATAGTTTAGGTATACCTATGATGAAAATTACAGGCCTCTCTCATCTTCTTAAGTGGGAGAACTTGCACAATTGGTGGCTGACTAAATACTTTTTTGTCCCACTGTAATAGTCAGAACTTTAATTGTATCAGTACTATATGTCTTAGGTTTTAATTGAAACAGTATATTACAGGAGTTTTGAAGTGGCTGTAAGTTTTGTGATTCCCAGAAAAGATGTCAGGTAAGGATACCTGTGGTTCAGGTGGCGTATCCGGTTGGGTTTTTTTCTGTGTCATGGAATCCTTTATGATGTTACTTAGTGTTTGATTTTCCACTTGGAGCTCCCTAAGGCATTGACTTAATTGATCTACCTTTTGTGAGAGACCATAAACCACCTGTGGTAGACCTGCTGGGTCCATGGTTTTGGCTTAGTAATATGTAAGGGTTTTGGTAAGGAAAGACCACAGCTGCAGATCTGTTATTAATTCTGAGTATGAATTAGAGAATTTGTATCACTTTTGCCTCTGTATCTCTATGGAATGGGAAATACGGAATGGCAGTAAGTGATTTAATTTGAGTACACTTAACACCAACCAAGCAGATAATAATTAGGAAGTGGGGTTGTCACTTTAAGGAAACAATGGAGAGAGACCGACTTAGGTGTCAGCATTAAAGGGAGATCGGAATTAACCCAGGAGGCAGTTCCTTAAGATGGATTCTGACAGATGGAAACAGTCTAGTATGGCAGATGGTTAACTCCCAGAGGATTCTTAGAAATTCTAATGTGTAGGAGGTAGACAGCAAGAGCCATAAAAGACACTGTGTCTAGGTTCAGAGCCTGTTCAGAATCGTAGCAGCTGTTTCAGTAGTGCGGTCATGTGACTTGCAATTTGCAGCTCCTGATATGCGGCTAGAGAGAAACTACAGACTGCAATGGCTCAAGTGTTTTGACTGAGTGAATACCTATGAGAGGGGTCACAGTATAAAGGAACCGTTCATCCGTGGTTAGGTAACAATATAAAAACACACTTCAAGCCCTCCTCCATGAGCAGTAGCGTTAAGGAATGTGATAGGCAGTGAGACAGGTACTAAGTGATGATAGTTCAGATGCAGTATTATACTTAGAGTCCTTGCAGTTAGATACAATAAGGACCAGCAGAGAGATTTGTAGCTTGTTAGGCTAAAATAACTTGCTGGAGTCTCCCAGGAATTTTGCAATCCAAACAAATGCAGGAAATCAGTGTAACTCGATCAGGCTCAGTTCACAGTTAGAGCAATACTAACAAATTACTAAGCACTTTTCTGCAGCTTTGCAGATCCCTATAAAGGATTAGGGTGAGGGGTCAGGTGGGATCCTGACAGCTTTAGGTAATTCCTGCCATGAGAGAAGCCAGATCTGGGTGCAGTATGTTATGGCATCAAAAACAAACGGACATTCATGTACAAATGGACACTCACTTGGTAAAACCTCAATCGATATGAGGTAAGGTACTGGTGTTGAATCTCTATTTAGCCTGATACAACATCCAGCGATGCTTCTCACTGCTCAGGATTTTTCAGTGTTGAGATGTGCTTCCCCCACATAAGCCCTTTTCATCCAGCAACAGCAGCACTGGATGTTGTATCAGGCTAAAAAGAGCCTCCACGCCAGTACCTTACCTCAT
This sequence comes from Bombina bombina, assembly GCF_027579735.1. Lineage (NCBI taxonomy): Eukaryota > Metazoa > Chordata > Amphibia > Anura > Bombinatoridae > Bombina > Bombina bombina. The sequence continues at coordinate 1,368,444,776 of NC_069500.1, forward strand.
ATCGATTGAGGTTTTACCAAGTGAGTGTCCATTTGTACATGAATGTCCGTTTGTTTTTTGATGCCATAACATACTGCACCCAGATCTGGCTTCTCTGTGTGCCCTTCCCTTCTTCTACTTACCTCAGATTCCACTGAGATCTCCTTGGGGACACATCGGTTACATATTGCAAGAGAATCAGATCTAACCCTAACCTATATAAGGATTGACTTTCCTCTTTGTTTTATTTAATTTTATTATAATATAGAGGAGGACAGTGTATACCCATTTATATATATGTCTAAGTAACTGGATACAAGATATATTTACCTCTTGTTTACTGACGCACTAGGATACATAATATCTGTGGTTATTGATTCATGTAATTGGTTACACTGAATTTACTGTGTGGTAGTTCTATCCTACCTGTTGAGCACTGATACTGTTACCTTAATATAGCATATAGTCTCAACTAGTATCACCTACACCTCTGTGTAACTGAAAAGCGGTGTGTGTGAGACCAGTAAAAAAGATGATACTTGTGCAAAATACGAGCAAATAAAACAATTGTTAAAAATGTTTAGCAATAAATAGCCATAGAGTTAGGCCCTTTCCGCCCACTTAGAAGTTCCTTACGCGTTTCAAAGTCATATGCGACTTCTTCGTCAGAGGAGAAGTGTTTGCAAAGAAGATTAGGGGTTAAAAATAATATGCAGGGGTCAGCGATAGCGGGGGCAGCAGATTAGGGGTTAATAAGTGTAAGGTTAGGGGTGTTTAGACTCAGGGTACATGTTAGAGTGTTAGGTGCAGACGTAGGAAGTGTTTCCACATAGAAAACAATGGGGCTGCGTTAGGAGCTGAACGCAGCTTTTTTGCAGGTGTTAGGTTTTTTTTCAGCTCAAACAGCCCCATTGTTTTCTATGGGGATATCGTGCACAAGCACGTTTTTGAAGCTGGCCGCGTCCGTAAGCACCGCTGGTATCGAGAGTTGAAGTTGCGGTAAATATGCTCTACGCTCCTTTTTTGGAGCCTAACGCAGCCATTCTGTGAACTCTAAATACCAGCTGTATTTAAAAGGTGCGGCCAGAAAAAAGCATGCGTAGCTAACGCACCCCTTTGGCCACAAAACTCTAAATACAGGCATAAATTTTCTTGACACTTCTTTAATACTTTTTTCATTAGAGTAGCTGTAAAATGTTTGAGTAATAGGTATTCTATGATTCAAATACAATGCTCAACAATGGTGTTAGAAAACTTTTGTAATCTTATTGTCACAAAACTTTCTGTAAACAGAAGTATGAATGTCTGCTGTGTCTTCATATGAAGCACACAACTGTATAGATGGTTATTGTGATAGCATACATGAATGAAAGAATCTGGATGTTTTGGTGCAAATTTTGAGTTGATAAGACTAATAATAACTTGACATCTTTAATCCATGATTAATGGTTTCTTTTTCATAGGAACTAGGCATTCATTTTGATATGAAATACAAGCATAATGCTCTGTTCCCAATTTGATGAATTTAGGGGGAAGTCTTAAAGGGACAGTATATGAGTATTTGACAAATCTAATTTATAATGCATAGTTTTCATCAGAAAGAGAAACTTCTTTTTTTAAGAATGAAAATACATTTGTTATATTTATCTTAAAGGGACAGTCTAGTCAAAATTAAACTCTCATGATTTAGATAGGGTATGCAATTTTAAGCAACTTTCCAATTTACTTTTATCATTTGCTTTGTTCTGGGTTTTGAAAGTTAAACCAAGTTAGGCTCAAACTGATTTCTAAACTGTTAAAAAAAAAAAAAAAATAAAAAAAAAAAATGACTCCTATCTCATTGCATTTTGACAGTTTTCCAAAGTTGGACAGTGCTTGTTCATGTGTGTCATATAGATACAATTGTGCTCACTACTGTGGAGTTATTTAGGAGTCAGTACTGACTGGCTAAAATGCATGTCTGTCATAAGCACTGTGATAAGGGTGCAGAGGCTTAGATAAAAGGTAATCACTGAGGTTATACAGTACGTGTATTAATATCACAGTGCTGGTTATACAATACTGGGAAATGGGTAATAAAGGGATTATCTATCTTTTTAAACAATAACAATTCTGGAGTAGACTGTACCTTTAAAGTTTGTACAACTACTGTTTCATTTTTAATACTATCACATAATGTATTAAATGAGTATGCTTACTTATAAATGTGCAAGAATGTTTTATCATGTCTAGTAGAATTTGTCAACTCCTGATAATCTACTCAAAGCTGTACACTGTAATAAAAAAAAATGTATATTATTTTACTACTTGGTTAATAATTGCATGAATACTAATTTCATAAATACAAATTATTATTATAGTAATAATGCACATACACACACATACATATAAGACTAATGATAAGACTAATGATAATCAAATTATATCTGTTGATTAGTGATGTCGCGAACATAAAAATTTGGGTTCGCGAACGGCAAACTTTCGCAAAGGTTTGCAAACCGGCGAACCGGGCGAACCGCCATAGACTTCAATAGGCAGGGGAATTTTAAAACCCACAGGGACTCTTTCTGGCCACAATAGTGATGGAAAAGTTGTTTCAAGGGGACTAACACCTGGACTGTGGCATGCCGGAGGGGGATCCATGGCAAAACTCCCATGGAAAATTACATAGTTAATGCAGAGTCTGGTTTTAATCCATAAAGGGCATAAATCACCTAACATTCCTAAATTGTTTGGAATAACGTGCTTTAAAACATCAGGTATGATGTTGTATCGATCAGGTAGTGTAAGGGTTACGCCCGCTTCACAGTACGCAGTGTAGGCGATATACCTGCCCTGACAATGCTGGTATCAGTGGTCAGATGGACCCATACCCCAACACTGTGTGCCATACATGCCATTATAGCAGACTTATATGGCTTTGGCGTTGCTTTTTGGTAATTAGAAGGCTGCTAAACACCACTGCGCACCACACGTGTTTTATGCCCAGCAGTGAAGGGGTTAATTAGGGAGCATGTAGGCAGCTTGTAGAGTTATTTTTAGCTTAAGTGTAGTGTAGTAGACAACCCAAAGTATTGATCTAGGCCCATTTTGGTATATTTCATGCCACCATTTCACCGCCAAATGTGATCAAATAAAAAAGAAATTGTTCACTTTTTCAAAAACTTTAGGTTTCTCACAGAAAATATTTACAAACAACTTATGCAATTATGGCATAATTGGTTGTAAATGCTTCTCTGGGATCCCCTTTGTTCAGAAATAGCAGACTTATATGGCTTTGGCGTTGCTTTTTGGTAATTAGAAGGCTGCTAAATGCCACTGTGCACCACACGTGTTTTATGCCCAGCAGTGAAGGGGTTAATTAGGGAGCATGTAGGCAGCTTGTAGAGTTAATTTTAGCTTTAGTGTAGTGTAGTAGACAACCCAAAGTATTGATCTAGGCACATTTTGGTATATTTAATGCCACCATTTCACCGCCAAATGCGATCAAATAAAAAAAAATTGTTCACTTTTTCACAAACTTTAGGTTTCTCACAATAATTATTTACAAACAACTTATGCAATTATGGCATAAATGGTTGTAAATGCTTCTCTGGGATCCCCTTGTTCAGAAATAGCAGACTTATATGGCTTTGGCGTTGCTTTTTGGTAATTAGAAGGCTGCTAAATGCCACTGCGCACCACATGTGTTTTATGCCCAGCAGTGAAGGGGTTAATTAGGGAGCATGTAGGGAGCTTGTAGAGTTAATTTTAGCTTAAGTGTAGTGTAGTAGACAACCCAAAGTATTGATCTAGGTCCATTTTGGTATATTTCATGCCACCATTTCACCGCCAAATGCGATCAAATTTAAAAAAAAACTTACATTTTTTCGCAATTTTAGGTTTCTCACTGAAATTATTTACAAACAGCTTGTGCAATTATGGCACAAATGGTTGTAAATGCTTTTCTGGGATCCCCTTTGTTCAGAAATAGCAGACATATATGACTTTGGCATTGCTTTCTGGTAATTAGAAGGCCGCTAAATGCTGCTGCGCATCACACGTGTATTATGGCTAGCAGTGAAGGGGTTAATTAGGTAGTTTGTAGGGAGCTTGCAGGGTTAATTTTAGCTTTAGTGTAGAGATCAGCCTCCCACCTGACACATCAGACCCCCTGATCCCTCCCAAACATCTCCCTTCCCTCCCCCACCCCACAATTGTCCCTGCCATCTTAAGTACTGGCAGAAAGTCTGCCAGTGCTAAAATAAAAGGTTTTTTAAAAAAATTTTTTTTTTTTTTTTTAGCATATTTACATATTCTGTGGTGTAGCATACCCCCTTAGCCCCAAACATCCCTGATCCCCCCCAAAACAGCTCTCTAACCCTCCCCATCTGCCTTATTGGTGGCCATCTTGGGTACTGGCAGCTGTCTGGTATTATTTCACAGTCAAAAAAGTGTTGCTTTTTTTTAAATGTACACTACTGTTACACCAGATATGAGTGGTGGCACTGGGCAAGTAGGCACAGTATACGCTGTGAGCCTGAAACACACACTGGCAGGCAACTGCATTTAGATTACACAGGAAAAAAAAAAAGCCGACTGATGTTCTAGCCCTAAAAAGGGCTTTTTGGGGTGCTGTCCTTACAGCAGAGATCAGATGAGTCCTTCAGGACTGTAGTGGACACTGAATACACTAGCCTAGCTATCGATTTCCCTATTAAATCAGCAGCAGCTACACTGTCCATCCTCTCACTAATAATGCAGCTTCTGAATGAATCTAAAATGGATGCTGTCCAGGAGGTGGGAGGGTCTGGGAGGGAGGGTCTGCTGCTGATTGGCTGTTGTGTCTTCTGACTGTGAGGTACAGGGTCAAAGTTTACTCAATGATGAGGAATAGGGGGCGGACCGAACATGCTATGTTCGCCGGGAACTATTCGCCGGCGAACTATTCGCGACATCACTACTGTTGATGTTTGCTAATTTACCTCAGTCCGTGTTTTCCTTTTATTTGTATTTATCTATTTTTAAATTTAGTGCTAGTTTTTGTGACTATTTTACAAAGTTTTAAAACATGGGAATAAAAGCCAAAATGATCTTCAAATGCTAGACAACACGTGTCTGAAAACAATTCAACATCTTTTTGTACAATTCTGAACAGATCTGCTCTGGTGACTTTAGGATGAATGTTCTATTTGTTGACATACAATATTTCTTACAAATAGCAGATACCAGACCTTGTATTCTTAAAATATATGTGCCATAGTAAGGGATAAGAAAATATGACACAGGTAGGTCACAAATCAACTTGTTTAATCAAGGTTAGTTATTTAGGCCACTTACTGTAATATCTTTTTTTGTTTTTTGGGATTGCAATAATGCCAATTTAGGGCTCCCTGCCTAATGTCATTGAATTTCAAATGCCACCAGTTTAGTCATTTAAAAGGGTAACACATCTTAAGGACACATTGGTACGTGCAGATGTAGGGAGTAACAAACTAAAAAGGTATTGTCTAACTCTATTTGACTACTCCTAAGAAAGGCACATACCCCTGCCTAGGTTGTGCACAATGTAATTCAATGATTAAAGGGAAGTTTATTGCACAAATTAATGACAATAAAAAGGGAGATTAAAGGATTCTACACATATGATACAGAGTATGTGGTATATCTCCTTAAATGCCCATGTGGGCATGGCTATGTAGAGGAAAATATTTGCCCCATTAAGGACAGGATTAGTGCCCATAAATCCAGTATCAGAAACAAAGACATGACATTGCCAGTGTCTGCCTATTTTACCATGGTGGGGCATACAGTCAGCCAATTAAGATTTCATGTGATAGATCACATCCTAAAACTCAGAAGAGGAGGTAATAGGGAACTCCTTTTGAAAAAAAGAGAGTTATGGTGGGTACACCACCTGGGCACTTTACATCCGATTGGTTTTAAAAAGGATTATAATATACATTTGTTTTTGTAAAAAAAACTTTTTTGTTTGTAAATATTTTTTTTATTTATGTGTATTTTTTCTTTATATTTTACTGACTTTGCAAATTAAGTGTAAATATTGGAGATTTATTTTAAACAAATTTGTATTGTAATCTACAGGTGGAGTACCTATCGGCTAGGAGTAGGTTGAATCACTGCTTGGTAAAGTTGATTTTTGGGCGAAATACAACAACAATTAAAATTATGGGGAGGCAAAAAGTGAGTTTAAAATCCTCCACTAAATACAAAATTGTTTCGCCCTGAAATCAACTTTACCAAGCAGTGATTCAACCTACTCCCAGCTGATGAGTGTCAAAAACCACAAAACAGCAGTCCTGGGATTGGTCTGAATCACTATACTAACCCTAGCTAAGTTTAAAAGCTGTGTAATGCGACGATGGTATGGCGTAAAGGGAAGTCTGCCTTAAAAAGCAGGCTAAAAGTAAAAAAGTGAGTCATTGTGAACGTCATTTGCATATCTCACCCAGAATCCTTTGCTTACGTCAAAACTACGCAAAGATCTCCACTTCTTGCACACTATCAAGTTAGCTGACCCTCTGCTTAACACACCATCGGCTTAAAGGGACTTAAAACTCCATTTTTTTCTTCACAATTCAGATAGAGCATATGATTTTTAACGACCTTCCAGTTTACTTCTATTATATTATTTGTTTTGTTCTATTACGGCTAGATTTAGAGTTTTGTCGGTAACGACCCGCGTAGCTAACGCATGCTTTTTTTTCCCCACACCTTTTAAAGACAGCTGGTATTTAGAGTTCACAGAATGGCTGCGTTTTCAGTGCGTTAGGCTCCAAAAAGGGAGCGTAGAGCATAATTTATCGCCACTGCAACTCTCGATACCAGCGGTGCTTACGGACGCGGCCAGCTTAAAAAACGTGCTAGTGCACGATATCCCCATAGGAAACAATGGGGCTGTTTGAGCTGAAAAAAAACCTCAAAAAAACCTGCAAAAAAGCAGCGTTCAGCTCCTAACGCAGCCCCATTGTTTCCTATGGGGAAACACTTCCTAAGTCTGCACCTAACACCCTAACATGTACCCCAAGTCTAAACACCCCTAACCTTACACTTATTAACCCCTAATCTGCCGCCCCCACTATCGCTGACCCCTGCATAGTATTATTAACCCCTAATCTGCCGCTCCGTACACCGCCGCAACCTACATTATACCGATGCACCCCTAATCTGCTGCCCCTAACACCGCCGACCCCTATATTATATTTATTAACCCCTAATCTGCCGCCCCCAACGTCGCCGCCATCTACCTACAATAATTAACCTCTAATCTGCCGACCGGACTGCACCGCTACTCTAATAAATGTATTAACCCCTAAAGCTAAGTCTAACCCTAACACTAACACCCCCCTAAGTTAAATATAATTTAAATCTAACGAAATAAATTAACTCTTATTAAATAAATTAATCCTATTTAAAGCTAAATACTTACCTGTAAAATAAATCCTAATATAGCTACAATATAAATTAAAATTATATTGTAGCTATTTTAGGATTAATATTTATTTTACAGGCAACTTTGTATTTATTTTAACCAGGTACAATAGTTATTAAATAGTTAATAATTATTTAATAGATACCTAGTTAAAATAATTACAAAATTACCTGTAAAATAAATCCTTACCTAAGTTAGAAATACACCTAACACTACACTATCAATAAATTAATTAAATAAAATACCTACAATTATCTACAATTAAACCTAACACTACACTATCAATAAATTAATTAAATACAATACCTACAAATAAATACAATTAAATAAACTAACTAAAGTACAAAAAATAAAAAAAGAACTAAGTTACAAAAAATAAAAAAATATTTACAAACATTAGAAAAATATTACAACAATTTTAAACTAATTACACCTACTCTAAGCCCCCTAATAAAATAACAAAGCCCCCCAAAATAAAAAAATGCCCTACCCTATTTTAAAATTAAAATAGAAAAGCTCTTTTACCTTACCAGCCCTGAAAAGGGCCCTTTGCGGGGCATGCCCCAAAGAATTCAGCTCTTTTGCCTGTAAAAAAAAACATACAATACCCCCCCACCAACATTACAACCCACCACCCACATACCCCTAGTCTAACCCAAACCCCCCTTAAATAAACTTAACACTAAGCCCCTGAAGATCTCCCTACCTTATCTTCACCACACCGGGTATCAGCAATCCGTCCAGGCTCTGATGTCTTGATCCAAGCCCAAGCGGGGGGCTGAAGATGTCCATGATTCGGCTGAAGTCTTGGCCCAAGCGGGGGCTGAAGATGTCCATGATCCGGCTGAAGTCTTCATCCAAGCGGGAGCTGAAGAGGTCCATGATCCGACTGAAGTCTTCTATCAAGCGGCATCTTCAGTCTTCTTTCTTCCGGATCCATGTAGTTCATCCCGCCGACGCGGAACATCCATCTTCACCGACGACTTCCCGACGAATGACGGTTCCTTTAAGGGACGTCATCCAAGATGGCGTCCCTCGAATTCCGATTGGCTGATAGGATTCTATCAGCCAATCAGAATTAAGGTAGGAAAATTCTGATTGGCTGATCGAATCAGCCAATCAGATTCAAGTTCAATCCGATTGGCTGATCCAATCAGCCAATCAGATTGAGCTTGCATTCCATTGGCTGATCAGAACAGCCAATAGAATGCAAGCTCAATCTAATTGGCTGATCCAATCAGCCAATCGGATTGAACTTGAATCTGATAGGCTGATTCCATCAGCCAATCAGAATTTTCCTGCCTTAATTCCGATTGGCTGATAGAATCCTATCAGCCAATCGGAATTCGACAGACGCCATCTTGGATGACGTCATTTAAAGGAACCGTCATTCGGCGAGTAGGCGTCGGTAGAAGAGGATGGATCTGCGTCGGCTGGAAGAAGATGGCTCCGGAAGAAAGAAGATTAAAGATACCGCTTGATAGAAGACTTCATCCCGATGATGGACTTCTTCAGCGCCCGCTTGGATCAAGACTTCAGCCCGATGATGGAATTCTTCAGCCACCGCTTGGATCAAGACTTGAGCTGGAGGATGGACGTCACTCTTCAGCCCCCGCTTGGGCTTGGATGAAGACTTCGGACCCTCTTCTGGAGCAATCGGTGAACCCGGTGAGGTGAAGACAAGGTAGGGAGATCTTCAGGGGCTTAGTGTTAGATTTATTTAAGGGGGGGTTGGGTTAGATTAGGGGTATGTGGGTGGTGGGTTGTAATATTGGTGGGGGGGTATTGTATGTTTTTTTTTACAGGCAAAAGAGCTGAATTCTTTGGGGCATGCCCCGCAAAGGGCCCTTTTCAGGGCTGGTAAGGTAAAAGAGCTGTTCTATTTTAATTTTAGAATAGGGTAGGGCATTTTTTTATTTTATTATTTTATTAGGGGGCTTAGAGTAGGTGTAATTAGTTTAAAATTGTTGTAATATTTTTCTAATGTTAATATTTTTTTATTTTTTGTAACTTAGTTCTTTTTTATTTTTTGTACTTTAGTTAGTTTATTTCATTGTATTTATTTGTAGGTATTGTATTTAATTAATTTATTGATAGTGTAGTGTTAGGTTTAATTGTAGATAATTGTAGGTATTTTATTTAATTAATTTATTGATAGTGCAGGTTTAGGTTTAATTGTAACTTAGGTTAGGATTTATTTTACAGGTCATTTTGTAATTATTTTAACTAGGTAACTATTAAATAGTTATTAACTATTTAATAGCTATTGTACCTGGTTAAATAATTACAAAGTTGCCTGTAAAATAAATATTAATCCTAAAATAGCTACAATATAATTATAATTTATATTGTAGCTATATTAGGGTTTATTTTACAGGTAAGTATTTAGCTTTAAATAGGAATAATTTATTTAATAAGAGTTAATTTATTTCGTTAGATTTAAATTATATTTAAGTTAGGGGGGTGTTAGTGTTAGAGTTAGACTTAGCTTTAGGGGTTAATACATTTATTATAGTAGCGGTGTGGTCCGGTCGGCAGATTAGGGGTTAATAATTGTAGGTAGGTGGCGGCGACGTTGGGGGCGGCAGATTAGGGGTTAATAAATATAATATAGGGGTCGGCTGTGTTAGGGGCAGCAGATTAGGGGTACATAGGTATAATGTATGTTGCGGCGGTGTACGGAGCGGCAGATTAGGGGTTAAAAAAATATGCAGGTGTCAGCGATAGCGGGGGTGGCAGATTAGGGGTTGATAAATATAATATAGGGGTCGGCGATGTTAGGGGCAGCAGATTAGGGGTACATAGGGATAACGTAGGTTGCGGCGGTGTGCGGTCGGCAGATTAGGGGTTAAAAAAATTGGGGGGGGCTCGGTTTAGGGGTAAATAGGTAGTTTATGGGTGTTAGTGTACTTTAGAGCACAGTAGTTAAGAGCTTTATAAACCGGCGTTAGCCCAGAAAGCTCTTAACTACTGACTTTTTTCTGTGGCTGGAGTTTTGTCGTTAGATTTCTAACGCTCACTTCAGCCACGACTCTAAATACCGGCGTTAGAAAAATCCCATTGAAAAGATAGGATACGCAATTGACGTAAGGGGATCTGCAGTATGGAAAAGTCGCGGCTGCAAAGTGAGCGTTAGACCCTTTCCTGACTGACTCTAAATACCAGCGGTAGCCCAAAACCAGCGTTAGGAGCCTCTAACGCTGGTTTTGACGGCTAACGCCAAACTCTAAATCTAGCCGTTAGTATCCTTGTTTGAAAAGAATACCTGGGTATATTTAGGAGCTGCTGATTGGTTGCTGCACATAAATGCCTCATATTATTGGCTCACCCAATGCATTAACTAGCTCCCAGTAGTGCATTACTGCTTCTTCAACAAAGGATACCAAAAGGAATGAAGCAAATTAGATAATACAAGTACATTGGAAATGTGTTTAAAATTATATTCCGTATCTGAATCACAAAAGGAAAAAAATGAGTTCCATGTCCCTCTCATGCCTGGGCAATATCAAACATTAATTTTACCATGCGTCTAGGGATGGGCGAATGTGTTTATATCCGAATTCGAATGGTAGAACAAATGTTATTGTAGAAATTCGATTTACATAATAGAATGTTGATAAGAACGAATATTCTTAAAAATTTGATTTTCAAATGTTATTTACAGTTTTCGAATGTCACATTCGGATTTGAATGTCACATTCAAATTCAAATGTCACATTCAAATTTGAATGTTACATTCGAATATCACATTCGAATTCGAATATTACATTTATAAAACGCAATTGTAGACTAGAAACACTATTTCGAATGTCACATTCAAATTCGAATATTACATTTATAAAACACAGTATTAGACTAGAAATACTATTTTGAATTTGAATGTCACTTTCGAATCGAATATCACATTTAAAACACAGTATTAGACTAGAAATACTATTTCAAATTTGAATGTGACATTCAAATTCGAATGTCACATTCAAATTCGAATATTACATTTCTAAATTGAATGAATACATTCTATTATTCGAACAAATATTTTCAAATTTTTAGAAACATTCGCCCATCCCTACATGCGTCCCTTTACAAGTCTGTTAAGGTGTGGGATTTAAAGGGACACTGAACCCAACATTTTTCTTTCGTGATTCAGATAGAGCATGCAATTTTAAGCAACTTTCTTATTTACTCCTGTTATCATTTTTTCTTCATTCTCTTGCGTTCTTTATTTGAAAAAGAAGGGATCTAAGCTTTTTTTTTTTGGTTTAGCACTGTGGACAGCACTTTTTTTTTGGTGGATGAATTTATCCACCAATCAGCAAGAACAACTCAGGTTGTTCACCAAAAAATAAACTTACATTCTTGCATTTCAAATAAAGATACCAAGAGAATAAAGAACATTTGATAATAGGAGTAAATTAGAAAGTTGCTTAAAATTGCATGCTCTATCTGAATCACAAATGAACATTTTTGGGTTCAGTGTCCCTTTAACACATTCATGCCACCAACATGCAGATGTTAGCCCGCCCTAGACTATCGCTCTATAGATAAAAGAGAACTTTGGATGTATTACATGAGCACAAATAGAAGCGTAGTTGATTGCACTCAAATTATATTAAAGGCATAGTAAAGTCAAAATGATACTTTCTGAATTTAGTCAATGCATGCAGATTTTAAAAAAACTTTTTAATTGATTAGGATGTTAGATTTTTTTTTTCACTTTTATTTCTCCATTGACTTTTGTGGGGGATATGTTAATGAGGTCCCAATCTGCAGTCACGTAGCTGAAAACATGAAAAATCATATTTATGTAAAGTGTTTAACTATGCATTTACTGTAAATATTTCACATTATCATGTTCTTCACATCAGGGTTATGTTCTAAGTATTTATATATATATATACCTATAAACTGTATAATTTTATATATATATATATATATATATATATATATATATACTTATATATAATTATATATATCTATACCTATATATATTATATAATAAAAGGCCAAGTGTGTTTGTCCGAAGCTGTCATGCGCAGTAGAGACTGTGCGCAAGGACAAACAAAACTGGCCTGTAGTGGAGTGGGCGTGGCCGGACGGGTGTGATGTAGGCGGGGCCTGTGCGTGACGTGGACGGGGCTGGACGTGACGCGAGCAGAGTTGGGCGTGACGCGGGGTCAGATGCTGGGGCCGACAGAGACCAGAGAGCTCTAAAGAGGGGGGATAGAGAGAGCAGAAGAGGGGCGATAAAGAGAGGGAGAGAGACAGCAAAAGAGAGGGTGGAGAGAGACAGCAAAAGAGAGGTGGGAGAGAGCACAAAAGAGAGGGGGGAGAGAGCACAAAAGAGAGGGGGAGAGAGCACAAAAGAGAGGAGGGAGAGAGAGCACAAAAGAGGAGGGGTAGAGAGCACAAAAGAGGAGGGGTAGAGAGACAAAAGAGAAGGGGGAGAGAGCACAAAAGAGAGGGGGGAGAGAGCACAAAAAAGAAGGGGGAGAGAGCACAAAAGAGCGCGGAGAGTGCACAAAAAATAGGGGGAGAGAGCACAAAAGAGAGGGGGAGAGAGCACAAAAGAGAGGGGGAGAGAGCACAAAAGAGAGGGGGAGAGAGCACAAAAGAGAGGAGGGAGAGAGCACAAAAGAGAGGGGGAGAGAGCACAAAAGAGAGGGGGGAGAGAGCACAAAAAAGAAGGGGGAGAGAGCACAAAAGAGGGCGGAGAGTGCACAAAAAATAGGGGGAGAGAGCACAAAAGAGAGGGGGAGAGAGCACAAAAGAGAGGGGGAGAGAGCACAAAAGAGAGGAGGGAGAGAGCACAAAAGAGAGGGGGAGAGAGCACAAAAGAGAGGGGGAGAGAGCACAAAGAGAGGGGGAGAGAGCACAAAAGAGAGAGGGAGAGAGCTCAAAAGAGAGGGGGAAAGAGCGGAAAAAAGAGGGGGAGAGAGCGCAAAAGAGAAGGGGAGAGAGAGCAAAAGAGAGGGAAAAAGACAGCAAAAAAGAGGAGAGAGAGCAAACGAGAGGAGAGAGAGAGCAAACAAGAGGAGAGAGCAAATAAGAGGGGGGAAGAGAGAGAGCAAAAGAGAGGGAGAGAGACAGCAAAAGAGGGGTCAAGAGAGAGCAAAAGAGAGGGAGAGAGACAGCAAAAGATGGGGAGAGAGAGCAAAAGAGAAGGGGGAGAGAGAGAGAGAGCAAAAGAGAGAGGGGAGAGAGCACAAAAGAGAGGGGGAAAGAGCGCAAAAAAGAGGGGGAGAGAGAGCAAAAGAGAGTGAAAAAGACAGCAAAAAAGAGGAGAGAGAGCAAACGAGAGGAGAGAGAGAGCAAACAAGAGGAGAGAGCAAATAAGAGGGGGGAAGAGAGAGCAAAAGAGAGGGAGAGAGACAGCAAAAGAGGGGTCGAGAGAGAGCAAAAGAGAGGGAGAGAGACAGCAAAAGATGGGGAGAGAGAGCAAAAGAGAAGGGGGAGAGAGAGAGAGCAAAAGAGAAGGGGGAGAGAGAGAGTAAAAGAGAGGGGAGAGAGAGAGTAAAAGAGAGGGGAGAGAGAGAGAGCAAAAGACAGGGGAGAAAGAGAGAGCAAAAGAGAGGGTAGAAAGAGAGAGCAAAATAGAGGGGAGAAAGAGAGCGCAAAAGAGAGGGAGAAAGATAGAGCAAAAGAGAGGGGGGATAGAGAGAGAGCAAGGAGTGGGACCGCTGTACTGCAAAAAATGGCCCATGTACACGGGCTTTAGGACTAGTAATTTTATATATATACCTATATATAATTATATATAGAAAAAATAACTCATTGTGTAGTTCATTATGTAGACAGGCCAGAGGCTTGTTTTCCCACAGAAAACCTCTGAATTACATTGTTTCCAATACATATATATTTAAGAATACATAGAACATATTCTTCTACGTGAAGAACATTGGAGTTTTAAATATAAATTGTTCATGTCAGGTTAGCAAGCGCACTTGAGCAAACAAGATTGGGTTTGTGCGTTTTTTTTTGTCTTTCCACTTTTCTTGCTTCTTTGAAGTCTATGTAGGAATACATTAATGTGGGTGCAATACTGGCAGTTTGGCACGAGGCGGGTTAGTACTCTCAAGAAAACTTTATACATTTAAGTTGTTATACACGCTATCCGACAAGTGCAAAAAACTTACGTCTAACTAAGTTAAAGGGACATTCCAGTCAAAATGTAAATGCACATAGATTTATTACATATTTGAATAGAAACATATTTTCAATATACTTGTATTGGCAAAAATGCTTCTAGTAAGAGTTATCACTGTTATAGAATTAACATTTTTCTCTGCACGTGCATGTGAAGCATAGCTAGATTTTGTCACTGCACCAACCTATTAAATACTGCAGCTGCTCAGAGTGCCAGTGGGGCTTGTATCATGTCAGCAATTAAAAAATTTAGTCATTACCAGATGGTACAAGCACCTTAGGCTCTTTAAGCAAGTGTTGTGTTTAAAATGCTGGTGCACTGTGCATACTTAAATACACATTTGAAACAGCTATAGCTTTTATAAGAAGCCTTTTTGCTAACGCATTTATATCACAACATTGCTTCTGTTCAATACCAAAATGCACCCATGTGGTTTCCAGTTTTGGCTGCAATATCCCTTTAACACAGGAGCAGGCAAAATAAATAGCGAGTCACTCGTAATCTAGCCCCTAGTGAGCTAATGACAAGAGGCATATATATATATATAAAGCCACCAATCACCATCTAGCTCCCAGTATTGCACTGCTGCTCCCAAAAGGGAATTCCAATAAAACAAAGCAAATTTGATAAAAGAATAGCACTAATAGTTTAGCTATCCCCCTGTAATATAGGCCAATATGTCTTGACATGTAGATACATTTGGAACAGACATAACAATCACAGGATCTAGAGTTAAGGCCTTTTAATCTATCTGTGCTCTATAGCAGTTATATTTAAATAAGAATTATAAGGCTCCATTTAGGAAGCTGTGGATGTAGATTCAGAGCCCTTGTTGTTAAGGGTGAGTCCACAACTGCAAATTAAAGGGACAATCCAAATTGACTATACGTTTTGAATAGAAGCATTTTTGTAATAAACATGTATTAGCAAAAATGCTTCTAATAAAAGCTATAGCTGTTTCAAAAGCATATTTAAGTATGCACCGTGCACCAGCATTTTAAATACAACACTTGCTTAGAGAGCCTAAGGTGCTTGTACCACCTGGTAATGACTCTATTTGTTAATTGCTGATATGATACAAGCCCCACTGGTGCTCTGAGCAGCTGCAGTATTTAAAATGCTGGTACAATGAGAATATCTAGCTATGCTTCACTTGCACGCAGGGCCGCCACTAGAAATTTTGGGGCCCCTGACTCAACCATTGATCAGGGCCCCCCCCCCTCCTTTGACATGTGCCATTTTTGACGAAGTGACTAAAACGTATATGCACTTTATTCTTAAAGGGACACTGAACCCAATTTTTTTATTTTGTGATTCAGATAGAGCATGAAATGTTACACAACTTTCTAATTTACTCCTATTATCAAATTTTCTTCATTCTCTTGGTATCTTTATTTGAAATGCAAGAATGTAAGTTTAGATTCCGGCCCATTTTTGGTGAACAACCTGGGTTGCTCTTGCTGATTGGTGGATAAATTCATCAACCAATAAAAAAGTGCTATCCAGAGTTCTGAACTAATAAAAAAGCTTAGATGCCTTCTTTTTAAAATAAAGATAGCAAGAGAACGAAGAAAAATGGATAATTGGAGTAAAATAGAAAGTTGCTTAAAATTGCATGCTCTATCTGAATCATGAAAGAAAAAATTTGGGTTCAGTGTCCCTTTAATTGTCTATTTAAACTTGGAAATGTTGTAAAGGTAGTAACATACACAGACACACTCATACACTGAAACACACAAACACACTCACACATAAGGATTCACATATAGACACTCTAGCAGACACACAAAGAAACACACACAGACACAGACACCCAAACACTCAGCACTTGTTTAAATTGACCTGACAAGTAATGAGGTAAACTACAGTTTTGTAAAAAAAAAGGAGATTTAGAAAACAAAATATGGAGTTCTGATTATCTTTTCGTAAAGGAAGATAACTAAATTATGACAACAGCATGCAGTGGCTGAAAGGAAGGGCCCTGAACTGCCTAAATAATAATTTAAAGGTTAAATG
This sequence comes from Bombina bombina, assembly GCF_027579735.1. NCBI lineage: Eukaryota > Metazoa > Chordata > Amphibia > Anura > Bombinatoridae > Bombina > Bombina bombina. The sequence goes on from NC_069500.1 coordinate 1,368,461,347, forward strand.
ATGGATTGGTTACTTCCGGAAAGGTCTTGTTAGTCTCAAAGTCTGTAGAAATATGTGAATAATTAGTAGTAAGGTCAAAATGTCCTAAAAAGGAACAGACAATGGACACACACACACACACACAAACTCAAACTTGCACATACACCCAAGGAAACATCAACAGAGACAGCCTCAGAAAACACACAAAGACATACACACACACACAGACACCCACAAAAAACACACAAAGACATACACACACACACAGAGAGACAACCACATAAAAAACACACAAAGACATACATACACACACTCTCACTGAGATATCCACAGAAAACACACAAAGACATCCACACACCCTCACAGAGACACCCACATAAAACACACACCCTCACAGAGACATCCACAGAAAACAGACATACACACCTACCCTCACAGAGGCATCAAAGACATATGCACACACGCTCACAGACATCCAGAGAAAATGCACAAAGACATACACACCCACCCTCACAGAGAGACCCACAGATAAAAAATACATACACACTCATAGAGACACAAACCAAAGCACAAAGACATAAACACAGACACCCACAGAAACACTCACAGGAGGAAACATGTATGCACCTTGCATCCCCTAAATCAACAGTGTGTGACATGCATGATAAATAATTTTTTAGAAATTAAGAGATCACTTTTTTAAAGAATCATATTTGTAAATGTGCAAACAAAAATAATTCTGTGAATGCAAAATTGTACATTAATGAGCTGGGTAGATGGCTAGATGAAGAAAAGTACCTTTAAAAGGTTGACATATGTTTGTTTGTTTTTTTCCCCAACCAAGAGCACCACTTCAAATATAGTGTACACATTTTCCCAGCTGTCAGCTGTACTTGTGGATTTTGAAAATGCTGTACTCTATATGGTCTTGGTGGGACCATAAGCTGTGGTACTCATACCATTAGATCTGGTTAAATGCAGGATTTAGGCTTGTTGGTATGTATTTCAAAATTAAGTCAGCTGTAGTATAAACTGAACAGTTTTAAGCTAACCTGTCTCATTTCAAACACTGAGCAATCTTAGTCTGAGAGTATAAAATTTTATGCAGATGTAAAAATCTTAGATAAAATGCCTCCTTGCATCTGGAAAGTCCTTGCATAAAGGGGCAGTAAACTGGAATTATATATTATATGTTTAGCCCCACCAAACATCTACTACCACACTGAAGTTACAATCCAAAATTGCACAAAGAAATAAAAAACATTTGCTAAGTAAGTCCTACCTCCTCTGCAAATGAAAGTGATCTGCCCTCTGACTCAGGCACACACTGTACAAAGTGCCAAGTCTGTCTCACACTGCGCATAGTGGTTTAGTGCACACTAAGAAATCCTCTCAAATGTTAATAATTTACTCCTTGTAATATCATTTCCCATGCTCAATTAGCACTCTGCTGTAGTACCCACTGGTGGCTGCCCAAATTTAAAAAAAAAAAAAAAAAAAAAAATTTTTTTTTTTTTTTTTAGTTCTTGCCTCATGGGGCCCCCCCTGGCTCATTGGGCCCCTGACAGGAGTCACCCCTGTCACCCCCTGATGGCGGCCCTGCTTGCACGTGCAGAGAAAAATGTTAACACTGAAACACTGATAACTTTTACTAAAAGCATTTTTTCCAATAGATGTTATTCATCTATGTGCATTTAAATTTTGACCAGAATGTCCATTTAAGAAACAGCTCTGCTTCAAAATCTCTTGGCTACTCCAGACCAGAGGTGAAGGATTACAATTGCAATGAACTGATCTGACCAGGGTGACTGAAAAAACCTGCTCTCACATACATGGGTTTCGGATCCCTGTGGGCGAACTCAGCCAAACAGGTTACCTACCTGGAAACGTTGTCTACTGGCATTGTCAATTTTAAATGAACCCGCTGTTTTTAAGTAGAAATTTGGCACTGCTGATTTTTTTTGTCCATGCCCGTATTTCTATGCATGATTAAATAACAATCTTTTCATCCATTTGAGCTCTAAAGTGACTAATCATCATTTTTGTAGACATATTATAAAATATTAAAAATAGACACTATTTACATGATGATATCTCAAAAAACAATTATATTTAATTATGCTGTTTTATAATCACTCCATGAATGAAAAAATTCACCTACTTTCCATATTGCAAATGCAATTTATATTAATTTGATGATTTAGGCTTAAAATAAAAATTGTATCACACAATGTAAGCCACTTATATTATATATAATAAAATAATAATATGACAATGACAATGGGCTAAACATGTGTTTATTAACCTCAATCCTTACTTACCGCTAAAAGGCCATATTTAAATAGCTATTTAACATAGGGAAGTTAATTACCATAATTAATCTTCCATGAAGGGAATTCTGGCTGGTTTATGAGCACCTGAGGAATGGAATTCAAAAACACTCTGTAAAACTTTGAACATAATAACCATATTTTCCAGATATATTTAAGATAGATAATGCACTTAAAATGTGCGTATGGTCAGAATTATTTCTAAAACTACCTAATATAAGTAGCAGTTTATATCAAAATTGTAAATGGTCAAAATTAAGTTCATGATAAGCAAGAATTTGCAGTGTTTTTACTTTCATCTGCATCCTATTCAATGCCTCAAGGCAACTGAAATTTTTATTTTGCTTATATTCACTTTTATATTTGACTAGAGTAAAAGAAATACAATTGTTTCAAAGATCAATTTAATTAAAGGGACATAATACGCATATGCTAAATCACTTGAAACTGATGAAGTATAAAGCTGACAGGAAAATATCACCTGAGCATCTCTATATAAAAAAGGAAGATATTTTACCTCACAATTTCCTCAGCTCAGCAGAGTAAGTTCTGTGTAAAAAGTTATACTCAGCTGCTCCCAGCTGCAGGTAAAAAAAAAAAAAATGAAGAAATGAACAGCAGCCATTAGCATCAGCAGTGCTGAGGTCATGAACTCTTACTGTGATCTCATGAAATTTCACTTTACTCTCATGAGATTTCATTGTTACACTGAATAGGGAAATAACATGAGAGTTCACAAGGCTCAATTCCTTAGCTGTCCCGGGATAGACATACTGATTTGCTGCTTAGAAGTCCTTTACAATGGGATGTGGCTACTGAAGAACTTTTGAGGTAAAATATCTTTCTTTTTTACATAGAGATGTTCAGGTGATATTTTCTAGTCAGCTTTTTACAGCTATGCTGCATCACTTTCCATTGTTTCAATATTTGGGTATCATGGCCCTTTAAGGTTTTAAAACTAGAAATAACCTGGGTTTATTTGAATGTGACCACATTCTTACATGCTGATTTATGATTGATAAGCCATGCTGATTTATGATTGATAAGCTATGTTGATTTATGATTGATAAGCCATGCTGATTAATTATTGATTAGCCATGCTGATTAATGATTTATTAGCCATAATTTTAAATAATATTGGCATAACCTTATCTCCTATAAAATAAAAAAAAGATTAAAATAGAACAAAATAAAGTAGAAGACTGTTTTAGTCACTTTGTTGTTTCAATATTGATTTTTTTAGCACAGCAATTTTGTTTTTATATGATCCAATGCACCAACCTCTTTGTTTGAATGGCAGACATTATAATTTAATTTGCTTTCCCACCCCGCTATTGAGGGATGTTGAAGGACAATGAGATAAAAATGTGGAATTTCCGAAATGGCTTTTACCTAGAAAGACTAAAAACTTTTTGTTGATGTTTTGTTGGTTATTCCATGCCATTGCTTTCTAGCCAACATTTGCTGCACCAAAATGTTAACAAACTATTGTTTTGTTCTAAATCACCTAAACGAATTATTTTTGCAGATAAATGTTGTCTATTGCAAAATATTGTAAAAAAATAACATAATTTATGCTTACCTGATAAATTTATTTCTCTTGTAGTGTATCCAGTCCACGGATCACCCATTACTTATGGGATATTAACTCCTCCCCAACAGGAAGTGCAAGAGGATTCACCCAGCAGAGCTGCTATATAGCTCCTCCCCTAACTGCCATTACCAGTCATTCGACCGAAAACATGCAGAGAAAGGAAAACCATAGGGTGCAGTGGTGACTGTAGTTTAATGGAAAATTACCTGCCTTAAAGTGATTGATATTCCTGTTAGTGACCACCTTAGGTAGGAACCCAGGTTTAGTACGCAGAACTACCTTGTCTGAATGAAAAATCAGATAAGGAGAATCACAATGTAAGGCAGATAACTCAGAGACTCTTCGAGCCGAGGAAATCGCCATTAAAAACAGAACTTTCCAAGATAACAACTTGATATCAATGGAATGAAGGGGTTCAAACGGAACCCCCTGTAAAACATTAAGAACTAAGTTCAAACTCCATGGTGGAGCAACAGTTTTAAACACAGGCTTGATCCTAGCTAAAGCCTGACAAAAAGCTTGAACGTCCGGAACTTCTGACAGACGTTTGTGTAAAAGAATGGACAGAGCTGAAATCTGTCCCTTTAAGGAACTAGCGGATAAACCCTTTTCTAAACCTTCTTGTAGAAAAGACAATATCCTCGGAATCCTAACCTTACTCCATAAGTAACTCTTGGATTCGCACCAATATAAGTATTTGCGCCATATCTTATGGTAAATCTTTCTGGTAACAGGCTTCCTAGCCTGTATTAAGGTATCAATAACTGACTCAGAAAAAACACGTTTTGATAAAATCAAGCGTTCAATTTCCAAGCAGTCAGCTTCAGAGAAATTAGATTTTGATGTTTGAAGGGACCCTGGATCAGAAGGTCCTGTTTCAGAGGTAGCGACCAAGGTGGACAGGATGACATGTCCACTAGATCTGCATACCAAGTCCTGCGTGGCCATGCAGGCGCTATTAGAATCACTGATGCTCTCTCCTGTTTGATTCTGGCAATCAATCGAGGAAGCATCGGGAAGGGTGGAAACACATAAGCCATCCCGAAGGTCCAAGGTGCTGTCAAAGCATCTATCAGAACCGCTCCCGGATCCCTGGATCTGGACCCGTAACGAGGAAGCTTGGCGTTCTGTCGAGACGCCATGAGATCCATCTCTGGTTTGCCCCAACGTCGAAGTATTTGGGCAAAGACCTCCGGATGAAGTTCCCACTCCCCCGGATGAAAAGTCTGACGACTTAAGAAATCCGCCTCCCAGTTCTCCACTCCCGGGATGTGGATTGCTGACAGGTGGCAAGAGTGAGACTCTGCCCAGCGAATTATCTTTGATACTTCCATCATTGCTAGGGAGCTTCTTGTCCCTCCCTGATGGTTGATGCAAGCTACAGTCGTGATGTTGTCCGACTGAAACCTGATGAACCCCCGAGTTGTTAACTGGGGCCAAGCCAGAAGGGCATTGAGAACTGCTCTCAATTCCAGAATGTTTATTGGTAGGAGACTCTCCTCCTGATTCCATTGTCCCTGAGCCTTCAGAGAATTCCAGACAGCGCCCCAACCTAGTAGGCTGGCGTCTGTTGTTACAATTGTCCAGTCCGGCCTGCTGAATGGCATCCCCCTGGACAGATGTGGCCGAGAAAGCCACCATAGAAGAGAATTTCTGGTCTCTTGATCCAGATTCAGAGTAGGGGACAAGTCTGAGTAATCCCCATTCCACTGACTTAGCATGCACAATTGCAGCGGTCTGAGATGTAGACGTGCAAAGGGTACTATGTCCATTGCTGCTACCATTAAGCCGATCACCTCCATGCATTGAGCTACTGACGGGTGTTGAATGGAATGAAGGACACGGCATGCATTTTGAAGCTTTGTTAACCTGTCTTCTGTCAGGTAAATCTTCATTTCTACAGAATCTATAAGAGTCCCCAAGAAGGGAACTCTTGTGAGTGGAAAGAGAGAACTCTTCTTTTCGTTCACCTTCCATCCATGCGACCTTAGAAATGCCAGTACTAACTCTGTATGAGACTTGGCAGTTTGAAAGCTTGAAGCTTGTATCAGAATGTCGTCTAGGTACGGAGCTATCGCAATTCCTTGCGGTCTTAGTACCGCCAGAAGAGCACCCAGAACCTTTGTGAAGATTCTCGGAGCCGTAGCCAATCCGAATGGAAGAGCTACAAACTGGTAATGCCTGTCTAGAAAGGCAAACCTTAGATACCGGTAATGATCTTTGTGAATCGGTATGTGAAGGTAAGCATCCTTTAAATCCACTGTGGTCATGTACTGACCCTTTTGGATCATGGGTAAAATTGTCCGAATAGTTTCCATTTTGAACGATGGAACTCTTAGGAATTTGTTTAGGATCTTAAAATCCAAGATTGGCCTGAAAGTTCCCTCTTTTTTGGGAACCACAAACAGATTTGAGTAAAACCCTTGTCCTTGTTCCGACCGCGGAACCGGATGGATCACTCCCATTAATAAAAGATCTTGTACGCAGCGTAGAAACGCCTCTTTCTTTATTTGGTTTGTTGACAACCTTGACAGATGAAATCTCCCTCTTGGGGGAGAGAATTTGAAGTCTAGAAGGTATCCCTGAGATATGATCTCTAACGCCCAGGGATCCTGGACATCTCTTGCCCAAGCCTGGGCGAAGAGAGAAAGTCTGCCCCCCACTAGATCCGTTCCCGGATCGGGGGCCCTCGATTCATGCTGTCTTAGGGGCGGCAGCAGGTTTCCTGGCCTGCTTGCCCTTGTTCTAGGACTGGTTAGGTCTCCAGCCTTGTCTGTAGCGAGCAACAGCTCCTTCCTGTTTTGGTGCAGAGGAAGTTGATGCTGCTCCTGCTTTGAAATTATGAAAGGAACGAAAATTAGACTGTCTAGCCTTAGGTTTGGCTCTGTCTTGAGGCAGGGCATGGCCTTTACCTCCTGTAATGTCAGCGATAATTTCTTTCAACCCGGGCCCGAATAAGGTCTGCCCTTTGAAAGGTATATTAAGCTATTTAGATTTAGAAGTAACGTCAGCTGACCAGGATTTTAGCCACAGTGCTCTGCGTGCCTGAATGGCGAATCCGGAATTCTTAGCCGTAAGTTTAGTTAAATGTACTACGGCATCTGAAATAAATGAGTTAGCTAACTTAAGGGCTTTAAGCTTGTGTGTAATCTCATCTAATGGAGCTGATTCAAGTGTCTCTTCCAGAGACTCAAACCAAAATGCTGCTGCAGCCGTGACAGGCGCAATGCATGCAAGAGGTTGCAATATAAAACCTTGTTGAACAAACATTTTCTTAAGGTAACCCTCTAACTTTTTATCCATTGGATCTGAAAAGGCACAGCTATCCTCCACCGGGATAGTGGTACGCTTAGCTAAAGTAGAAACTGCTCCCTCCACCTTAGGGACCGTTTGCCATAAGTCCCGTGTGGTGGCGTCTATTGGAAACATCTTTCTAAATATCGGAGGGGGTGAGAACGGCACACCGGGTCTATCCCACTCCTTAGTAACAATTTCAGTAAGTCTCTTAGGTATAGGAAAAACGTCAGTACTCGCCGGTACCGCAAAATATTTATCCAACCTACACATTTTCTCTGGTATTGCAACTGTGTTACAATCATTCAGAGCCGCTAACACCTCCCCTAGTAATACACGGAGGTTTTCCAGCTTAAATTTAAAATTTGAAATATCTGAATCCAGTTTGTTTGGATCAGAACCGTCACCCGCAGAATGAAGCTCTCCGTCCTCATGTTCTGCAAATTGTGACGCAGTGTCTGACATGGCCCTAATATTATCAGCGCACTCTGTTCTCACCCCAGAGTGATCACGCTTACCTCTTAGTTCTGGTAATTTAGCCAAAACTTCAGTCATAACAGTAGCCATATCCTGTAATGTGATTTGTAATGGCCGCCCAGATGTACTCGGCGCTACAATATCACGCACCTCCCGAGCGGGAGATGCAGGTACTGACATGTGAGGCGAGTTAGTCGGCATAACTCTCCCCTCGTTGTTTGGTGAAATATGTTCAATTTGTACAGATTGACTTTTATTTAAAGTAGCATCAATACAGTTAGTACATAAATTTCTATTGGGCTCCACTTTGGCTTTAGCACATATAGCACAGATATCTTCCTCTGAATCAGACATGTTTAACACACTAGCAAATAAACTAGCAACTTGGAAATACTTTTCAAGTAATTTACTATAATATGAAAACGTACTGTGCCTATAAGAAGCACAGAAAAAGTTATGACAGTTGAAAATTAATAAACTGAAAAGTTATAGCATCAAATCTTTGTAAAAAACACAATTTTAGCAAAGGATTGCTCCCATTAGCAAAGGATAACTAACCCTGATAGCAGAAAAAAAAAAAAAAAATACAGAAATAAACGTTTTTTTATCACAGTCAACTACAATCTCACAGCTCTGCTGTGAGTGATTACCTCCCTCAAAACAAGTTTTGAAGACCCCTGAGTTCTGTAGAGATGAACCGGATCATGCAGGGAAGACAATAAACTTCTGACTGAATTTTTTGATGCGTAGCAAAAGCACCAAAAAAGGCCCCTCCCCCTCACACATAACAGTGAGAGAGATCAGTAAACTGTCATAAATTAAATAAAACGACTGCCAAGTGGAAAAAAATAGTGCCCAAAACATTTTTTCACCCAGTACCTCAGAAAATTAAACGATTTTACATGCCAGCAAAAAACGTTTAACATTAATAAATTGAGTGTTATTAAAAAGCCTGTTGCTAGTCCCTGCAAATTAGGCTAAAGTTTTATGCATACAGTATAATTCAAGTGAAGTGCCATTCCCCAGAATACTGAAGTGTAAAATATACATACATGACAGCCTGATACCAGTTGCTGCTACTGCATTTAAGGCTGAGTTTACATTATATCGGTATGGCAGAATTTTCTCATCAATTCCATTGTCAGAAAATAATAAGCTGCTACATACCTCTTTGCAGATTAATCTGCCCGCTGTCCCCTGATCTGAAGTTTACCTCTCCTCAGATGGCCGAGAAACAGCAATATGATCTTAACTACTCCGGCTAAAATCATAGAAAAACTCAGGTAGATTCTTCTTCAAATTCTACCAGAGAAGGAATTACACACTCCGGTGCTATTATAAAATAACAAACTTTTGATTGAAGGTATGAAACTAAGTATAATCACCACAGTCCTCTCACACATCCTATCTATTCGTTGGGTGCAAGAGAATGACTGGTAATGGCAGTTAGGGGAGGAGCTATATAGCAGCTCTGCTGGGTGAATCCTCTTGCACTTCCTGTTGGGGAGGAGTTAATATCCCATAAGTAATGGATGATCCGTGGACTGGATACACTTAACAAGAGAAATGTAGTCATTACCAGATGGTACAAGCACCTTAGGCTCTTTAAGCAAGTGTTGTGTTTAAAATGCTGGTGCAATGTGCATACTTAAATACACATTTGAAACAGCTATAGCTTTTATAAGAAGCCTTTTTGCTAACGCATTTATATCACAACATTGCTTCTGTTCAATACCAAAATGCACCCATGTGGTTTCCAGTTTTGGCTGCAATATCCCTTTAACACAGGAGCAGGCAAAATAAATAGCGAGTCACTCGTAATCTAGCCCCTAGTGAGCTAATGACAAGAGGCATATATATATATAAAGCCACCAATCACCATCTAGCTCCCAGTAATGCACTGCTGCTCCCAAAAGGGAATTCCAATAAAACAAAGCAAATTTGATAAAAGAATAGCACTAATAGTTTAGCTATCCCCCTGTAATATAGGCCAATATGTCTTGACATGTAGATACATTTGGAACAGACATAACAATCACAGGATCTAGAGTTAAGGCCTTTTAATCTATCTGTGCTCTATAGCAGTTATATTTAAATAAGAATTATAAGGCTCCATTTAGGAAGCTGTGGATGTAGATTCAGAGCCCTTGTTGTTAAGGGTGAGTCCACAACTGCAAATTAAAGGGACAATCCAAATTGACTATACGTTTTGAATAGAAGCATTTTTGTAATAAACATGTATTAGCAAAAATGCTTCTAATAAAAGCTATAGCTGTTTCAAAAGCATATTTAAGTATGCACTGTGCACCAGCATTTTAAATACAACACTTGCTTAGAGAGCCTAAGGTGCTTGTACCACCTGGTAATGACTCTATTTGTTAATTGCTGATATGATACAAGCCCCACTGGTGCTCTGAGCAGCTGCAGTATTTAAAATGCTGGTACAATGAGAATATCTAGCTATGCTTCACATGCACGTGCAGAGAAAAATGTTAACACTGAAACACTGATAACTTTTACTAAAAGCATTTTTTCCAATAGATGTTATTCATCTATGTGCATTTAAATTTTGAGCAGAATGTCCCTTTAAGAAACAGCTCTGCTTCATAATCTCTTGGCTACTCCAGACCAGAGGTGAAGGATTACAATTGCAATGGACTGATCTGACCAGGGTGACTGAAAAAACCTGCTCTCACATACATGGGTTTCGGATCCCTGTGGGCGAACTCAGCCAAACAGGTTACCTACCTGGAAACGTTGTCTACTGGCATTGTCAATTTTAAATGAGCCCGCTGTTTTTAAGTAGAAATTTGGCACTGCTGATTTTTTTTGTCCATGCCCGTATTTCTATGCATGATTAAATAACAATCTTTTCATCCATTTGAGCTCTAAAGTGACTAATCATCATTTTTGTAGACATATTATAAAATATTAAAAATAGACACTATTTACATGATGATATCTCAAAAAACAATTATATTTAATTATGCTGTTTTATAATCACTCCATGAATGAAAAAATTCACCTACTTTCCATATTGCAAATGCGATTTATATTAATTTGATGATTTAGGCTTAAAATAAAAATTGTATCAATGTAAGCCACTAATATTATATATAATAAATTAATAATATGACAATGACAATGGGCTAAACATGTGTTTATTAACCTCAATCCTTACTTACCGCTAAAAGGCCATATTTAAATAGCTATTTACCATAATTAATCTTCCATGAAGGGAATTCTGGCTGGTTTATGAGCACCTGAGGAATGGAATTCAAAAACACTCTGTAAAACTTTGAACATAATAACCATATTTTCCAGATCTATTTAAGATAGATAATGCACTTAAAATGTGCGTATGGTCAGAATTATTTCTAAAACTACCTAATATAAGTAGGAGTTTATATCAAAATTGTATATGGTCAAAATCAAGTTCATCATAAGCAAGAATTTGCAGTGTTTTTTTACTTTCATCTGCATCCTATTCAATGCCTCAAGGCAACTGAAATTTTTATTTTGCTTATATACACTTTTATATTTGACTAGAGTAAAAGAAATACAATTGTTTCAAAGATCAATTTAATTAAAGGGACATAATACGCATATGCTAAATCACTTGAAACTGATGCAGTATAAAGCTGACAGGAAAATATCACCTGAGCATCTCTATATAAAAAAGGAAGATATTTTACCTCACAATTTCCTCAGCTCAGCAGAGTAAGTTCTGTGTAAAAAGTTATACTCAGCTGCTCCCAGCTGCAGGTAAAAAAAAAAAAAAATGAAGAAATGAACAGCAGCCATTAGCATCAGCAGTGCTGAGGTCATGAACTCTTTTACTGTGATCTCATGAAATTTCACTTAACTCTCATGAGATTTCATTGTTACACTGAATAGGGAAATAACATGCGAGTTCACGAGGCTCAATTCCTTAGCTGTCCTGGGACAGACATACTGATTTGCTGCTTAGAAGTCCTTTACAATGGGATGTGGCTACTGAGGAACTTTTGAGGTAAAATATCTTTCTTTTTTACATAGAGATGTTCAGGTGATATTTTCTAGTCAGCTTTTTACAGCTATGCTGCATCACTTTCCATTGTTTCAATATTGGGGTATCATGGCCCTTTAAGGTTTTAAAACTAGAAATAACCTGGGTTTATTTGAATGTGATCACATTCTTACATGCTGATTTATGATTGATAAGCTATGCTGATTTATGATTGATAAGCCATGCTGATTTATGATTGATAAGCCATGCTGATTTATGATTGATAAGCTATGTTGATTTATGATTGATAAGCCATGCTGATTAATGATTGATTAGCCATGCTGATTAATGATTTATTAGCCATAATTTTAAATAATATTGGCATAACCTTATCTCCTATAAAATAAAAAAAAGATTAAAATAGAACAAAATAAAGTAGAAGACTGTTTTAGTCACTTTGTTGTTTCAATATTGTTTTTTTTAGCACAGCAATTTTGTTTTCATATGATCCAATGCACCAACCTCTTTGTTTGAATGGCAGACATTATAATTTAATTTGCTTTCCCACCCCGCTATTGAGGGATGTTGAAGGACAATGAGATAAAAATGTGGAATTTCCGAAATGGCTTTTACCTAGAAAGACTAAAAACTTTTTGTTGATGTTTTGTTGGTTATTCCATGCCATTGCTTTCTAGCCAACATTTGCTGCACCAAAATGTTAACAAACTATTGTTTTGTTCTAAATCACCTAAACGAATTATTTTTGCAGATAAATGTTGTCTATTGCAAAATATTGTAAAAAAATAAATACGTTAAACTTATGTTGTAAACATTAAGGGCTAGATTACAATTGGAATGGTAAGAAATGCCCCGCTTGAGTGTTAATCAGCATTTTGCACACGCCGGGTTGCGCTCGAATTGAAAGTAAACTGCTTTCACTTGAGTGTTAACCTGATGAGTGCAAAAAGCTAAAGTTAGAATATTGCATGCTCCTTAAAAAATTCCCCCATAGAAGTCAATGGAGAAAAAAAGTAAAAAAAAAAAAAACTAACACCCCGATTGCATATTCTCATGTGGGCTAACCTGATAGTATAACTTTTGTGTGCAATATTTAAAAAATTTTTTTATTAGATAGCGTTATTATGAGTGTAACTGTTAACCAGATCTCTGATGCCATGGTAACTATTCTAGCGTAAATCACGACTGAGCTCAGGCAATCTCGTTTACTTTTATGTTATAATACCAGAGGTAAACCCGACTACCAGAGCGCAAACACCCATGATAAATCTCTTATCGTTCGCGTTCCACTCGTAATCTCGCCCAAAATATTTCATACAGTTGAATATTTATGTATTTATTACATGGTCTGATAAACATTTGGTAGACTAATTTTCCTTATTAAAGATACTAAATAATAAAATACAGGAATCAAAGGTGCTTGTGAAGTTGCCTATAGGTGAGTTCATATTTGCAATTTCTTGAGCCTTGTTTTATTTCTAGTTTCCAGCATTTCATTAGTGGATGTCCCTGCCATTAATATCTATAGTTGTTAAGGGGCCAGTACATAATAGTTTGCACATTAAACATAAACTGAACTCAACAATACTCACAATAGCAAGGAGCTAGAAGCTGGAAATCTTCACAAAACATGATCGTTTATTTGAATTTGTTTAAAATACATATAAATTCACATGAACAAAGCTGTACATGTGGCACCAGAATGTCAGTGGATCAGCTGACATGTTTCAGCCTAACGGACATAGTCATAGCTTTATGACCCACGGCATCACAGGTGCCTCTTATAACACCTTAAAACAAATCTCATTGGACTATTCTGTCACTTCGTATTTCCTTTTTTACATTCACCAATTTACCTTTTTTACAATATTCTTCTTACACTACCGCTACACTATAAATATGGCTACTTAACAATTATAAACTAGAAGGTTATTTCGCTATGCTTGAAATTACCTCTGTTCTATATAATCACACTTCTATCCCAAAGTGAAGCATTATATTTATAACATAACTGTTACTACAATTATTTTTTATTGTTTCTTACTATTTCTATTTTACTCCTCACTATAAAAAATCCAACAACTATTTAAAAACTCCAACAGTCCTTCATTTCATACCTTTCACTTCTTTGGCTTATAGAAAACTTCTAATTTTTTTTGCCAGTAATGTATCAGGTTATATTCTGAGTTTAGACCTTTTGGTACCCTTGTTTGTAATCTGAAAATCCAAAATACTTCTTGTTTTTAGTTACACTTCAGATAACTGAGGGAGCGTTACTGCACAAATGCAAACACATCATCACTGGAATGCAGTGAATGCTAGATTTCTACATGGTGTCATCCATGTCTGTAAGGAAGTGGGAAATAACCTCAATATTATGCTTATACATGTATTTATTATTTAATGTACCTTTAAGTTATATGCTTATAAAATGGATTATGTAAGTGTTGTAATCGCCTGTTTTATTGTGATAAAATAGTTGGATGCAGTCTTATGGGTGGATATTTACTGAATTCTGTATTTCCTCTACTTCATATATTGTATTTCCTAATGATATCCCTGGAAATTCAATATGGCCAGTAGGTAAAATGTGGAATGAATACAATAATATAGATACAAACAGCTTTATTCCCTCACATACTTAAATAGACATGATTAAGATACAGCACGGGAAATTAAACAACTTTCCATTTTACTTGAATTACCAAATATACTTATTTGTCTTGGAATCCTTTGTTGAAGGAACATCAATGCACTACAGGATGATAGCTGAACACATTGTGTAAGCCAATGATAAGAAGCATATACTGTATGTGCAGCCATCATTAGTCAGCTAGCTCCCAGTAATTCATTGCTGCTCCTGAGACTACCTAGGTATTATTTTCAAAAATGGTTTCAAAGAGAACAAAAAATAGATAACAGAAGTAAATTAGAAAGTTGTTAAAATTGTATTTCTTATCTTACTCATGAAAGAGAATTTTGGTTTCATGTCCCTTTAAGATATAAGTCTGGGTACATAATTATAATTGTTAGTGACTTTAAACTCTCTGCTGTGATGTGGTGTGCGTAAAAATCTTTATTAATTACAAAATTCTTGAGTTACAATGATGTCGAGTTTTTTTCAATGGGATATTAGTTGCACAGATTTTAATAAATGGATGCCAATATTTACAAAGATGTAGGGGTTTTTCTGTTTACTGAAATATAAGCTGAAACACAAAATGACAAAACTAACAGCCAAAGATGACAGGAAATAATACTGAAACTGCATTATGCCATGCCAAGTCACACCCAATACTCATTATTTAACATTTCCAAATCCACTGTAAAATTATTTATACTATATCTATTTTCTCATAACATGAATAGTAATAATAATATATAATCTATATTTAATTTGGGTCAGCAAAGTTTTTTTCAGTCTGTGTTCGATCAACATTTGTGTTGGTAATTGATTTTTCAACATATAATAGATATATGTCCTGATATCTTAACAACATCATTCTATTCATAAAGCTTCAAACTATGCATAAAAATCATATTTCCAATACATTGACTAAAGCCTCATATGTCTCACAGTGAAAACCCCCAACCGTCTGTCATAAAGGTAATTCCATCAATATTGGTAACCATGACAGCAACGCTACTAATGATAGTTATTACACATTAAAATGAAAATCAATGATTCAGTCATTCTTTGCAACCTATTAACAAATCATTATTGTTAAGAGAGTCACAAAGCCAAGGAAGCTCTAGGCCAAGCATTAAACTATGAAAGTTAATGCTTTAAAAGTTAATAGTGGTGGAATCCCCCCCCCAACAAAAAAAAATAATAAATTGAATTCCTGTAATATGACAAATCTCCATACTGCCTCTCTACTTTAAAACAGTACATACTGAGCTATATTAATCCAAGCATTACTAAATGATGTTTTCATAAAAAATTCAGCACCATTTGATATTTCTTCAAACTCAATCCTGGGGCATCTTTCCCCTATCTACAACACTGATTGATTTCTGGGGAAATATGTTTATTTTCTAGGGGACAAGAATCACTGGCAATAATTTGATGTACAGGAATTAATATGAAGAGCATTTTGATTATCTTTAAAGACCTTGATTAATAAATAATCTACAATCATATAACACACCATTATGTCACAGATACATTTTTTATATTCTCATTATTATTATATTATATTATATTACTCAGTATGCACATTTTACATGTATCAGTAAGACTATTTTTATAATCTCTACATTCCGTATCAGTCCCTCTTAATCTAATTGTTAACAAGCTGTTTTTGCATCAAACTACCTAAAATCGAAATCAACATATTTTTATTTGTTATTGAAATAAGATGAATAGGAATTACACTTAATTTTTAATACTTAAGATATTTTTATTCTCTTTTATGTGCCATCATTTAAGCATTTCCCTATAACCCAAATATATGTTTTATGTCCAACCATGTCAAATCCTTCATGACTGTAGAAACATTTACAATACACTTGAAATACATTTGAAATATTCATCATTATTATAGATATTATATTTAGCCCAGTATAAATATTACAAGAACTCCTAATATATATATAAAATAAAATATTTATACTCCCTTGTAAAAATATCCAGTTGAATGAAGATATTAGGTCCATATATTGCCATTCTCTAAGTCATCTTAAATACTAAATGTATGTATGTCATATATATATATATATATATATATATATATATATATATATATATATTTTAAGATTCTCTCATCTTCCATTTGCATTACCCTTAATGTTATATTTTAGTGTCCCCTTTTATTGATACACAGAGGTCAAAGCAAATTGTGAAAATAAAGTCATGAATTCTTGCACTGATTCATATAGACTATTAAGAAAATAACCAAGTCATTAGTATTTATTGTCATTTTAAGATGGAATTATGATCATTTTCCCAATGACATTTACCAGTAGTTCAGCTGTCAAATTATACATTAATGGTGATAAACTGCAACTATACGATATCCCATAAGACATTTTAAAGAACTAGGATATAATTGTTTTCTCATAAATTTTGTATTTCTTAATATGGCTATTTAGTAGTATAATAGCTATGTTTCTTGTAACTTGATAGTTTTTTACCTTCTATAGTGATGATAAAATATTAATATTAATAGGAAGTATGTATTTCAATAAGGAGTAATCATCACAGTCAGAATTCAACATTGCTGTTAAAAGTAGATTGTATTAAATGCTTTAGTTTCATATAAATTTGGCCTTCTCAGTTTGTATACACCAGCAATAGTTGTGCTCTCAACAATTTCTCATACAGAAAAATATGGTAACATAAAATAATGTTATTTTTTAAATTGTGCCAAAACTAATAATACCTAAACAAAACATAAAGTATAAAATATAACAAATGTGTAATAAATTCAATATGATCTGTATACTGTAAGTCTTGTATTTTGTATTGTATAATTTGTTTTAGGTGTTTTTGGTGTTGATATAATTTATCAAACATCCTTTTATATTACTATATCTTATCTTATCATATTTATATATATATATATATATATATATATATATATATATATATATATATATATATATATATATATATAAATAATATAAACAGATTATGACTACCATATTTGCTACCAACACAGCACAATTGGACCAAATAGCCAAAAACACTGGACAATCTTACATTCTGATCCAAAATTGACATTTGCCAAATCAATCACCCCCATGGTGGGGTACAAACGTAATGACAATATCCATGTTCTTCTGGTCAGAACTGATCCTGTAAGTTCCTATGAAGTTGCCACTAAAACCAACATCAGGGTCTGCTATAAGTACCCAAAATGTACTACATGTAATGGCCTAATAGCCACTAAACAGTTTCACCACCCACACAACAATAAGAAGTATACCATCCTACATTCTATTACGTGCACTTCGGAATATGTAGTGTACATGCTGTTCTGTCCATGTGGGAAACATTTACATTGGGAAGACCCAAGGAACATTAAGAAAGCTCATGGCAAACCACAGGATGGCCATAAGACAGGCCATTGAGAAGGGACGGTAGGACCAACCGGTGGCACGCCACTGGATGGAGGCAAAAACACCTTGTGGCTTTGTTAATAGTTATCCTGATTGACCACATCCAGAAACCTTTGAGAGGTGGAAACAGGAACAAAATGCTCCTCAAGAGAGAGGCAGAATGGATTCTGAGATTGGACACTATTGTTTCAAAGGGACTAAACACTATGCCAGATTTTGGTAGTCTTATGTAAACACAGCTGTTTTTCTGCTATTGGGTTTTGGGCAGCAAATGTATCATCTGTGAATGGGTGAATGGGTCTAAAGGCACCAATGCAGGTGCATTGGTGCCTTTAGACATCAGGTATCTGCATATATCTATATAGGCTCTTCCCCATAGTTTTATAGACCCTGGGGTGGACCCTTCTTATAACGGAATATGTATATTCCCTGCAACAGTACTCTGTCAATACCTACACTGGCTCTGCACTCATGGTAGCTTTATACAACTACACCACAGTTGTGATAACTACATGAGACACCATTCTGATAATTAACCCATATTGGATTAATATCAGTGTATTCTACAACATTGTATGGTAGGTATAAATGTATCACAGTGTACCAAGTTAATGATCTTATTTACCAAACATACCACTATTTATACATCTATATAGATTGTTGTTCACAGTCAGTATTATAACGTTTTATTTATTTGTTTATATAATCCTGAGAACACATAAGTACCGTGCTTGTATGATACACATTTATACACATAAGTTTGTATTTTGCTGTATGCACTAACAGCATACATTGCTAATATTTTCACATAAGACCATGCTATTACTATATACAGTTCACAAGTATTGACAGTACTCAGTGCGAAAAGTCTGACATGTTTCGGCCCACGGCCTTACTCCTAGACATGTCGTCGGCCGAAACATGTCAGACTTTTCGCACTGAGTACTGTTAATACTTTCAAAATTGACCATTAAAATTTGACTTTTTGTTTTAAGACCTGTTTGGCTTTTTCGCTTCTTCATTATTTGTTCAGAAGAGAGCACTCTCACCTCAATCTTCAGCTGCCAGGGTGCTGATGGTTACATATAGAGGACAAAAGAAGACACATTCTGGTTGGTTTTGTAACAAGTGAGTTTTAATATCTCAAGCGTGACGTTTCGGGGACACATTCCCCTTCCTCAGATAAGCAAACACAAATCACAAGTGGCAATTTAAACAGTGTAAGCCCCACCCCCAGTGAGAAATTGTGCCAAAATTGTAACCGTAGTGATTCTCAGTAAACAAAACCTATGCAGGTTCAATACTTTTTCAAACATCCAAAAAGATTCAGAACTTTTTCAAACATTATCATTGCAAAAATACCCTAATAGTTATACAGATATCTCAAATATATAGTTAAGTCATAACTCTCTGTGTAATCTATATATATCAGCTCAAAAATAAATGAAGTACAATACAAAATAACATGAACATCAAGTGTATAAAATAGTCAGTGAATGTACAGTGTAAGTTGAATAATGTCTCACAGCCCATATACCATCTACAATCAACGGAAATCAACAGAGCATGCAACCGAGCTGTATATTTAGGGCATATTCAAACTAAGCTCATAGCATCAACATATATAAATTATTATTACCTACTATACCCCTTTTCTGGCGGTTCAGGGACTCAAACTATCACAATCGTAATGGCATGGAGCACAGCATTAGCTTCGCTGTGTAACGTACATCAGTCCTCAAGCCGATGAGTCATCAAAACAGAGACGTGCCTTAGGTGCTCCACATCATTGCCAAAATGTAAATATAAGGGATTTTCTCGTGATGGATTACCCCAAATGCCCGATATTGTATACTTTGCCCAAAGTCCATAAAAGTCAGACTCACCCGCCAGGCAGACCAATTGTCTCAGCTAGAGATTCCATTACATGACCACTTTCTAAATTTGTGGACTTCTTTCTCCAGCCCATAGTCAAGAACATGAGGTCATATGTCAGAGATTCACTGGATCTCATACAGAAACTGAAAGATTTGAAAATGGAAGACGACTGGATATTAGCAACAGCTGATGTAACCAGCCTCTATACTGTTATACCACAACAGGAGGGCATTAACATGGTAGAGAGCACTAAGCAGATACCCATATGTGGGACCACCAGTGACATTTCTTCTACAAATTCTGGAGTTGAGTCTCAAGCTGAATTATTTTAAATTCGAAGACTCCTACTACTGTCAACTAAATGGAACAGCCATCGGCTCGAATGTTGCTTCTTCTTTTGTGAACCTCTATATGGAGCACTTTGAGGAGGAAATTATGAAGGTCTTTCATAGAAAGGAAGTAATAATATATCAACGGTACATTGATGATCTCTTTATGATCTGGGCTGACCCGAGTGAAACACTACAAAAGTGGTTCCAAGAATTGAATGATTTGAAGCATCCTATTCAATTTAAAATATCATTCAGCCATGATAAAGTGGAATTTCCAGACCAGTGCATATACAGGGATGCAGTGGGTCTAGGGACCACATTATACCAAAAACTGATAGATAGAAATTCAGTATTGCATGCACAGAGTTGCCATCCAACGTCCCTTCTCAGAGCCATTCCACAAGGCCAAATGTCAAGAGTTAACAGAAACAATAGTGATGCAGTGAAAATGAAGATACAACTTCAGAATATTGCAAGTAAGTTTGTGACAAGGGGATATAAATGGCAATACATCCTAGAGTATATAACGGAACAGTACAACCCCAAGACTGCGAGGGAGCAAGAATCTATAAAACACATGACCTTTGTGATGAAATACTGCCCAGATACTAAAATCATCGGGCAGAATATAAGAACCCATTGGCACATTATCCAAAGTGACCCTACCCTACCTTTTGAGTAGTGGGGGAGTCCAAGAGTGGGTTTCAAAAGGAATCAGAACCTTAGGGACCAATTGGTGTTGACTGATCCCAAACACTGTTATGCAAATAGGGCATGGCTGACAAATAGCAAAAAGGGATGCTTTCGCTGTATAGGCTGTACCACATGCCATGCAATGATCCCAGGGTCCACATTCCATCAACCTGGCATGAACCAAAAATTCCACATTCAACATTATCTTATGTGCACTACATATTTTGTGATCTATATCATCAACTGTCCATGTGGGCTTTTTTACATAGGAAAAACAACAGATGATACCCGTACCCGCATGGCCAACCACAGGTCATTGAATAGAATGGCGATACAAAACAAAAAAGTGACCAACCTGTGGCACACCACTTTGCCACCAGTGGACACATGGTACAGGACCTTCGGTTCAAGTTAATTGATCATGTGCCCATACTCCCAAGGGGCGGAGACAGACATTGCAAGTTACTGCAAGTAGAAGCAAAGTGAATTTTTAAACTGGATATCCTTCACCCAAAGGGGCTTAATTTGAGCCTGGACTGGCACTGTTTCCTGTAAAGGATAAAGAGTTGCCTTACTTAGGGTCGTTGGAAGCTAAAGATGTTCCCTTGCCACAGAAGTTCCGGATGTAGACGATGGAATACAGATACCGCCAACCTGGGACATTACACCAAAGGCATTTTAATACCAGGATATTTGAGAGTCTAGGATTCCATTCCATTATATGAGAGACCACTGTCCATATTGCTACTGGTAATCTGTAGACCTCTCTCTAGAGTAGTACATTGTGTACTTATTTTTCTTACATTATCTTATATCATTTATATTACACATTTCTTTAATTCTTCTTTTTTTATGTTTTATATCCATTTATTTTTATATTCTTTTATTTTTATTTCTATTATTATTTTTTTTTATTTTTGTTTCATCATCATATATTCTCTCCATTCTTCATCCGTTCACCTGTTTCTTTTTTCTCATTTCTATTTGTTTTCATAATGTTTCTCTATTTCTTTTGTTAATTTTATTATGGTTTCAGTATTATTTTTCCATTGTTCATCATCATTATTATTTTTTCATTATTTTCTATATGTTTTTCTACTATCTTCTTTTTCCTTTACACCCTTATAGATTTTTCTTTATTGTCTTTCTGTCATATTTTTTCCCTGCAGTCCTGGCAGCGCTCTCCATAGTGACACTACAGTGTGGCAGCTGACTTAGGATATTGGATAATTCTAGTGATACCCCATGTGTTTACGGTTGCTATGGCAATGATGTGGAGCACCTAAGGCATGTCTCTTGTTATGAATATTACCTTTATCTATAAAGTATATCATGTGAAATGGTGCAATTTTAAATGACACATTTTTCTATAAGTTATGAGAGGTAATAAACAAATCTGAATATTTTTAGTTGCTATCAGTCTATTAATTATACCGACACCAGATGAATAACAAAAATTAACTTTCTTAAAGTATTTTGTTATTAATAATTAGCATTTAATAGAAACCTAAGCAATCAAAATATTACAGAGATGTAAACGACAGTTCTATAATAATCACTAACGCGATAACATAACTTCAAATAGCAAGGAAAACAGAATAATACAGAGATTAAACTATAAAGATGATTAAGTCATATTTTCAAAATAACACAAACATTGGCATGATGATAGGAACCAAATATTTCATTATAACCCTCTAAGGTATTTGCAGAGAATCAGGTAGATTAATAATTATGACAAACCGTCAGATGATAATCTATCCTAATTCCTGATTCACCCGGTGTTATTGTCGACAAATAAGACCAGGTGGTAGGAATTTTTATAAAGAAAACACAAAGCTATAAAACAATTAATTAATTTACCTGATTACATATGAAAAGGCATTTTACATAAATGTTAAATGTAAATCTTAATGATATTAACATCTAAAGTGACTTTCTTTCATACATTACCAAAGTAAATAAATTCCCCCATTTTCAGACAGGAATCAAACTGTCAGGTCGTAGGTCTGTCCCAATAGGCTAAACTCGTCTCAGCAGTTATAATCCAATAATATCGGACCTCTGTAGTTGATGAGTAAATTACCAACTCCATAAATTATGTGACCAGTTCAAAAGCCCAGGAAAAACGACCCCTCCCCTTGGGCTAGACCCTATATATTCCCATTCTCTCATCTAGGAGGAGTCATTAATTATAATATTTTAATCATTGATTAACATAAAATTAATTAGATGAAATATTATTGTTTTAACAGTAGATGGCTCTCGCATATAGGGTAAAAATATTGGAAAAACACTTATTATATTTATGTTTACTCCAACATTCCTAAACTACAATCAAGGTTATAAACTGCACTTATTTACAGAAATAAGCGACTAGATGGGGCCTAAGCAAGTAAACTACCTTGAATAATGAAAAACATATTGATATGAAACTTCTCAGTCAGCAAGACTGAGGAAAACAAAATTCAATGTAATAATAGCTGAGCCCTGGTTAAGCTTAAAACAAGAAAACAACATGGAGTCTGTTCTGTCATGAAAAATTCATGACATATTCCCCCTCATCTAGACTATCTTACCCCGACTAGGATGGATGAGATTAGTCTAGATTAGTCTAGATCACTGACTTATATGATTATTATGGTCAACCATCCGAAGACTAAGAGTAGGAGGGTATCTTCCCCTCTTGAAATTCTTATACCATAGAATCGTTAACCCACAATTCCATCTCCAAGTACCCACATTATGTACAATTTTCAGTTGATAAATATAATTACATGGCATATGTGGCACCTTTATGAGAAAACAAAGTTCCATGTTTTTGTGATCAATGTAAAGTGGCGAAGCAGAACCAGCATCAAAAGCAATGTGTATTTGCATTTCATCAACATCCTTTCCATAATGTCCTTATTGACAAAATATAATGGAATACGTCCCTCAACAAGACTCTCAATTCCACTTTGAATCTCTCGTAACCAATTTCCTGTAAAATACACCACTGGGTCCAAAAAACTTAACAGTTCATTCTGAATAAGTTCATGTTTATATTGGACCTTTATCGCTCGGATGGAAAGACCTGAATGCAAATTAGTGGTCACAACAGTATCATTGACTATCTCCATCATATCTGACAAACTCTCCTTTTGTTTCTTCAAAACCTCCATCATGGTTGCCATCTGTTCACGAAAAATTGACATTTCATGATTCAAATTACTGATGGAAATTGAATTAGACACAGCCGCGGCAGTAACAGCTGAAAAACCGATGACGGATGTCGCAACTAGTCCAGCAATAACTCCAGGTGAACGTTTGGTACGTGATTGTACATTGTAAGATCCACCAGGAAAAGACTTCTGCAACTGCCCCAACATTTCCTTAGTAGTAGACTGGATCCTTTTAACATGTTCTTGATACCAAGATTTAATTTCTGGTGATTCAACCTTGGAAACATCAAAATATTTTTCAATAGTAACCTTAGGATCCAGACTGATAAATATCTTTTGGGAGAAAACTTTCCGGTTGGTAATCAGGAAACCACGTGATTCCTCAATTATGATCCCAGAAGATGGACCAGGTTCTATTACAGGCTGTACATGAATCTCAACCGAGACACCCTGGCACAGGAACAGGATGGTCCAGATGACTGCCAACATCCTGGATCTCATCAATCCAAACCCAACTGGAAGGTGATATTTATCTGTAATAGGGGAAAAAAACATATTCAGTACAAAATATACACCTTTATCCTAAAGAAACCATTTTAATAATCATAGTGATTATTCTTCTATATATGTATTATTCTCCCCCTCTAGTTTTAACTTTGACCTAGGGTGACAGGCATGCAATTGGTTAATGTGCACCCACTTTTCTATTGACTTCCCACTTGTGGGAATGAAAATCTTGTATGCCACAGGTGAAAGTTTGTCAATAATGACATACGGCCCTTTCCATGATGGGAGAAACTTCTTCTCTCTAACTTGATTTCTAAGAAAATTGTAAAGATAAACTTTATCATTTACCTCATATTCTTTCTTTGTGGTTTTCATGTCATAATATGTTTTAGCACATATTGCGGCTTTCTCAAGATTTCTCTGAGCAAAAGCAAATGCTTGTTGCTAATGCTTTCTTAAATTCTCAACATATTGATAGGTTGTTGTTGCATTGATCAAACTCTGATCCTGAGTACGATACAACAAATGCTGTGGAAGTACCATCCTTCTACCTGTCATTAGTTCAAAAGGAGACATTTTTGTCGCAGTACTAGGAATGGATCTAATAGCCATCAACACCAAAGGTAATTTAATATCCCAATCTTTCCCTGATTCCTTCACAAACTTTTTCAGGTTATTTACAACTGACTGATTATACCGTTCAACTCCACCACTCGAGACAGCACGGTAAGAAATATGTAATTTCCTTTTCACACCCAGAATAGACCACATTCTTCTCATCACTTCACTTGTGAAATGAGTACCTCTATCAGACTCAATCCTCTGAGGAAGTCCAAACCTAGAGAAAACATGATTGATTAATAAAGCAGCAGCTGTTTCAGACCTACAATTAGGGGATGGAAGACACTCCACCCCTTTGGTAAACATACTTGTAACGGTTAACATGTATTGGTTGCCCCGTGATGTCTTTGTAAGTGGTCCTACAAAGTCAATTTGTAGATCAGACCATGGGAGAGACATAACTCTTTTTTGTAAAGGTGCCCTGTGGGTTGGAGAATTTGGTTGAAACTGTGAACAAACCAAACACCCCTGACAATAAGTCTGAACATCTTTCAGCATATGTGGCCAATATGCATAATCACGCAATACTTCATAAGTAATTCTATCCCCGCGATGACCTGATGTTGGTGCATCATGGGCATGCTGCAGCATAAGACCTCTAAAAGAAGTAGGAACAACCCACTGTATAGATCCATTATTAGTTGTCTGAACTAACAAACCATCTTTAAGACTAAATTTAGACTTATACTTAAATAAGATCCTAAGGTCCTCATTTCCAGTGCAATCTTTCTCCTGGATTGGATACACTATAGGATTCTCCTTAAAAAGGTAAAATTTACCCACAACAGGATCCTCTTTCTGACTGGTAATCAAATCCTCGTTCGGTGCATCCTGACTCCATTGCACTACAGATAGTTCTTGATCCTTCTTTATTTGCTGACGGGTTACTACTGCGATTTGACATGCACCAA
Organism: Bombina bombina; assembly: GCF_027579735.1. Taxonomy (NCBI): domain Eukaryota; kingdom Metazoa; phylum Chordata; class Amphibia; order Anura; family Bombinatoridae; genus Bombina; species Bombina bombina. Next base: position 1,368,487,196 of record NC_069500.1, read on the forward strand.
GAAGGTGTTCAATGTCAAATATTTCCCCCTCTAGTGCACCCTGTTTAGCCATTGTATCAGCTAAATCATTTCCTTCCTTGTCAATACCATGCATCTTTGCATGACCCTTTGTCTTCTTCCAAAAGACAATCAAGTCATTCGAGATAACAATATCATCAATTGCAAGTATCATCTTTCCATGTTTAACTGGCTTGTTACGGGCTCTCATCATCCGATTACGCTTCCACACAGGAAAGTATTCAACAAAACTGTTACGGACATAATCTGAATCTGTAATGATAACAAATTCTTTAAATCCCTGTTTTTATGCCATCTGAATGGCCTTATACACAGCACTTAATTCAGCCATTTGGCTACTTTTCGGGCCCAAACAATAACCAACAGGTTGTATGTGATAATCACTACCCCACACAATACCTGCTCCAGCTGCAAGTTTCTTTTAACCATTTTCAGTGGTATGAAAAGCACAACCATCAACATATACCTTAGGTAGTGGTTGACAATACATTTCCTCATAAACCTTATGTCGTGAGAATATGTAATCATCCATATAATCATCCTCATAAATTTCCTCCTTTATATCCTGTTCAGAGCAATCATGAAGTTCAGCTAGGCCTTGTGCAACATAATTTTTCTTATTATGTGCATAATGAACCTCCAAAGGCCAACCCTGCAAAGACAAGGTCCAGGATGTAATACGACTGTTAGATAGATTTCCTGCCTTTATTTTATTACTCTGTAAATCAGAGCTTTCCAAACTTTTCATGTTGGTGACACACTTTTTAGACCAACATCATTTTGCGACACAGTAATTCAGTTGTAGTAAGCAAACAGGAGGTTAAACTAACTTGTTTTCAGAGATATGGACACATACATAAATTATATAATAACAAAATGTATTTACAAGTAACAGTATGTATGTGCAAGAATAAAAAAAAAAGTTTAACACCAATAGCTACTAGCTACTTTCTATTTTAATGGGTTGTATGAGGTTGATGGGATGAACACAGTTTCTGAATATTTAGTGGAATATTAGATAAAGACACTCGCATTTCATCATCAAGCATTTTTAAGTTTCACTTCCTATCCATATATCAAGAGCAGGAGCAGCAATGCACTACTGGGAGCTAGCTGCAACCCCCCCCAAAAAAAACACGGACTTCTGACTTCAGTTCATCGTTTAAGCTGCTGCCCTCAGTGCTCTGTGAGTCCAACTGACTACTGCCTGTGCTGCAAACACACTGCTGTCCCACTCACTGACTACACATGCAGTCACAAGCCGATTGAGGAGAATACTCATGCAGTCAGGAGCCAATGTGCCGCCAAAGGGAATAGTTTCAGTTCCCACTGAGCTGCACCAATATGTTAAGATGATCTGTGACCCACTAGGTATCAATCACGTGTCAACCACGTGATATGCATAGCAGGTAGGCGGAAAGTCAGAAACTAAAATTTTTTTTAAAAAATGTTAAATTCAAAAACATTTGTGCTGAAGTAGGGACACACCTACACACTGCTGCCGACACACTAACGTGTCACGACACACAGTTTGGAAAGCACTGCTGTAAATACTGCAAAGACTGATGAGCAGTTTCCACAATAATTTTTTCTCCTTGGATATAACTCCGAAAATATTGTTAGGCCCAAACTGTTGCAAACAATGCTTTTTCACAATCATTAAATTTGATCTCCACTGGAGATAAGGCCTTGCTTGCATATGCAATGATCTTATTCTGTTTATCATGTTGCTGATAAAGAACTGCACTCAAGGTAAGATCCGTATATCCTGTCTCCAAGTAAAATGGTTCTCCCTTTACTGGATAGGCTAAACAAGGGGCTTGAGTAAGTCTTAGCTTTAACTCTTGAACTGCCTGGTCTTGTTCTACTGTCCAAGTCCAAGGCTCCCCTTTCTTTAAAAGCCTAATCAAGGGTTTAGTAATTTCAGCATAGTTGTCAATAAATTTCCTAGAGTAATTTGTTATACCTAGGAAGGATCTTAGTTCTTTAATACTTGTTGGACTCTTTGTTTTCAATAAAGCTTCAACTTTCTTTTTCTGAGGATTCAAGCAGTTATTTCATGACCAAGGAAATTCACCTTAGTTCTACACCATTGAGCTTTTTGAATTGAGAGTTTTACACCTGCCCTTTTCAATTGATTAAGTACATGCCTGACTTCCTCCAAGTGTTCATCAAAAGTAGAGCTTTTGATTAATATATCATCTACATAGCATAATGTCCCCCTTTCAGCGGCATCAGGCATAGCCTTATGCATAAAAATACCAAACTCCTGTCCCGAATTAATATACCCAAAAGGCATCCTAACCCAGGTAAATTGTTCTCCACCAAATGAAAATGCAAGTTTAGGTTGGTCCTCCTCACACACCTTAACAGTCCAATAACCTTGCGCACAGTCTAAGGTCTTAAAAATTTTAGAACCTTGTATCTGTGCAAGACATTGATCTATGTATGGGACTGGCCATCCTGACATCGGCACACGCTTATTAAGCTGTCTCAAGTCAGCACACAACCTCCATTGCCCATTTGGTTTCAACACTCCCAAAATAGGAGTATTAAAGGGACTATGTATTGGTTTAATAATACCTCTCGATTCTAAGTTCTTAATACTATCTGCTAAAGATTCATAGGAGGCCAATGGCAAACGATATTGTCTCACATATACTGGAGGTGCTTTAGGATCAGTTGGAACTCTAAGAGTATGTAGATCTGTTGAACCACAGTCATAAGAATCTTTAGCAAATATCTCCTGAAATTCCATTAAAATTTCTCTTAATTGTTGGCATTCCCTTTCATTAGTACACCCATCTGCCAAAGAAATCTGTTCCTCCACCATTTCATTAAATCCAGGAAAAAATTCAGGTTTACCTATCTCATATGTCTCTTCGAGCTGTATGGATAGGTCCTTTGTAATCATATTTACCCTCTTCTTTTCTTCCTTTGCATACCCTTCTGATTCATCATCAGAGAGCTTTTGATCAAAGATAATCTCAGATTCTGTAATCTTACATATACCTTCCTTTTCCTTGAAAGGGTATACAGATTGCACTGTGAACAATCCATCAGGTTGGGAATGGAAACATTGCTCCACTATCTGCTCTTCTGTTAAATATCCATCAGGGATAAGACCTATAACAGAATTAGTGGGATCAGAGGTAAAATACTCAGAATCTATTGCAAACCCCACTATAGTACTTCTCTTCAAACATATACTATGGGGCATCACATTATTTACCAAAATGGTAAATGGCATCTGGTGAATATTGACCAATGGCATATGAGTAACAGTTATGCCCAATTGTTGGGTCTTCTGACATATATTTATCAGAGCATCAGAGCCTTTAATTTCTTGCCTCCTTTTAACCTCTAGAGAAAGGGGAAATTGATTTCCACCCCCTGGAATAGTTACATTATTTTGAACTTGTACAATCATTGAATATGGCAATTGTTGAGCAGATCTCAAAACCTTTGTGTCATCCATATAGTTTAGAGGGTTACTCTTTAATCTTGACCATAAAATATGGTTAGTAAAATCAATTTGAACAGCAAAGCGATGTAACAAATAATTTCCAATATACATTTGATATTTTGGCTCATCCAAAACCAAAAATAAATGTCTGGCAGTCTTATTTCCAAGAGAGACAGACAACAAGCATTTAGCTACAACAGCTACGTCTGTAACATCACCATCAATATCATGCACCCACTGATCATAAGGTGGAAGATTCCTAATTATCATTGGATTCTCCAATTGTCTTAATAAGCAACTACTAATGTAACTATGCTCTCTATTAAGGGCAAGTTTTGCATGTTTTACCCTTCCAATATCATTAATTTGAAGAGGAATAAACAATTCATGATCTATTTCTTTTAACTCGGTTAAAAACTGAGTATGATTCTTTAAATCAGATGACTTACCATTCTTCTGAAGAAAAGAAATAGTAAGTACATCACCTTCCACCAAAGTACCTGCAATCTCTTTTGGATTCACTTGAATTACATTGTCACACATATATAACTGCATGCCAACATCCTTATTTCGTAGGATTGTCATCTCAGGTACTTGACTGTTCCGAAAATAAATTTCAACAGAATCCTCTCTATGCTCAATTATATGACAACACTTTGGGTTAGTATAATATTTAACCCGTTGATAATTAATTGGTGTATTCACCTGTGACCATACAACACCATTTATGCAATCAATTATAGGATTAAGACGTCTAAGCAAATCATTCCCAATAAGAAATTGTTCTTCCGCTGCTTTAACCACAACAACTGGATGTTGCAGGGACATTTTCCCAATTTTAATTTTAAGCCACACATAACCTATAACTTCAATAGGTTTTCCATCAAAATTTTGCAAGATACCAGTGTAGGTTTTTAACTTTAACTCCTCTGGAGCTATGTCCATGATTTGCCTAAAAATATTTTCTGACATGACAGTAAATTGAGAACCAGTATCAATCAGGCTCATGACCTGTCCCATAATGTTCTGGATGTTAAGGGGTATATAATACCTCTGATTTCTTTCTTGCATTTCACAGAGAAAATGAGAATGCTCCAACATGTTAGCATTCTTCCATTGTTTACGTTTGGTAATATTGTCCCCCTCCAGGTCTGAAGCACCTAACCATTGTATTGTAAAAATTTTAGGTGATTTATTAGTATTAATGGTAGGGGTATCCAATATCAACCCATTACCACCACCTTCAGGTAAAGCTTGCAGGACTGCCATAGTCTCATGGGATTTAACAACATCCTGCATATGACTACAGTTTTCAAGTAACATGTTATCTCTTAACCCCATATGAGCAGGATCAGGAGTGACACATAACACACTCTCAGTCTGTCCTGTTAAAGGGAGAGAAGCATTTTTGCATTCATTAGAGCTTACATGATCACTTAAAATAATTTTTTGATTAGATTGAAGCTTTACCACATTTTCACCTGAGGAAACATTAGTACCATGAGCAATAACATTCTTTAATTACTATTTACATCAGACAACACGTGTACATTAGATTCATTAATCACATCCAATCCTGGAGTTTGCTTTGGGGTATCAATTAGTCAATTTACCTGACTAGTACTAGGCTGGCAGTCAGAAAAGGGGTTCTTTCCTGATTTTACGTTTGGCTGGGACAACATTGACATCAACTGGCTCATCTGCAAGCTTAACTCCTTAACTTGTTTTTCCAGCCTACCATAGTCTTCAGACTTTTGAGGAGCTTTCTTAGACGTTCCCTCCTTTGGACTGGAAGGGGCAGTCTGTGTTACAACTGTTGCTGTAGGATTAGTATTTGCAGGTCCTCTGCCAGGAAACCTATTATTATAATAGCTCCTGTTAAACCAGTTTCTTTTCCCTCTACCAAAATAATCAGTATTTTGCATTTGCAGTACCCCATGTGTTCTGTCTCGGCCCCCTCTCTCCTGAGCATTTTTCTGACTGCACTGTAATGGATGCTCAGAAGCAACACTAATTTCTGCTACTTGGCCTGAAAAACTCTTTGTTTTAGAAATACCCTTTAACTCAAGTTGGTGAATTTCAAAAAATTTGGTACATTCTTTAACAAGCCAATTTAATAACACTGTCGGGTTAAAATCTCTAACCAGATTTTGGCGTATGTATGCAGGTAATGCATAAAAATACAATTGTTTAAATTCTGGGCAATTACAATCAGCTGCGGCTTCACACTCACAATAAAATCGTTTGAGACAAGCCAGAAAATCAGGAGGGCTCTGATTATCTGCACATTGCATACTGTACAAACTTTTTTTCTTTGCAAGGACAGATTTAAGAGGGGAAAAGGCTGTATACAGTTCATCCTTTATATCATCCCAACGTTTAACCCCCTCTTCCTCAAGACATTTGAAAAATCCAAAATGCTTAATGGCAAAAGTCCAAGGTAAATAACGTATCTTAGAACTATTATCTGTCACCTCCAACAACTCCAGAGTACGTACAAATAAATCTATATGATCAACGATTGATGTTTTACTACATTCATCAAATGGTTGAATAGTTTCCTTAAGAAACTTTATGATTTTCACATCATTATGCCTAACGTTCAATTGTTTTGCTTGTTGCCTTTTATTTGGCATTGTTTTATAATCAATACTTTTAGCACCGTCAGAAAATTCCTGTGCCTCTCCCGATTCTGACACATCACAGTCAGAATGTATTAAAGTCTTAATTCTGTGATCCAAATCTTTCTTTTCCTTTGAGGAAAAATCAACATGAGCGGGAGTTGAAAACTTAATCTCAGGTTGAACACAGAGCTCAGATTGACCTTCCTTGAGTTTCTCCAACTCCTTTTCAGCATACATTACTCGTTTATCAAGAATGCTATTAACATGTGTTAAAGCATCATTTTCATGATTAGAGGATGTCAATCTGTCTTTAAGAGCGCTAACTCTGTATTCTAAGTCATTTATTTTAATCTGCAACTCCCGTTCTGTTTTTTCCTGGCAGCGAACCTTATTTTCGCTTTCAGACAATTTTTTATTCAACATATCCACCTCAGCTGATACAATAGTAAATTCAGCATTCTGTTGGACATATTTGTCAATCCAAAATTCTTGCAAAAGAAACAATATTGGCCATGTACTATATATCAATTTATTTATCTCATTAGAGCCCTTAGCATTTGCCAATTCTAACAATTTTGCCATATAACCATCAGGGTTATTACACAAAATATATTTTGGGTCACGGATCATTGACTTCAAACCCAGATACTAATTATCAAAAGAATCCTTTGATTTAACTTTACGAAAAAGTTGATGTAAAACTCTATTTCGCACAACTTCCGTTGCATCAGTATCAGATATAGATTGAGAATTACCCAACAGGGACCTACTATCATGACCAGAAACATTGCCAAACACAGACATTTTTTTTAATCAAATGCTCAAATATCCCACTGTAGCTTTAACTGTAAAATACTTTTTCCTATCCGGGACAACAGCCAAAATGTTATCTCTTCTCAAAGCAACACAAGGACAGCAAAACAAACTAAAGTCTGCTTTTCACTTAAAGGAGAAATACCATCGCAAGAAGATACGTAATTAATACTAATTATTTCCACAAGAAAACAGCAATATCGGCAATCAATAAACTATTTCAACTCTCAGCAGTGCCTCCAAGATGTTATGAATATTACCTTTATCTATAAAGTATATCATGTGAAATGGTGCAATTTTAAATGACACATTTTTCTATAAGTTATGAGAGGTAATAAACAAATCTGAATCCTTTTAGTTGCTATCAGTCTATTAATTTTACCGACACCAGATGAATAACAAAAATTAACTTTATTAAAGTATTTTGTTATTAATAATTAGCATTTAATAGAAACCTAAGCAATCAAAATATTACAGAGATGTAAACGACAGTTCTATAATAATCACTAACGCGATAACATAACTTCAAATAGCAAGGAAAACAGAATAATACAGAGATTAAACTATAAAGATGATTAAGTCATATTTTCAAAATAACACAAACATTGGCATGATGATAGGAACCAAATATTTCATTATAACCCTCTAAGGTATTTGCAGAGAATCAGGTAGATTAATAATTATGACAAACCGTCAGATGATAATCTATCCTAATTCCTGATTCACCCGGTGTTATTGTCGACAAATAAGACCAGGTGGTAGGAATTTTCATAAAGAAAACACAAAGCTATAAAACAATTAATTAATTTACCTGATTAAATATGAAAAAGCATTTTACATAAATGTTAAATGTAAATCTTAATGATATTAACATCTAAAGTGACTTTCTTTCATACATCACCAAAGTAAATAAATTCCCCCTTTTTCAGACAGGAATCAAACTGTCAGGTCGTAGGTCTGTCCCAATAGGCTAAACTCGTCTCAGCAGTTATAATCCAATAATCTCGGTCCTCTGTAGTTGATGAGTAAATTACCAACTCCATAAATTATGTGACCAGTTCAAAAGCCCAGGAAAAACGACCCCCTCCCCTTGGGCTAGACCCTATATATTCCCATTCTCTCATCTAGGAGGAGTCATTAATTATAATATTTTAATCATTGATTAACATAAAATTAATTAGATGAAATATTATTGTTTTAACAGTAGATGGCTCTCGCATATAGGGTAAAAATATTGGAAAAACACTTACTATATTTATGTTTACCCCAACATTCCTAAACTACAATCAAGGTTATAAACTGCACTTATTTACAGAAATAAGTGACTAGCTGGGGCCTAAGCAAGTAAACTACCTTGAATAATGAAAAACATATTGATATGAAACTTCTCAGTCAGCAAGACTGAGGAAAACAAAATTCAATGTAATAATAGCTGAGCCCTGGTTAAGCTTAAAACAAGAAAACAACATGGAGTCTGTTCTGTCATGAAAAATTCATGACACTCTGCTTTGATGACATCATCGGCTTGAGACCTGATGTACGTTACACGGTGATGCTAAAGCTATGCTCCATGCTGTTGTGATTTTGATAGTTGGAGTGCCTGAACTGCCAGAAAAATGGTATAGTAGGTAACAATAATTTATATATGTTTATGCTACGAGATAGTTTGAATATGCCCTAAATAAACGGCTCGGTTACATGCTTTGTTGAATTCCATTGATTGTAGACAGTATATGGGCTGAGAGTATTGTTCAACTTACACTGTACTTTTACTGACTAACTTATACACTTGATATTCATGTTATTTTGTATTGTACTTCATTTATTTTTGAAGAGTATTTTTGCAATGATAATGTTTTAATAAGTTCTGAATATTTTTGGATGTTTGAAAAAGTATTGAACCTGCATAGGTTTTGTTTACTGAGGATCTCTCTCTCTCTCTCTCTCTCTCTCTCTCTCTCTCTCTCTCTCTCTCTCTCTCTCTCTCTCTCTCTCTTTCTCTCTCTCTCTCTCTCTCTCTCTATTTCTCTCTCTCTATATATAGCTTGTTTTAAACACAATAATTATAATTTTGGTTCATGCTCTTATTTTTGTATCTAGGTGAAACATATATTTTGTTGCTTAGGTTTTTGTGGTGGTTTACGCTAAATATTTTGTTACCATTTTTGTACTTTTTAGAACACATAAATGTACCTTCCTGCCATGAATAGACCTATATTTTCTATCAGAAGCAGATCCTTGTGAAATGTAGAATTGTCCCGTTAATGGGAAATGGCTGTGGTGTGTGTTTGTAAGATTGCCCAGTTTTTTTTCCATTACAATTAAAATATTCCTGAGTCTTTTGTATGGTTGGACATATATAGAGATAAGCCTTGTCCTTATCAGATTCAAATCATTAGTAAGAATTATACACCAATAGTAATGTGTTGGTTTCAATTTAAATAGCTTTTGGGAGCTGAACACTATTAACGTTTTAAGATGTTTCCTTTTCATATGCATGATAGAATTTTTTTAAGTATCAGGTAACCTATATGGATCATGGATCTACCAGTTTTCAATGAATATACTGTATAGCTTTAATATTGTTTACTAAAAATATAGATATATTTATATTTCATAGTCTCATAAGTCATATTTCTCTAGAAAGACACAAGAACTATTTGTAATTCCTTTTTATGTAAAAAAAAGTCATGTGATTTAAAATAGAAAGAGTTTCATTGAGCTAAAAGAGTTTCATTGAGCTAAATTCCTGACTATTCTCCTGTGTATCTCTCAATATGTGTAATTGACTTGCTAATGATTCCCCTGTCATTTTCCCAGATGGCAAAACTTTTGTTTTAGTTTAAGCATTGTAAGATCTGTCTATTGAACTAGTTTTACACTTCTTTAATTCTGTTATCATGTATTCATTTTAATCATCTCTTCATGATCATCTTTATATAACCTAGTATACCATAGGGCCCATTTATCAAGCTCCAGATGAAGCTTGAGTGTCCGTGTTTCTGGCGAGCCTGCAGGCTCGCCAGAAACACCAGTTATGAAGCAGCGGTTCTAAAGACCGCTGCTCCATAACCTGTCCACCTGCTTTGAGCAGGTGGACAGACATCACCGTAATTCAACCTGATCAAGTAAGATCGGGTTGATTGACACCCCCCTGCTGGCAGCCGATTGGCCAAGAATCTGCAGGGGGCGGCATTGCACCAGCAGCTCACAAGAGCTGCTGGTGCAATGCTGAATATGGAAAGCGTATTGCACACCGCATTCAGCGAGGTCTGTCGGACCTGATCCTCGCTGTCGGATCAGGTCCAACAGACCTTTGTTAAATAGGCCCCTATGTCTCAGTTTAATACAGTACATTATACCAGGCATGATCTAATGCCTTTCTTCTTCCTCTTGTGTTTAGTTTCATTAACATCCCATTAATGACTGAATGATGTATTCTTTATTTATGTGTTCTTTATGTGGTTTAAACAAACCCTATCACTAATGTATCCAACATAGATTTTTTTTCTCTTATAATAGAATAAGTAAACAAAAAGGGTTACCAATATGCTAGTAAAGCATGGCCACACTTGACAACCGTGCATGCTTTTTGCTTGAGTATGTCTTACTTTGTCTTTGGCACCTTTTGATCTGTTAAATTGTATTGTTTTTGATCCTGGTGCCTGCCCAATCTCAACTTCGGGTTTGTTTTGGTTTTTTTTCTGAGGAGGTTTTGGATTGTAATACCTCAGTTTGATTTTTTTATTTGCATTGGGCATCCGAACAATCACAGCCCTCTTAGTATAAAAAAGTGATTACTATGGAAATTAGAAGTGATGCTCCCAGCCCTGTGTAACTTGACGAGCCCTATTAGCTTAGCAAGTAAGAACTGAATATATACAGTTGCAAAAATAAAAAATCATCTGTTTGTGGCCTCTCTTTTCTCTACATTTGGATTACAGAACCAGCCTTATAAATATTTTACTAATAGTCAGTGCAGGCAGCTTGTAAGGTGTTTACTGTAGAGCCTGAATGTCAATTGAGACTGTTAGAATTCCTGAAGATTCATGGTGTTCCTGACACCTTAGATAATCTATCAATGCTGTCTGTTCCAATCAACTGCAGATTAACGAAAAGTCTGCACAAATAAAGGCTATAAAGTAAACAATGCAGACTATGTTACCTCCAGAATATTGAGTAATACCCTTTGCACCACTCATTGCTGAACTCCTGCAAACAGGCTATTATAGAGGATCAATGTTTTTAAGGGATAACTTGCTAGCTTAAAGGGACAGTCTAGTCAAAATTAAACTTTCATGATTCAGATAGGGCATGCAATTTTAAACAACTTTCCAAATGACTTTTATATTACATTTGCTTTGTTCCCTTAGTGGTATTTTTGAAATGCTAAACCTAGTTAGACTCAAACTGATTTCTAAACTGTTGAAAACTGCCTCTTAGCTCAAAGCATTTTGAAAGTTCTTCACAGTTAGACACTGCTAGTTCATGTGTGTCATAGAGATAACATTGTGCTCACTCTCATGAAGTTATTTTGGAGTCTGCACTCATTGGCTAAACTCCATGTCTGTCAAAAGTGCTGAAATAAGTTGGCAGTCTGTAGAGGCTTAGATACAAGATAATCACAGAGATAAAAACATATATTAATTTAACTGTGTTGGTTATGAAAAACTGGAGAATGGGTAATAAAGAGATTATCTATCTTTTTAAACAATAAAAATGTTGGTGTAGACTGTCCCTTTAACCAGAACATATGTCTGCATTATAGAGATGAACATCACCTCATCTGTTCCTTCCTTGTACACTTTAAGGGTGAGTGGCATTTCCATATAATGTGTTAAAAGCTAAGCCAGTTTATGTTTTCATCAGGACCGCAATTTATCAAACAATTTTTATTGTTTGAAAAGATAAATAATTAAACACTGGTTTATTATTATATATTAACCCCTTAATGACCGGACCATTTTTCAATTTTCTTACCCTTAATGACAATGGCTATTTTTACATTTCTGCGGTGTTTGTGTTTAGCTGTAATTTTCCTCTTACTCATTTACTGTACCCACACATATTATATACCGTTTTTCTCGCCATTAAATGGACTTTCTAAAGATACCATTATTTTTATCATGTCTTATAATTTACTACAAAAAAAATAATAAAATATGAGGAAAAAATGGAAAAAAACACACTTTTTCTAACTTTGACCCCCAAAATCTGTTACACATCTACAATCACCAAAAAACACCCATGCTAAATAGTTTCTAAATTTTGTCCTGAGTTTAGAAATACCCAATGTTTACATGTTCTTAGCTTTTTTTGCAAGTTATAGGGCAATAAATACAAGTAGCACTTCGCTATTTCCAAACCACTTTTTTTCAAAATTAGCGCTAGTTACATTGGAACCCTGATATCTGTCAGGAATACCTGAATATCCCTTGACATGTATATATTTTTTGTTAGAAGACAACCCAAAGTATTGATGTAGGCACATTTTGGTATATTTTATGCCACTATTTCACCGCCAAATGCGAGCAAATAAAAAAAAAACTTTACATTTTTCACAATTTTAGGTTTCTCACTGAAATTATTTACAAACAGCTTGTGCTATTATGGCACAAATTGTTGTAAAAGCTTCTTTGGGATCCCCTTTGTTCAGAAATAGCAGACTTATATGGCTTTGGCACTGATTTTTGGTAATTAGAAGGCCGCTAAATGCTGCTGCGCACCACACGTAAATTATGCCCAGCAGTGAAGGGGTTAATTAGGTAGGTTGTAGGGAGCTTGCAGGGTTAATTTTAGCTTTAGGGTAGAGATCAGCCTCCCACCTGACACATCCCACCCCCTGATCCCTCCCAAACAGCTCTCTTCCCTCCCCCACCCCACAAATGTCCCCGCCATCTTAAGTACTGGCAGAAAGTCTGCCAGTACTAAATAAAAGGAGGTTTTTTTTTTTTTTATAAAAAAAATTAAAATATTTTAGCTGTGATGGACTCCTGCCTTAGCCCCAACCTCCATGATCCCCCCCCCCCCCAGCTCTCTAACCCTCTCCCCTATCTAATTTCGGCCATCTTGGGTACTGGCAGCTGTCTGCCAGTACCCAATTTGCCCCAAAAACAAAAGTGTTTTTTGTTCTTTTGCTTTTTTGTATGTTTTCTGTAGTGTAGCAGCCCCCCACAATACCCCTATCCCTCTCCCCCTCCCAGATCCTTTTATATTATTTTTAATATATCCCCCCCTCTTCCCTCCTCATTGCTGTCAGTGTCTTTGCCAGCTAATGCGCGGTCGCGCACGCGCGCCCCCCGCACGCTCCCAGCACCCGGCGTGCACATTGCACTTCTAGGGACCGGATGCCGGGTAGCGATGGGCCGCCCACCCGCCTCCCTGTTACGCTCCCACCCACCAACGAACCGGCACCATCGCTACCGGTGCAGAGAGGGCCACAGAGTGGCTCTCTCTGCATCAGAGTCTTCTAAATAGTATTGCAGGATGCCTCCATATGGAGGCATCACTGCAATACCCTGAGAGCTGCTGGAAGCGATTGCGATCACTTCCAGCACTCTCTTAGACAACTGACGTACCAGGTACGTCCATTGTCATTAACTGTTAGTTAATGCATGACGTACCTGGTACGTCAGTTGTCATTAAGGGGTTAAACATCTGTGATTATCTATATCTAAGGCTCTGCAGACTACCCCCTTATCTCAATAATTTTTATAAACTGGTATTTTAGCCAATTAGTGCTGGCTCTTGTTTAACTTCACGGGAGTGAACAAAATATTATATATATATATATATATATATATATATATATATATATATACTGCACCCAGGTGGTAAATCTCCATAGAACAGGGTAATAATGGTATTGAGCCAGTTGTTCGTTCCTGTGAGTGTGCTTCTCTCTATATGTTTTTAGTCTCCCTATGGGAAAAAGGGGCAACCAAACGTGGACTCCTTGCTCAGTGTGCTTAGAGGAATATGGCTACACCTCACTGATGAGGCCCAATGAAGGACAAAACAATCAGCTGGGGTTGCTGTGCTCCTTGTTCAAAGAGGAATTGCCTGGTATTTCGGCGTTGGACTGACTGTAATAGGCGGGATCAGACTGATATACTACAGGAAAGTTCTAATCTGTGAAATGGGCTAAAAAGTTACACCCAGGTGGTAAATTGCCATAGAACAGGGTAACAATGGTATTGAGTCAGATGTTTGTTCCTGTGAGTGCACTGCACTCTGTATATATCTATGTATATATATATATATATATATATCACATAGGAACTAATACTGTCTGGCTGTAAAAAGGTAATAAAATGCACTGATATAAAAGGCAGCTTGCAGGGGCTTAGAAAACACCAGCGATTTAGAGGTTATAAAGTATATTAATATAATAATAGCAGTTGTGCAAAGCTACAATAAAAATTATCAAGTAGACCATCCCTTTAAATCAAGTGTTATCTCATGAATATGACATTTTAAAGTTACCAAAAAATCAACCATTTTCAAATTTACTACACTTCCCACAGCTGTATTTCCACACTTTCATTGTCCATCCATTACTTCTGGGTTAATGATTACCACAGGAAATAACAGAATATGATAGCAAAATCAGTCTACTTAAATGCATAGTCACCAGTGTAACTTTGATAATCAGATCTTGAATCTGAGGAAAGCATAATCGTAATGGGAAATGTAAACTCATTCGCCTAGATTTAGAGTTTTGTCGGTAAAGACCCGCGGTGCTAACGCTCCTTTTTTTCCAGCGCACCCTTAAAACAATGATGGTATTTAGAGTTGTCTGAATAGCTGCGTTAGCCTCAGAAAAGGGAGCGTTGAGCATAATTTAGCTCCACTTCAACCCTCAATACCAGCGTTGCCTACGGTTGCGGTAAACAATGGGTCTGAGCTGGCTGAAAAAAAAACTAACACCTGTAAAAAAGCAGCGTTCAGCTCCTAACACAGCCCCATTGTTTCCTATGGGGAAACACTCTCTAAGTCTACACCTAACACCGTAACATGAACCCGAGTCTAAACACCCCTAACCTTATACTTATTAACCCCAAATCTGCCGCCCCCGCAATCGCTGACACCTACATTATATTATTAACCCCTAATCTGCAGCTCCGGACACCACCGCAACCTACATTATAGCTATGAACCCCTAATCTACTGCCCCTAACATCGCCGACACCTATATTATATTTATTATCCCCTAATCTGCCCCCCAATGTCGCCGCCACCTACCTACACTTATTAACCCCTAATCTGCTGACCGGACCTCACCACCACTATAATAAATGTATTAACCCCTAAACCGCCGCACTCCCACCTCGCAAACACTATAATAAAATTTTATTAATCCCTAATCTGCCCTTCCTAACATCGCCGCCACCTACCTACAATTATTAACCCCTAATCTGCCGCCCCCAACGTCGCCGCTACTATAATAAAGTTATTAACCCCTAAACCTAAGTCTAACCCTAACCCTAACACCCCCTAACTTAAATATAATTTAAATCTAAATAAATTTACTATAATTAAATAAATTATTCATATTTAAAACTAAATATTACCTATAAAATAAACCCTAATATAGCTACAATATAACTAATAGTTACATTGTAGCTATTTTAGGATTTATATTTATTTTACAGGCAACTTTGTATTTATTTTAACTAGGTACAATAGCTATTAAATAGTTAATAACTATTTAATAGCTACCTAGTTAAAATAATTACAAAATTACCTGTAAAATAAATCATAACCTAAGTTACAAATACACCTAACACTACACTATCAATAAATTAAATAAATTACCTACAATTAGCTAAACTAAAATACAATTAACTAAACTAATCTATAATACAAAAACAAACAAACACTAAATTACAGAAAATAAAAAAATACAAGAAGTTTAAACTAATTACACCTAATCTAAGCCCCCTAATAAAATAAAAAGCCCCTCAAAATAATAAAATACCCTACCCTATTCTAAATTAGGGCATTTTAAAGTAATCAGCTCTTTTACCTGTAAATAAAAATACAACCCCCCAACATTAAAACCCACCACCCACATACCCCTACTCTAACCCACCCAAACCCCCCCTTATATAAACCTAACACTAACCCCCTGAAGATCTCCCTACCTTGAGTCTTCTTCACCCAGCCGAGCCGAATTCTTCATCCAAACAGAGCAAGAAGAGGTCCTGCATCCGGTAAAAGTCTTCATCCAAGTGGGGCAAGAAGAGGTCCTCCATCCTGTAGAAGTCTTCATCCAAGTGGGGCAAGAAGAGGTCCTTCATCCGGTAGAAGTCTTCATCTAAGCGGGGTCTTCTATCTTCATCCATCCAGAGCGGAGCCATTTTCCATAAAGCCGACGCGGAGCCATCCTCTTCAACCTACGGACTAACGACAAATGACGGTTCCTTTAAGGAACGTCATCTAACATGGCGTCCCTCGAATTCCGACTGGCTTATAGGATTCTATCAGCCAATCGGAATTAAGGTAAGAAAAATTAGCCCATAAAGCTCTTAACTACTGACTGTTTTTGACGGTAGGAGTCTTGTCGGTAGAGACTCGTAATACCAGCATTAGGCAAATCCCATAGAAAAGATAGGATACGCAATTAACGTAAGGGGATCTGTGGTAGCCTCGAGTTGTGGAAAGAAAGTGAGCGGTAGACCCTTTCCTGCCTGACTCTAAATACCAGTGGGCATTAAAAAGCAGCGTTAGGATCCCTTAACGCTGCTTTTGACGGCTAACACCAAACTCTAAATCTAGGCGATTGTTTACTCCCAATTATGTTACAACAATGTAGGAAGCACCATAATGTATTGAATTGAAGGGAACTTGTCTAACAGAGAAGGTGTGGAAGGGTACCAAGGGTGTATCCCTTTAGATGTAGCCTGGAAGGTAATAATCAGACTCAACCCACAAAAACTCTAATATTGTTTTTAGCAATTAATAAACATCCCCCTCTAATGCTGCTTTTGTTCCCAATGCCTTAACATTTTTTTGGCCAGGCACATAGAAGAACAATTTTACAAACTGGGTAAAAAGGATTGATAAATTAGCATGTTCACATTGAGGTGAGCAACTAATTTATTAATCGTTTGCAGATCATTGTATTACGTAGGCATAATTATGCTCAGCATTTTTTTTTAGAACTTACATTCAAAATATGTGGGCTTATACTGTACATATCATGGAACTTAACCATGTTGATACTTTGATAAATGGGTGGCTTGGTCAGTCTCTCAACACCAGTTCTCAAGTTCTCTTAAAAGGGTGGACAATTGCACTGCTTACTATGAACCTATTCACATTTTTGCCCTTTGAAATTGCATTTCAGACACTAAACCTATCAACACCATCCATCTGCTAATAATGGATGTCAATAACACAACAGACTTTATAATAAGGAAAACTGAAGGTTCATGATTAACTAAATAGTCTATCAATCCCAAATGTTAAAAAATGCAATTATCATCTATTCTAAATTACACCCCTACTCTACCAACTGCAATTATCTCTTTCACTAAACTACACCCCAAAATCGGACCCTTCACTGCAAGTACCCCTTTAAAATATATCTTCCCCACAACTTAATTTTCAGTATTGCAGCAGCATGTCCTCGTCTTCATCCTCATCCTTTGCCATAATGTATATATTCTCTACAAAAGGTAGAGATAATGTAGGGGATTTATAGTTGTTTCATATGATTAACCATGTTTCATTGTCCTTTGCATTTCTGATTGGTAAATCAGGAGAAAACAATTTTAAATAAATCAATAAATAAATAAATCAATGAAGGCACTGTTTTATAACATGGTAGCTATAAATTCTGTGATAAATATAATAATTATTACCAGATAGAGTAAATTTATTTAATTATTTCTCACAAACAAAATATAATTTTAGGAAAAAAAAAATATTGAAATCTGTCATTAATAAAATGTTTTTAAAAGTAGTTATCGTGAAAGGACTAGATTGCTAATAAATTGCGCACCCACAAATGGCAAATTTGCCCCTTTTGCTGGAGCGTAATACATAACCAAGGGATTAGGAGCAAACCAAAAATATATGATTATTATTCCTTTATTTGGGAACTTATTTGCTCCTTAGGTACCTTGTCAAAATTGAATACAAAAATAAATAGGTGACCTATGGGAGCAGTGCTTAAGCATAATGTACAAATTACTACTGAGATGACATAAGTCACAAGTGTGTGAGTTATGTCAGGAAAGGGTATGCTTTTTTACACTGTAATGTGGTTAATCTCAAGTATCAAAGAATAGATTAAGTTATAAAATGTAACTTTTATTCTTATTGGTTAAAAGAGACAGCTTATATATTTTGGTATATTGCTGTCCTCACTTTTAGTTAAAAACACTTCTCCTTTAAGTTGATGTGTATTATTATTCAATTCTTAAGTTGGTTGCAGTGATAGGAACTATAAGATATAATATATGGAGCCTAGTACCTACTTAGTTGTATTTTCTATATGATTATTGGCCATATACGTGGCTTGTTTTAGAAATTACACTGTTTGGCTATAGACGTTATGAACAGGTTTTGAATTCCTGTATCTTGCTTTTAGTCCTAGTATAATTGTAAATTGGGAGGTAACAAACAAGTGATAATGTGGCTGATGTGGTTATAGAAATTTGTAGTGGATTATAATAAACTCAACTTAAATTGTGCTTATGGTATGATGTTTGTGCACACTTTGTTACTGAAATATTACAGTAGCTTGTGGTTATATGCGCATACCTGTAAGTAAGTGCTCAATAAAGAGCAAATAAGAAAGAGTTCATAGGTTTTCACTTCATCATAAATTGGTATAATATTTTGGTCAAGTTATAGGACAGGAAGAAATATGCTGCTATTTCCGGCTGCTGTTGTACTTTGAATATTTATTCCTTGCAGTATCTCTTGCGCTCATTAGTATTGTATTAGATCGATAATAGGCTTGTTAAATTAAAGCCTTTTGTATTGAGACCTTATATAGTGGGATATTTGTACAACAGAAGTGACTGTTAGATAGCTGGTTTGCTCGTCTGATTATAATTCAATATAATGCTACATTTGTAGCTTCAATAATTAAAGGAAACAAAGTATTCCACTTTAAAATCCTATATTAAGTATATTGTTGTATCCGCTTTAAACTTCAATACATTAGTTGCTTATACTTGCTAAAGTGTGTATAATTTGAGGAGGTTAACCATATATACTCCGCTTGTATTTATTGTTATTAGCAAAGCAGCTGGTGTTACTTTAAAGATTGCTTAAAGCATGTTATACTCTGAACTGTTTCCTGCTTTTCTTTACTTATCCCTGTCATATGCAACTTAGTTGTATCACTATATGAACCTTGGGTTATTTAGAGTTATGTAGAACTATCTTTGCCTTGAGCGGTTTGCAAAGAAAGTATTAGTTTGCACTTACGATTACTGCTAAATTGCATTATATCTGTCCCCTTGTCTTTTAAGCTACTTTTTTTCTATGCCACATTTACTGGTTATCAAGCTATGGGCACATCCGCGCCATTAACTATTGCTAAGCCACATGATTTAATTTTTTTACCATAGTCACATAAAATATTTTTCCTTTATATGCTACCAACTAGTAATTATAAATTTCAGTTTTTTTTCAACTTTAAGGAGAGCAAAGTTAAAAGATTGGAAACCCTTTAGGACTAAAAGCAAGAATTCCAAACCTGTTCATAACGTCTATAGCCAACACATTGTAATTTCTAAAACAAGCCACGTATATGGCCAATAATCATGTAGAAAATACAACTAAGTAGGTACTAGGCTCCATATATTATATCTTATAGTTCCTATCACTGCAACCAACTTAAGAATTGAATAATAATACACGTCAACTTAAAGGAGAAGTGTTTTTAACCAAAAGTGAGGACAGCAATATGCCAAAATATATAAGCTGTCTCTTTTAACCAATAAGAATAAAAGTTACATTTTATAACTTAATCTATTCTTTGATACTTGAGATAACCACATTACAGTGTAAAAAAGCATACCCTTTCCTGAAATAACTCACACACTTGTGACTTATGTCATCTCAGTAGTAATACATAACCAGTCATTGCAAGTGACTGGTTATTGCTACCATGGACTTGCAATAGAAAGTAGCACTCAGAAAATAAACGAGAGATCAGTAAAGTGCCCCAAATGCCCCCAAAAGAAAGGGGCCTTTAGTTTTTAGAGGTTAAAAGTGGCGGGTGTGGGGTGTTAGAAAGATAAAAAGCACTGAAAAGTACATTTTTACATTTCGGTCTTTGGGAACTGTGTGTTCCATGTAAATATATATGGATATATGCTTTTTATATATATATATATATATATATATATATATATATATATATATATATATATATATATATATATATATATATATATATATATATATATATAAAGAAAAGGGTAGAATGCCAAACCAACCCCTAAGGGTGGGAGGTAAGCTGCACAAAAGTCTGTGCTGTGATAATCACTTCTATAGATGTTTCAAGCAAATGGTGCCTTCCAACAGCTGCTAAAATCTCAAAAATAGGCGTTCTCCCTCAAAACAATTCACCCCACTAGGAGGTAGAAAGGAGAGACAACCCAAAGAAAATGTGGGAGAGGAGGGGGGTTGAGATAGTGCTAAGTAAAGGATCCTAGAACTGAAATAATAACCAAACTTAAAAATATTATATTAAGTGACAATCAAAAATAAATGTGAAAACAAATACAAATAGAACAACCAGTATATAGAAGTTGCTAAAGTGCTGTTAGCGCACGTTAAAATAGTGATAGTCCAGAGATATAAGTAAAATCACACAATATTGACCGGTAGGTATAGCACTAACTAGAAAATACCTCAATCGTATGAGGTAAGTTGCCGCATTTAACAGTGGAAGGCCTCCAGCGGTATCTTGTGATTTGTTAGTTCTTCTCCCCTTGCAGTATGGTGTATGGATCTGGGAAGGTGCTTGTTAAGAATTCCTCCATGAGTCCGGTGGTTTATGCAGAATAAAAAACATAAAAAGGGCACATAGCATTATACAGTTTTATTAAGAACAGAAATAAGTAAAAACACCAATTGACCACTTACATTTAAAACCCTCAAACATATGAGATATGCTTAAAACTCATAAAATACATAGGAACACAATAGGTTCTGCAAGGTGCTTCTTGGTGATCCAAGCACCAGTCAGGAATGAAAGTATTTCCCCAAGGAAAGTCAATAAAATCTTGACAGAGTCACTGGAAGTCTGTAACTCTAAAAACACTCTACAACGCTGTTTGAGTGTAGGCGGTATCAAGTATTGTCCCAATGAATAACCCTTACATGTTTCGAAGGTTTGGTATCCTTCTTCTTTAGAGGATTCAGGATACCAAACCTTCGAAACCAGTCAAGGACCAGTCAATATTGGGACACCTTGTAAGTTGGTGATTGGCTAAGCAGAATATAGCCATATTTTATTTAAAAGAATAGATGTTTTTTGCAGGCAATTGTTTGCAGCATTTAAAAATGTGTTGTTTATTTGCAAATAGATGTGTGGCAATACCCCCTATTTTGTGCAACTACTTGGTCACATTGGCAGCACTCCCAAAGATGTGTAAATAAACTTTTTGTAAGGTGTGCTAAACCAAACTTTGTATTTACCCCCCAGGAGCAGCCTCTTTTAGACCTGTGTGCTTTTCACAGAGGAAAGCTTTCCTGAAGCATATCAGTCTGATCCCGCCAAGTAAGGTCAGTCCAGCCCCGAAATAACAGGCAATTCTTCCTCTGAGGCTGCTCCTGGGTGGTAAATCACCATATAACTAGCTGATGAGTTGTTGTTCGTTCCTGGTAGAGCGTTTCTCTCATCCTATGCAAATAAATATGACCCTGGGGAGGTCTCCCTATGGGTGATGGGGGAAACCAAACGTAGACTCCTTGTCCAGTGTGCTTAGAGGAATGTTGCTGCACCTCCCTGAGGAGGCCGAAATAATCAGCTGGGGTTGTCATGTTCCTAGTTCAGAGTAGAATTGCCTGGTAATTCGGGGCTGGATTGACAATACTTGGCGGGATCAGACGGATATACTTCAGGAAAGTTTTCCTCTGTGAAAAGCACACTGGCCTAAAAGAGACTGCTCCTGGGTGGTAAATCGCCAAAGAACTAGCTGATGTGCTGTTGTTCTTTCCTGGTAGAGAGCTTCTCTCTTCATATGCAAATTAATATGACCCTGGGGAGGTCTCCCTATGGGTGATGGGGGAAACCAGACGAAGACTCCTTGTCCAGTGTGCTTAGAGGAATGTGGCTGCACCTCACTGACGAGGCCCATGAGGCCGAAATGATTATCTGGGATTGTCATGTTCCTTGTTCAGAGGAGAATTGTCTGGTATTTTGGGGTTGGACTGACCTTACTTGGCGGGATCAGACTAAAATACTTCAGAAAAGTTTTCCTCTGTGAAAAGCACACTGTTCTAAAAGAGGCTGCTCCTGGGTGGTAAATTGTCATAAAACTAGCTGATGAACTGTTGTTCATTCCTGGTACAGCGCTTCTCTCTTCGTATGCAAATTACTATGTCCCTGTTGAGGTCTCCCTATGGGTGATAGAGGAAACCAGACGTGGACTCCTTGCCCAGTGTGCTTAGATGAATGTGGCTGCACCTCACTGACGAGGCCCATAGGAGGCCGAAATAATTGTCTTGGGTTGTCATTTTCCTTGTATAGAGGAGAATTGCCTGGTATTTTGGGGCTTGACTGACCTTACATGGCGGGATCAGACTGATATACTTCAGGAAAGTTTTCCTCTGTGAAAGCACACTGGTCTAAAAGAGGCTGCTCCTGGGTGGTAAATCACCATAGAACTAGCTGATGAGCTGTTGTTTGTTCCTGGTAGAGCGCTTCTCTCTTCGTATGCATATATATATATATATATATATATATATATATATATATACACTGTGTGCTGAATTATTAGGCAAATGAGTATTTTGACCACATCATCCTCTTTATGCATGTTGTCTTACTCCAAGCTGTATAGGCTCGAAAGCCTACTACCAATTAAGCATATTAGGTGATGTGCATCTCTGTAATGAGAAGGGGTGTGGTCTAATGACATCAACACCCTATATCAGATGTGCATAATTATTAGGCAACTTCCTTTCCTTTGGCAAAATGGGTCAAAAGAAGGACTTGACAGGCTCAGAAAAGTAAAAAATAGTGAGATATCTTGCAGAGGGATGCAGCACTCTTAAAATTGCAAAGCTTCTGAAGCGTGATCATCGAACAATCAAGCGTTTCATTCAAAATAGTCAACAGGGTCGCAAGAAGCGTGTGGAAAAACCAAGGCGCAAAATAACTGCCCATGAACTGAGAAAAGTCAAGCGTGCAGCTGCCAAGATGCCACTTGCCACCAGTTTGGCCATATTTCAGAGCTGCAACATCACTGGAGTGCCCAAAAGCACAAGGTGTGCAATACTCAGAGACATGGCCAAGGTAAGAAAGGCTGAAAGACGACCACCACTGAACAAGACACACAAGCTGAAACGTCAAGACTGGGCCAAGAAATATCTCAAGACTGATTTTTCTAAGGTTTTATGGACTGATGAAATGAGAGTGAGTCTTGATGGGCCAGATGGATGGGCCCGTGGCTGGATTGGTAAAGGGCAGAGAGCTCCAGTCCGACTCAGACGCCAGCAAGGTGGAGGTGCAGTACTGGTTTGGGCTGGTATCATCAAAGATGAGCTTGTGGGGCCTTTTCGGGTTGAGGATGGAGTCAAGCTCAACTCCCAGTCCTACTGCCAGTTTCTGGAAGACACCTTCTTCAAGCAGTGGTACAGGAAGAAGTCTGCATCCTTCAAGAAAAACATGATTTTCATGCAGGACAATGCTCCATCACATGCGTCCAAGTACTCCACAGCGTGGCTGGCAAGAAAGGGTATAAAAGAAGATAATCTAATGACATGGCCTCCTTGTTCACCTGATCTGAACCCCATTGAGAACCTGTGGTCCATCATCAAATGTGAGATTTACAAGGAGGGAAAACAGTACACCTCTCTGAACAGTGTCTGGGAGGCTGTGGTTGCTGCTGCACGCAATGTTGACGGTAAACAGATCAAAACACTGACAGAATCCATTTATGGCAGGCTTTTGAGTGTCCTTGCAAAGAAAGGTGGCTATATTGGTCACTGATTTGTTTTTGTTTTGTTTTTGAATGTCAGAAATGTATATTTGTGAATGTTGAGATGTTATATTGGTTTCACTGGTAAAAATAAATAATTGAAATGGGTATATATTTGTTTTTTGTTAAGTTGCCTAATAATTATGCACAGTAATAGTCACCTGCACACACAGATATCCCCCTAAAATAGCTATAACTAAAAACAAACTAAAAACTACTTCCAAAACTATTCAGCTTTGATATTAATGAGTTTTTTGGGTTCATTGAGAACATGGTTGTTGTTCAATAATAAAATTAATCCTCAAAAATACAACTTGCCTAATAATTCTGCACTCCCTGTATATATATATATATATATATATATATATATATATATATATATATATATATATATATATATATATATATATATATATATATAATGTAGAATAAATAACTCATTGCGTAGCTCATTAACAATTCTAGACATGTCAGAAGACTTGATTTTTACACAATACTACAAAGGATTTTGGGTAAGACATGCAAATTAGTTAATTTTTTTAGGCAGACTTCCTTTATGCCATAGCATCGGTGTATACACAGCTTTTAAGCTTAGGTAGCGTTAGTACAAAAGCAATTCTTCTGATGTCTAGATTTTCTCATGAGCTACACAATTAATTATTCTTTCTACATTTTGTAAATAAAGGAGGATTTTAAACTCACTTTAGCCTCCCCATAATTGTAAAAGTTGCTGAATTTCTCCAAGAAATCAACTTCACCCAGCAGTGATTCAACCTACTTCCAGTTGAAGAGTGACAAAAACCATGAAACAGATGTCCTTGGATGGTCTGAACCACTGTACTTACCCTAGCTAAGCTTAAAAGCTGTGTATACAGCAATGCTATAGCATAAAGGGAGTCTGTCTAAAAGACTGAAGTAAAAAAGTGAGTCATGAACCAGATTTGCATGTCTTACTCAGAATCCTTTGCTGCATTGGAAACAATCTCCTAGATTACGAGTTTTGTAGTAATAGGTGTGCTGTGCTAACTTGCAGCTTATTCTCACCGCTCACTTCCCTGCAGTGCTGGTATTACAGGTTTTTACAAACCCAGCGTTAACAGGCAAGAAGTCAGCGTAGAGCAAAATTGAGGTCCACACTGCACTCCAATACCAGCGCTGCTTAAGTGAGCGGTGAGCTGGTTATACGTGCTCATGCATGATTTCCCCATAGACATCAATGGGGAGAGCCGGCTGAGAAAAAGTCTAACACCTGCAAAAAAGCAGAGTAAAACTCAGAAACTCAGCCCCATTCATTCCTATGGGGAGACTAAATTTATATCTACACCTAACACCTTAACATGAACTCTGAGTCTAAACACCTCTAATCTTACATTTATTAACCCCTAATCTGCCACCCCCGACATTGCCGACACCTATATTATACTTATTAAACCCTAATTTGCCGCTCCAGACATCGCCGCCACCTACATTATACTTATTAACCCCTAATCTGCTGCCCCCAACATCACCGACACCTACATTATATTTATTAACCCCTAATATACCCGCCCCGAACATCGCTGCCACCTACCTACATTTATTAACCCCTAATCTGCCGTCCCCAACGTCGCCACCATTATTCTAAATTTATTAACCCATAAACCTAAGTCTAACCCTAACCCTAACACCCCCTAACTTACATGCAATTCAAATGCATCTAAATAAAATTCCTATCATTACCTAAATTATTCCTATTTAAAACTAAATACTTAACTGTAAAATAAACCCTAAGCTAGCTACAATATAACT
Source organism: Bombina bombina (assembly GCF_027579735.1). Classification (NCBI taxonomy): domain Eukaryota; kingdom Metazoa; phylum Chordata; class Amphibia; order Anura; family Bombinatoridae; genus Bombina; species Bombina bombina. The sequence goes on from NC_069500.1 coordinate 1,368,513,082, forward strand.
AATAGTTACATTGTATATAGCTTAGGGTTTATTTTCATTTTATAGGCAAGTTTGTATTTATTTTAACTAGGTAGAATAGTTACTAAATAGTTATTAACTATTTACTAACTACCTAGCTAAAATAAATACAAATTTACCTGTAAAATAAAACCTAACCTAAGTTATACTAACACCTAACATGACACTACAATTAAATAACTTACATAAATTAAATACAATTAAATAAATTAAATACAATTGGCTAAATTACAAAAAAAAACAAAAAACACTAAATTACAGAAAATAATAAACAAATTAAAGATATTTAAACTAATTACACCTAATCAAATAGCCCTATCAAAATAAAAAGCCCCCCAAAATAAAAAAACCCTATCCTAAACTAAACTATCAATAGCCCTTAAAAGGGCCTTTTGGGGGGCATTGCCCCCAACAAATCAGCTCTTTTACCTGAAAAAGAAATACAAATAACCCCCCAACAGTAAAGCCCACCACCCACACAACCAACCCCCCTATTGGATCAGCCAATAGGATTGAAGTTCAACCTTAATTAAGATTGGCTGATAGAATTCTATCAGTCAATTGGAATCTAAGGGACGCTATCTTGGATGACGTCACTTAAAGGTAGGTTGTGTGGGTGGTGGGTTTTACTGTTAGGGGGGTTGTTTGTATTTCTTTTTCAGGTAAAAGAGCTGATTTCTTTGGGGCAATGCCCCTCAAAAGGCCCTTTTAAGGGCTATTGATAGTTTAGTTTAGGCTAGGTTTTTTTTATTTTGGGGGGCTTTTTTTATTTTTATAGGGCTATTAGATTAGGTGTAATTAGTTTAAATATCTTGTAATTTGTTTTATATTTTCTGTAATTTAGTGTTGTTGTTTTTTGTAATTAGCTAATTGTATTTAATTTATTTAATTGTATTTCATTTATGTAAGTTATTTAATTGTAGTGTAGTGTTAGGTGTTAGTGTAATTTAGATTAGGTTTTATTTTAAAGGTAAATTGGTATTTATTTTAGCTAGGTAGTTAGTAAATAGTTAATAACAATTTGTAACTATTCTACCTAGTTAAAATAAATATAAACTTGCCTGTAAAATAAAAATAAAGCTAGATACAATGTAACTTTTAGTTATATTGTAGCTAGCTTAGGGTTTATTTTATAGGTAAGTATTTAGTTTTAAATAGGAATAATTTAGGTAATGATAAGAATTTATTTAGATTTATTTTAATTATATTTGTTAGGGTTAGGGTTAGATTTAGGTTTAAAGGGTTAATACATTTTGAATAGTGGCGGCGACATTGGGGACGGCAGATTAGGGGTTAATAGGTATAATGTAGGTGGCGTCGATGTTAGGGGAGGCAGATTAGGGGTTAGTAATATTTAACTAGTGTTTGTGAGGCGGGAGTGTGGCGGTTTAGGTGTTAATAATTAAGGGGTTAATAATTTTATTTTAATGTTTGCGATGTGGGAGGGGGTTAATAGGTAGTTTATGGGTGTTAGTGTACTTTTTAGCACTTTAGTTATGAGTTTTATGCTACAGCTTTGTAGCGTAAAACTCATAACTACTGACTTTAAAATGCGTTAGGAATCTTGGCGGTAGAGGGTGTACCGCTCACTTTTTGGCCTCCCAGGACAAACTCGTAATACCGGCGCTATGGAAGTCCCATAGAAAAAAGCCTTTCTGAAATTTACGTAAGTTGGTTTGTGGTAAGGACAAAAAAGTGTGCGGTACACCTATACCTGCAAGACTCGTAATAGCAGCGGGCATAAAAAAGCACCGTTAGGACCTGTTAACGCTGCTTTTTCACCTTCCCGCAAGACTCATAATCTAGCCGAATGTATACAGACGTTTTCTTTGGGAAAAGCAATACTCTATATATATATATATATATATATATATATATATATATATATATATATATATATATATTTATATAAAGTTTGATTATACAATAACATTAATACCTTAATAAGCCACACCTGAAGCCCTTAGCAATAGGTTTCGATTCAGCTTATGTACCAGATTCTAATTTGGTAAGTTGTCTTTATTCATTTTGCAAATTTTCAAATAGTCAATTCTGGTTAATTAGTGTAACTAATCAAGATTGTCAATGGGCAAGACAACTATTAAAATTGAGCAATTTCACTCTACTGCGTCTATTAATTTGTATATCATGTATATTAGTACAAGTACCACAGACACATTTTATTTCATTTTTTTTACTTAGAAAATTGTATTTTTGCACTAAAAATATTGTTATTGCAAGTTTTTCTGCGTCATCATCAACCACATTTAACAAAAATGGGAGATTTCAGTGTTGTCGTCTTGAAAGGGACATGCAATTTAAAGGGACATTCCAGTCAAAATATAAATGTACATAGATTAATTACATCTTTGAATAGAAACATATTTGCAATATAAATGTATTGGCAAAAATGCTTCTAGTAAAAGTTATTACTGTTTTAGTGTTAACATTTTTCTCTGCACGTGCATGTGAAGCATAGCTAGATATTGTCACTGCACCCACATTTTAAATAATGTAGCTGCTCAGATCATCATTGGTGCTTGTATCATGTCACCAATTAACAAATTGAGTCATTACCAGATGGTACAAGCACCTTAGGTTCTCTGAGCAAGTGCTGTGTTTAAAATGCTGGTGCACGGTGCATACTTAAATACACCTTTGAAACAGCTATAGCTTTTATTAGAAGCATTTTTGCTAATGCATGTATATTACAAAATTGCTTCTGTTCAAGACCGAAATGCACCCATGTGGTTTTCAATTTTGGCTGGAATATCCCTTTAAATAGTAATCTGGGGTTATACAGGCCAATTTCTGATAGTTTATCGTGTAGCAGCTGCTCATAATATGTCATACAGTGCATGGATGATATCTACCAATCATTATTTTTAATACATCAGATTATTGAGCTGGGCTATTCCATTTATAATTCCTTAGGATTAAGTGTCACCAGATGCTTTTAAATATGTAGTATCCTCTAGCACCTAAAGTCAACATGCCAAATATGTGACTCATTCTATATATCTTTTTAGGCGCAGTTCTTGTAATCATGTTGTATATGGAAAGCTGTAGATTTTTTTTTCACTATATGTTTAGCTTTTAGTGGTTTATGCATTATTTGAAGTATATAAAATCAGTAAAAAAAAATAATGCAATAAACCAAACAAAATATTAAACAATAAGGATCAGTTGTCACCAGATGCTTTAAAAGGGACACTCAGGTTAAATTAAATTTACATGATTCAGATACAGTATGCAATTTTAAACAACTTTCCAATTTACTTCTATTAAAAAAAAATGTGCACAGTCTTTTATATTTACAATTTTTGAGTCACCAGATCCTACTGAGCATGTGCAAGAATTCACGGACTATACGTATATGCATTTGTGATTGGCTGATTGCTATCACATGGTACAAGGGGAGTGGAAATATACATAACTTTGAAATTTGTTATAAAAAATCTACTACTCATTTGAAGTTCAGACTAAGTGCTATTGCATTGCCTTGTTATCTTGCATTTGTTGATTATGCAAATCTAATGTATTGACTGGTCCTTTAAATAGTTAGAAATTTTCTACCACCTAAAGTTGAGATGCAAAATATTTGACTTTTTCTATATATCTTTTTAGGCATGGTTCTTGTAAACCTTTTCTATATGATAAGCTGTAGATTTATTTCTCACTATAGGTTCAGCTTTTAGTGGTGCATGCATTATTTGAATGATATAAAAAAAAAAAAAAAATTCAACAAACCAAATGAAACATTAAACAATTACTTTCATTATTGAAATTTCAAATAATTTTAAATGTTCTGTATATTTCAGTACTATGGTACAGAGCCTTTATGGTCTAACCTGCATATAAATGTAATTCTCTACCACACTCTATACTTACTCTCAAGAAAATCCTCTATATTAGCATATCAAATGTTTAGCTTTTTTTGTTTTATTTTATTGGACAATAAAATCCTGATACCCATACAAATTCTAAGATGTGCATATATGGTATTCTTTAATAATAACATTAATTAATTAAAATATTGTTTGAACTTATCAGTGAGTTTCAGAGCAGATGTTCATCAGTTGAGAATGACAGTAGGGTTGGGATGAAGGTCACAATTTCATAAAATGACCAAGAACTGTAAGGGCTAATAATACACATATGTTGTTACTTATGCTTCTATTCTTTGAATATAAAAAGCAGATGTTCCAGCTTATGAAAATCTCTACCATTGCTAGTTAGAGGATGTGAACTGAGTTAAAGAATAATAATTCTGGCCATATTTTCCAATATCTGTATTATTTTTTTTGTTACTCTATAGTATGCTGTATGTTATACATTATAACACACATTTTATACAAACAGTTCTATAATAATGACATACAAGCTTACCAGCAACAATACTTCACAAAATCAATGTTTGCTTCTTACAACATAAAAAAAATAATAATCATCTTTTCTTCTAAATAAATTGCAACCTTGTTCAAATAAGTAGTCAGGATAAAAATATGACCCTTTTGTAATGGAATGTCTACTTATGGATCAGATGTGCAAAGATGTGTAAGAGTTGTTGCCGAATAGAGAACACAAAAATGCATTGATTTATTGAAAAATACTTCTGACCTCAAAATACATAATTTGTTAATAACCAAGTAATTCTGCTTGGTTAAAATTTTGAAGATATAAATATATGAATTATTTCCCCATCTGCTGCAAAATACATTTCTCTAAGAGGAATGGGCAACCACTCATTTAAATGAGGGGTCATATGACCATTCCATTATAGCAGGGGTCAAGATAGGAATTCCATCAAAGGTCTTGAGTCAGATTTATCAGAATAAAGACACTTAAATCACTTCTTCCTTAACCCTCTCTTCTACTTTAGAGGAGAAAGATTAAAATCACAGCAGACAAATCTGAGAGAGGATATTAACAAGTCCTGCTTTCAAGTGATTGGTTGTGCAAGAGCAGGGGGAGCAATGTTGCACAAGTGTTTGTTCATGCTATTATAAATGTGGGCAGTGATTACTGTAGCCATGAAACATGTCCATCTTCGCAATGATAATTTTGGCCCATTGTTATATGTTTATAATTGAAAATGTCTGTTTGCCATTGGGCACTTCCTTATTGAACTGACATAATCATGTATTACGTATAGATGACAAGGGTCCAAAGATCCCCCTGTATTTATAACCTAGAAACCCAATGGATATGGGTGGGAATGAAAAGGGAGGCTAGTAGACATCTTCTATACACAGAACAGAAAGGAGAGGATCATGTTGATGAATTACATGGGAAATGTTGTTGAGGGTGTCACAAAGATTGCAATAACTTCAAACATAAAAAAAAAACTTCAAAGAGGGTTAATATTTGTAAAGGATTATGTTTATAAAGTTTTTTAAAAGTGAGTCAAGTACAGATTTATCACAAGTTTACAATAATAATTAAGTAAGTACATAGTGCAGGAGAAAACACAAATATTATTTCAGAACAATCTGTAATTTCTACAATTATTTATTTTAATAATAATAAAAAGGGGGATTATGTTAGCAATACAAAGGACATTCCTTTTTAATTTATCAAAAATCACTTTTAAATGTACTGTTCCTGAATAAAGAGTGAAACACACTTACTATGCTACAGTTTTTTGTACTTTATTATGTTGCAGACTAAGTTTAAAAGTACTGCTGGGGCGAAAGATAGTCCCAGACCAGTAAGTAAAAAGACCATTAAGGTACTAGATATCATGTTGAATTTCACATAATGATAGCAGAATAAATACCCATATGGCTGGGGACCACCAACAGGCTAATAACTCTCAAAAAAAGAATTATTATAATTGCACTGAAGAGTATAATTCCCCTAACTGTAAAAGTATGCATCCCAATTTGTAAAACCTACATAGACAGTTAGAGATCTTTTGGGAATGCTGTGGTGCTGTTTAATGGTTTTGGGGAAAGTTCTGGTCTGGATTTAGAAATGTGCACTTTCTAAGTTTACTGATAAATTTTGACACAAGAAGAAAGGTTTTGATATGTATGATTACTATATATTTATGTTTAAATTTATTTATGTATGTATGTATGTGTGTGTATCTATATATATATATATATATATATATATATATATATATATATATATATATATATATATATATATATATATATATATATATAAAGAGAGAGAGCGAGAGAGAGAGATTTTGTTTTATAAAAATATATTCATTATAGTTTATATTGCTGGTTTCTCATTCAGATTTAATTTAAAATTCCTTTAAGAATAATTTTGAATATTATATTTTAGATCCACCCAACACCAATTTTCCCGGTTCCTTACAGATATCAACAAAAAAGAAAATTGAAATATTGACTACCAGATATATAACCACCTAATTTCACCTACCACTATACAAAGCCCTTACCAACGCTGCCCTCCCACCTGTCCTCAATTATCAATAAATATACTCCAGCCCGACCCCTAAGATCCAACAATGATCTGCTCCTTGCCTCTTCTACCATCACCTCCTCCCATGCTAGACTACAGGACTTCTCTCATGCAGCACCAACCCTCTGGAACGCACTTCCTCCAGCTGTCAGACTTTCCCCTAACCTCTCCTCCTTTAAATGCTCCCTAAAGATCTTTTTGTTCAGGAAAGCCTATCACCCAACTCAGTAACAAATGAATTACACTTACCTAATAATTGCCCGCATCTAACTCTGCACTAACATTGTCATGTTTGCAGTCCTCATCTCCTGTTTCTCACCCTCCTACCCATCTAGATTGAAAGTTCCCACAGGAATTGGGCCCTCAATTCACCCTGTATTTTTTGTTAAATGTTTTACAGTATATTGTATTGAATTGTATTACCATTGTACTTTTATCTTTGTACCCATGGACAGCGCAGCAGAATCTGTTGGTGCTTTATAAATAAAGAATATATTCCTGACTGGCTTCTTCCTTCTAATTTTAAATGTAGGATCCAATCATATAAAGGCACTCACAGGTTTTGTATGTAAATTATTTCCTTTACTTATAATCTATTTATAAATTTAGTCAACGTCACATGCTATACAACTGGGAGAAGAGACATGGAGTTGGACCTACAACTTGATGCCTTGACAAAGACTCACTTGGATTATAAATAAAGGAAATATTTTACATACAAGACCTGTGAGTGCCCTTATATGATTGTATTATATATAATACCAGTCAGCCAACTTGAAAGGTGATGGATTGAAAGCACCCTGATCCAATATGATCGAGATGGATGACAACCCCTGCTAGCAGCCATTTGACCGTAAGTGAGCAGGAGAGGCATTGCCCAAGCATTTCAGGGATGTCCAGCGGACATGATTCGCTATAGCAGATAATGTCCGCTCGACCATTGTTAAATGGAGCCTTTAGTCCTTGATGATCAAACACTCGCTGGAATGGAGATATAACATGCAAAATCTTTGAGGCCTTTTTTTGGAGCATTATATTGTAATGTGAGTGTCTTTAACTTCACACCCAGAAGCCTGCATAGCTAGTTATACAGCTTTCAAGTTAAAATGTGACATTTTAAATTCCTTGCAGGACCTCAGCGTTCTCATGAGACATCTTAAATATCTCCCCAGAGTAGAGAACTTTAGTTGATAGTGTGAGTAGTGAATGTTTGTGCATGAGCTTCTAGGGCTGAAGATTGTTCCAGGCCAGTACATAAAAAAAACATTATTGCAAATATCGCATGTTGGAAAAATACTCATCAGAAAACATACCTGGTAATCTCTAGTATGTTTTTGAAAAAACTGGAAAATTAATTGTCTTGCCGGTGATACAAACTTATATCACAAAAACAAAACATCAGTTATGAAAGGTTAAATAATATTTTATGCATTAAGCTGCTTATTTTGACTTTATGGTTGATTAAATAACGCATATGCACATCTACCAATATGGAATTGCAACTCACAGTGTTTTTCTCTCAGTAACTGTGGGTAAGGATATGCAAATGAACTTGATCGGCTGTAGGTTTCAAATGTAATTTGTTTTCTACAGCAAGTCTATTTCTTTTGTAGTTATGTAAGTCAATTAGGTGGATATGTTAGACTAGATTCAAGCTTAAAGGGACAGTGGTGTAGACATTAAGATTTTATAGTTCAGATAGAGCATGCACTCTTAAATGGCTTTCCATTTTACTTCTATTATCTAATGTGCTTTGTTCTCTTTGTATCCTATATTTAAGAGCATACCTAGGCAATGCCATAATGGGAGCTAGCTGCTGAATGGTGGTTGCACTTATATGCCTCTTGTCATTTGCTCACCAGATATGCCCAGCTAGCTCACAGTAGTGCATTGCTGCTCCTTCAACAAAGGATAACAAGCTAATAAAGCAAGTTTGATGATAAAAGCAAATCCGTATTTGTTTTAAAATTGTGTGCTCTATATAAATCATGAAATAAAAAATTGGGGTTCCATGTCCCTTTTAAGGAACATTAGGCACAAAATTAAATTATCAATAGAATATTTAATTAAGTATAATGTTAAAACTTTGCTATATATTTTATTTGGTTTACATTATTTTTCTGCTATCTAAATATTTTGTGTTCTCATTCCCAACTGAGAGGCCTAATTTGCTACAGTAAATTTCTACGGTAAGTCTACAGTAAAGGAAGTTAAAGGGATATGAAACCTAAAACTTTTCTTACATAATTCAGATTAAGGGGATGATTTATCAAGTGTCTGGCTGACACTTGGTAGTTCTGGTAAAAGGCTTGTGCAATGCCGCCCCCTGCAGATTCGCGGCCACTTGGAGAGAGTGTCAATCAACCCAATTGTACACGATCTGGTGGATTGCTTTCTGCTGCCTCAGAGGAGGCGTATGAGTTAAGGAGCAGCGGTCTCAAGGCTCTAAGGGCTTGAACGGAAACAGATGCATTGGGGCCGATTGACTGTTTGATAAATCGGCCCCAGAGAATGCAATTTTAAGCAACTTAATTGTCACTTAATTGTCGTGTGTCAGCTTACAAGTATTTAAACTTCAATTTTGTTCTTCACCAATCCTGACCCCATGAAAACAAAATACATTAAAAATTGTGTTGCTGCTTATCTGCAGCAGTAGCACTAGAAGCTTATTTAAGTTTAAGCTGCTGCTAAGCTGATCCTCTGCTGCCGTGAAAACTGAAATAAGAGGTAAAGGAATTTCCATTAACTAAAGAATAATGTTACAATTCTGCCAAACTGAATGATGCCAAGAACTAAACTTGGGGAAAAAATCTAACTTTCTTTTTTTCATGATGAATTATTTGCATGAAACAAAAGTTTACTTGTCTGCATGTCAATTGATTTCTGATGCATACATAAAATGGCTTTAAAAGTATTACTCTTAAAGGGACAGTATACTGTAAAATAGTTTTTTCCCTTAATGTATTTCCTATGACTTGTTATATCAGCTGCAGAGTATAAAACGTATGAGAAATTGCATTTTCTGGTTTATTTGTGTATATGAAATTGCTGGTTTTGTGCTTTGAAACCACAGTCTTTTCAAATGGGTTGAGCTTGCAGGTAAAATGAGATCTCCTTATGTTGTTATCTTATATCTGTTTGTAAAGCCCAATAATAGAAAACAATGGAAAATTTTCATTGTATTAGTTCTCTCTTCTACACCCCACCAGGGGTATAATTTCTTCTGCTGGCTGTGTTTACATTGCCTCTCAATAGCCTGGACATTAAGTATAGAAACTTTCATTATAGGTTGAGATACCACAGGCTAAATCAGCTATTTCAATTGCAGAAATAATAGTAAATTAGCAACTTATAAACAATTTAATACACTCCAGCAGAAAAAAAGGATCATTAGGAACAAATTAAAGGAGAGAAGATTTTTGGGTAAACTTTACCTTTAAAGGGAAACTAAACCCATTTTTTTTTTTTCATGATTCGGATAGAGAATGCAATTTTAAAAAACTTTCTAATTTACTCTTTTTATCAATTTTTCTTTGTTCTCTTGATATCTCTATTTGAAAAGCAGGAATGAAAGCTTAGGAGCCGGCCCATTTTAGGTTCAGCACCTTGGTACTGCTTGCTGATTGGTGGCTAAATGTAGCCACCAATCAGTAAGCACTATCCAGGGTTATTAACCACAAAAGGGTCCGGCTCCTAAACGTTCATCCATGCTTTTTTCAAATAAAGATACCAAAAGAACAAAGAAAAATTGATAATAGGAGTAAATTGGAAAGTTGCTTAAAACTGTATGCTCTATCCGAATCATAAAAGAAAAAAAAAATTGGGTTTAGTATCCCCTTAAAACTCTTAAAATATTTTATGAAAATGTTTATTATTTGCAGGTAACATACATTTTTAATCAAGTTCATTCACAAATAAGTCAGTTTAGATGGAGACCATTGCTGTACTAGATATTTGAACATTGAGATGGATACATTTATTATGATTGTCTATGGTGGTTTGTTACATAAATCTTAAGTGGTTAAACTGGCAGAAAGTGGCTGTAGCCCAAACAACAAGCAGATAGGCAAATGGCTTTGTCTTGGACCTTCTTGCACAACTTTAATTGCCTAAATTCTAGAGAATAGTGGTTCTCAGACAATTTTAAATATGTCCTTTACACTGGATTTTTTTTAAGAATAATAACTGTATAAAAATAAAGTGTCCTTTGTTTTGTAATAAATACAACAACCAATTCATATCAATTTACTACACTCAGATTTTATATTATGTTTTTAAAATGGATCATAAACTGAGCAATCAGCAATGAACCAGTGCCTGTAAAACAAACCTTTTACAAACACCTGTAAAAAGTCTTATTAACAACCAATGATACAGGAAAGTGTGTTGTATTTGAAAAATTCATGATCAGCGTCTGTGAAATATTTAAACCATTTAAGAATGAATTTCATGTTGACTTTAATTAATGGGACATATGCTATAATGCATTTAAATAATAATGTGCTGGATTACAAGTGGAGCGCTAATTCAACATGCACCCGTAAATGTATTTATTTATAAAATATTTTACCAGGAAGGATACATTGAGATTTCTCTCATTTTCAAGTATGTCCTGGGTAAATGGGCAAAGTCACCTGTTTATGGGACCACAATAAATAACCAGCAATTGCAAGTGGCTGGTTAACGCTACCATGAGCTTACTGTAGCAATTAGCGCTCCAAAAATTAATCAGAGATCAGATCTCTGAATAATTTTAAAATTATCCCCCGATAGCACCCAAAATAGTTTTGTCCCATGTTATTAATAAAAACAATGAACATCTTTATTTTTTAAAATATAACTGCACAAAGCCGTTTTAAGGGGTTAAAGTGTGTGGTGTAGGGTGTTAGAAAACATTGCGGTCTATAGGGACTGTCATAGTAATCAGAATATATTATTTATATACGTATGTCTCTCTGTCTCTTAATTTATTTTCCTTGTATGTATATAGTTACAGAATTGTTACATAATTTAATTTACACAATTTTAGTGTTGCCACTTTTTCAGGAAAAAAATACTGGTTGAGCTTGTTCCCATACATTTGCATAAATAATTATGCCGCATAGATCAGGAACTAAAGCTGCTAGGACTTATTTAAAATGTGTTTATCATTATATTACAATACATGAAGAAGTTTCACCATGTTAGCATCTTTATTTTTTTTTATTTTTATATTTAATAGTATATTTCAAGTTTGACCTGTATCTTAAAAATGGTATCCAATATACAGCGCCACATATTATATATATGTTATATGCGGCACGTATATTTCATCCGTCGGCCGCAATTTTTACTCCCATAAGCTAACATGAGACAGCGTCACAAATTGCTTTCCAAAATTCACCGTAAGGACTTATGTGGCGAAAATGGAGAAATTTTACTCCATTTTCACCTCGCCACACAAAGGCAGCCGCAGCAAGCCTTGTGCTGAGTATGGGAGCACCTAAACTCCCGTAAGTAACTGAAAATATAAACTAACACCTAATGCATGTGCAATATCTATCTACCTGTAAACCGCAATCCCCCACCGCAATAACTAATAAAGTATATTAACCCCTATATCCGCCATCAAACCCACACCGCAAGTAATAACTGAAGTATTAAACCCCTATATACCTAATAAAACTATTAACCCCTAATACACCATTAACCCACAACGCAATAAACCTATTAAAGTATTAGCCCCTAACCCGCCATACCAACACAACGCAATGCTAATAAATCTTTTAACCCCTAAACTGCCAAAGCCCACAACACAAATAAGTAATTAAATTACTAATCCCCCTAACCTAACACCCCCTAACCTAACACCCTCTAAATTAACCCAAATTACCTACATTAAAAAATACTAAAGTTACTTACTATTAAAATAAAAAAACTAACAATACTTTAAAAATAAAAAAACAAAGTTTAAATTAATCTAAATTTACGAAAAATAAAAAAAAATAATATTACAGAAAATAATAAACAATTTTTTTTTTTTTTTTTTTTAAATTAAACCTAATCCCTATGAAAATAAAAAAGCCCCCCCAAAATAAAAACACCCCCTAATCTAATGCTAAACTACCACTGCCCTAAGTTAAACAGCTCTTTTACATTAAAAATAAACAAAGTCCCCCTGTACAGTAAAAACCCCCACCCACCAAACCCCCTAAAATATAAAACCTAACACTAAAAAACCTAAACTACCCATTGCCCTAAAAAGGGCATTTGTATGGGCATTGCCTTTAAAAGGCCATTTAGCTCTTTTGCTGCCCTTAAAATGGCATTTTGCTCTTTTACGAAGTGTCCATCCCTAATATAAATTAACCCCCCCTCCACAAAAACCCCCCAAAAAAACCTAAGTCTAACCCCCAGTTGGTACTCATGGTTCCTGAAATCCGGCAGAGAAGGTCCTGCTCCAGGCGGTGAAGTCTTCTTCCAAGCGGCAACCTCTTCTTTCTTCTTCGAGGAACAATCTGGCGTGGAGTGGAGGGGGGAGCTTAAGACCAATGACCGCGGAGCTGAAGACAAATCAGCCAATAGAATTTCAGTAGCTCTCATCCTATTGGCTGATTTGAACAGCCAATAGGATTTCAGTAGCTCTCATCCTATTGGCTGATTTGAATTTGATAAGATAAATTTCCCTAAAGCCCCTAGGCAAAAGGGGGGGCATAAAACTATCTCAAAAAATCCCCCTCAAATAAACCTAAGTACTAAGATGTGGGCAGTGCCTTTTGCTAATGTATTCAACATTGTAAAGAAAAAGAGGAAAAGGGAAGCTTAAACTGGCACACTTATTGGGGGATAGTAAACTAAATAAATGTTGTGTGTGGATGAGTGGTTAAAACAACTTTTAATAAATGATATATAGCTATAAAATAAAGATGGACTGAGCCATCAAAAAAATATATTAAAAAGTGTCAACAATAGACACACTTGCTCCTCTTATTAACATTAAAGTGATCAATCTGCATTGAAACAAGGTTAACAGTAGTAAATAATGCTATTAAGTTCCACATAGGCACATTGTCAAGTAATAATCAAGGTGACTGTTAACGTAACTATGTACACAGGACTAAGCAGAGGAGGAACAATAAGGAGAAGTAGAGAGCCTCACGGGGTTCTCAAAAAATAATTCAGTCCCGCTAGGCCAGTCACAAGTTACCAATATTACCATTATTACCAATATTACCTAGAGTAAGTCTATGGGAGAATGATGCCTTAAAGGCCAACAAATGTTAGGACAGATAAGAGGAGCAGTGTGAACGCCTGACGCGCATTTGACAACTGCTTTTTCAGAGGCACTGACTGCTTGGACACACAAAGGGTCGCTTTCAGATTCATACAATTATCCAGCCAATCAGCATAATGTTTACATCACAAGGAGTCCTGAGGATGTGTACAGACACCACTTGGATATCATATTAGATGAGAGGGGTGTGTATTGGAGAGCCAATTACAATGAAGGTATCAAATAGATATGTCCCTCAATGGGCTGTCAAAACATGGATTATCAATATCCGATTAAAGTTACGATCTAGTCTTATGCTCAGTATCGATCATGGTCTTACTATTGGATTGGCATATAACATGAAGCAAACATAATGCCCATTGTGTTATATATTAAATAGTGCAATCATTCTCAGACTCGTTATATCCAGGTTATGGCTGTACTGTTATATTTATCTGTATCAAGTATACTAATATACTTATAGACATAGAGTATGACATTATTGGATTATGCAACACATATTCACATGTTAAAGCACCATCATAAACTGAGAGTTAAAGAATAAAATTAAGGTAAGGGAATGTGATTATCACTCTCTCATATCCCAAACATAACTGGACAGATAAGTCCCATGTTGTCTCATCGATTACAGAATTCGTAGTCACACCAATAACAGTTAAAATCCATGCTCCTATTTAATGGATATATCAAAAGTTTATATGCTCAAATATGTAAGGTCCATATTTGATCCCATTAAAATGGTGACAACCTAGAGTTAATCTATCTTTGTAGTGTAAGCGTCACTCTGTAGACAACTGCCGCTCCAGTCCGTTGCTGGCTGTAGACGCCACCGGAAGTCACAGGGGGAATGTAATTGGTGTGAAGCCACAGGGGGTGCAAGCCGAAAAATGCGGCCAGTTCCGCTGCAATAATAGCAAAGGAAAAAAAAATGTAATCAGCTGCACTGGCGGTTGTAGTATAAAAATCCAAAATTTATTAATTCAGTTTAAAAACAAGGTACAAGCAGGCTAGGCAGACAGAACATCCTAACATGTTTCGTGCCCAACACGGCACTTAATCATAGGACAGGTGTTCAAGGTATGGCCCCTTCCTTTTAAAGGGGCCATATCCAATAGAATGCTAAGTACAATTTAAAAAGACAGTACTTGGGAAACCTATGCACTAAAGGGGAAACACGGGGAGACAAATGTTGGTGCCAAAAATGGAAGTGAAAAAGGACATCATATGAATCACCCCATAATATAATACAACAATTGATAAGTTAATACATAAATGAATTACCTTAAATAATGCTAGTATATTATGTCTAATAGCAATAATACTACTACTACACTGATTTAAGCCTAAGGTTCTTTTTAGAGCAACATCAATAGTGATGATGTAATAGAGTAAATACGCAATAAAGCTTGCTATGATATGTGTATTAACTACGATGCTTTAAGTGTATACATTTGAATAAATGGATAATAAAGGAAAATAAATAATCAGTGGATTATTATTAATAAATTAAAGGACTATCATTATCTATTTCTGATTGGATACAGGAGTATACAGATATATGTAACAGTACCTCCTTGATGGTACCCCAAAAACATTAAACATGACGGTACCATTCATTTAAAGTAAGTATTGTATGCTCCTAACAAGAAACATTGTATATCAAAAAATAGATAAGACCAAAACAGAAACAGAAATGAGAAAAAGTCACTTATTCAAAGTAATAAGACATATCCCACTCTCTATTTAAACCTGAGGGAGTTACAGTTTTGAGTTTGTGTATCCAGTATAACTCACGTTTCTGTAATAATTTACATTTATTCCCCCCTCTAATTGGTGCTTCTATTTTGTCTATCACCATAACAGTTAACAGTGCCTCATGTGTGAAGTGTATTTGATTAAAGTGTCTCGCTACAGCGGAATCCTTGTTGTAATTCTTGGTGTCATTAATGTGTTCCCTGACCCTAGATCTAAGTTCCCTCGTCGTTTGTCCGACG
The DNA here is from genome assembly GCF_027579735.1 of Bombina bombina. Classification (NCBI taxonomy): domain Eukaryota; kingdom Metazoa; phylum Chordata; class Amphibia; order Anura; family Bombinatoridae; genus Bombina; species Bombina bombina. Next base: position 1,368,528,808 of record NC_069500.1, read on the forward strand.
TATTGAAGGGAGCAAAGATTACATTCAAGTAGGTAAACAGTGAATTCACTTCTGCAGTTGGCATAAAAATTGACCATGAAGTTTTCCCTGGTTACAGAGCTGGAGAAGCTGTTACTTTGTTTGATGACACCACAAGTAATGCAAAACCTTGCTCCACACTTGAAAGTGCCTTTTTTCTTTAACCAATTGGCTGCTTGTTTTCTATTGCTAGTAACCATACTGGGAGCCAGTTTGGTAGCTAAAGTAGGGGGCTTTTTAGAGACAAATTTGCAAGACTCAGAGATATTACACAGAAGTTCATCACTATTCAAAATATGGAGATTGTTTCTTAAAATCTTACAGATATAATTACATTGTTTAGAATATTCTGTAGAAAATACCACAGAGTCTCTGTTAAATTTGCTCTTCTCCTTTTTATGACCAATAACTTCTGATTGTTTTTTATCTCTGATATTATCAAATGATTTCTGTAGCTCTTTTTCTGAATAACCCCTCATTTTGAGCCTATTGGTAAGATCCACTGACTGTGTGTGAAAGTTACTATCGGAGTTGGTATTCCTCCTCATGCGAATATATTGAGCTCTCGGAATGGAGCGAATAAGATGAGGTGGATGACATGACTTAGCATGGAGTATAGTATTCCCTGCTGTGGGCTTACGGAAAGTATCAGTGAGTATGATACCACTATCAGCATCTCCTGTTAGTGTTAAATCCAAGAAGCATATTTTATATGGATCTATTTGTCCCGTGAATCTAAGATTCAACTGATTATCATTAAGATAGTGTAAAAAATCATTGAAATCCAGTGGGTCTTGTACTATAAAGATCAAGTCATCGATAAATCTCATGTATTTAATTATTGAGTCTGCGAAAGGATTCAGGGTAGTGTAAAGGTACATGTCCTCCCACCATGCTACAAATAAGTTGGCAAACGAGGGGGCAAACTTGGCCCCCATCGCCGTGCCACATACTTGTAAGAAATAAATGCCATCAAACATGAAAAAATTATGCTTCAATAAAAACTCCACAGTTTCACAGAAAAAAATAATAAATTCAACAGAATATTGGGTCCTGGAGGTTAAGACATATTGTAATGCCCTTATCCACAAGGCATGAGGTATGCTTGAGTATAATGCTGTAGCATCAACAACTACCCAGCTAAAACCTTTGCACCACCTAGTATTTTCGAGATAGCTAATGAGGTGTGTTGAATCCCTTAAATAGCTATTCAAGTCCTGAACAAGAGGCTGCAAGATTGAGTCCACCCATTCAGACAGTGGCTCAAACATTGAGCCAATCCCCGAAATGATGGGTCTCCCCGGGGGACGTTGTATATCTTTATGTGTTTTAGGCACATGATGAAATATAGGAGTGATAGGGTGTGTGGGAATCAATGACTCTGCCTGTTCCTCTGAAAAAATATTTAGGGCTATACCTTGTTCAATTAAATGGCGTAGCTTGGATTTGAACACAGTAGTGGGATTACTCTCTAATCTTCTATACGTATTGGCATCAGCCAATTGGCGTTGAGCTTCCTCAATGTAGTAGTCTTTGTCAAGGACCACTACATTGCCACCCTTATCTGACGCCCTGATGACTATGTTTTCATTTGTTTGTAATTTTTGAAGGGCTAATTTTTCACCTTTTGTCAGATTAGAGTGAACAATGTGTTGACTGGCAGTGGTTTCTAATTCTAATAGCTGTTTCTGTACTTTTTTCTGAAAAAGATTGATTGCATGACCCCTAGCAAAGGTAGGATAAAATTCGGATGGCTTCTTACTTGGCGATGGAATTTCACAATCTTTTGGACCAAACGAGTCCTCATTTTGCTTCAATTGATTTAGTGTTATAAAATCGCCAAATCCGAAGTCAGCCCCTCTATCAGTTTCAATGTTAGTGTTAACAGTTATGTCAGTATTGCTACCTTCTGCACAGATGGCATTATCCCCATTATTTTCCTGCAGTTTAAAAAACCTTTTCAAGGTGATTTTTCTGACAAATTTATTAACATCTATCATGGTTTTAAATGCAGAAAAAGTGTTGGTAGGGGAAAAGCCCAGTCCTTTGCTAAGAAGTGACCTTTCTTCAACAGTAAGATCTACTTTAGACAAGTTTAAGACTGAGAGTCCTTCTGATTCTGTTTCTGTTTCCTCGTTAGTTTTCTTTTTTCTTCTGCCGCCCCTCCTGATGCGTTTCCTAAAGGGACTGCAGGTTCTATTGTATCTCCTGAGCGAACCACTGGAGTCTCGTCTTCATCTGTGTCGCTATCGCTTAATACCTGTAACGACAGAAGGGAGCAGGAGGAATGGGGAACAGAGGAAGAAAAGGAAGAAATAGTAGAAGAAGAAGCTTTTGTGGCCACTGCTGATAAGGAAGCTCCACTGCTGTCAGATGCATAGGAATCTTGGTCTGATGTTTCTGGTGATGAAAAGGCAACCTTCCTTTTGTGTTTGTGTTTGAGAATGGGCTTCAGGGTCTTCTCTTTATCCTCATCCGTCGAGGACTTGTTACCCCCTCTACTACGGTGTGCCCCTCGCCTGGGTTTATTCTGAAACCTGGACCAATTATAGACTTTGTTGTTTTGATAGTCCTCTAGGTCTCTATTAAATTTCTTGCCTTTTCTTTCAGCCAAAATTGCATCTGTCTTCTCAATTTTAGATTTGAGATTATTTTTAAAGTCTCTATATTTTGGATCCGATTTTTTCAATTTTACCTCCACTTTGAGACTGTCAATTTTTGCTTTAACTTTCTCACACTTGTTTGCTTTGCTTCTTATTATGATATCCATAAGGGTCATAGAACAGACTGTCAATGCCTCATTCCACTCATTCTGGAGGCCCTGATCCTCTAAGTCAAAGGAGGGGTACTTCTTTATTCTAAGACCCCTTGGAATTCTTTTAGCTTTAATGTAGTGATCAAATGAGGCCACATCCCACATCAATCTGAGGTCTGTGAGTAATGATCTTTCTAATTGTACAAATTGTCCTTTGAGATCCCTATTGGCCCCAATTTGCTGATTTGAGATATTGAATATGGTATCAAAATAACTCTGACGGTGTTCCATATCAAAAATAGATTTATGCAAGCTTGCTCCCTCTTTATCCATGTTTTTAATTTTTATAGTATATTCACCTTCTATAGTGCATAGGAGATTAAAAACAAACTATTATTCTGCTTTAGCCTGGTACCTGAATTAACCGCTAAGTACCCCTCACAGTATATTTGGCTGCACACCTGTAAATCCCTCTATTCAGAAAAATGTGACCACAAAATGTTACACCCGTTATTACAATAATAGTAATTTATACACCGGGAAGCCTTCAAATGAAATGCACAAGTACTAGTCCTTTCTTTTAGATCAGAAACAGTGATAAATGGAGGACGTTGATGTAAGTCTCTTCCCCAGAAGCAGAAAAAGTAAAACTGCTGTCGATCACGATTAAATCACTCTGTTATACATGTGGACATAAATTAATTTACTTTAACGTGCAGTGAATCAAAGAAGGAGACGTAAGTCACTTACTGAAAGTATCCGTTAATGCTGGCTGAGCTGTGCAGAGAGAAACTCCTCGACAACATCCATAGACAACTGCCGCTCCAGTCCGTTGCTGGCTGTAGACACCACCGGAAGTCACAGGGGGAATGTAATTGGTGTGAAGCCACAGGGGGTGCAAGCCGAAAAATGCAGCCGGTTCCGCCGCAATAATAGCAAAGGAAAAAAAATGTAATCAGCTGCACTGGCGGTTGTAGTATAAAAATCCAAAATTTATTAATTCAGTTTAAAAACAAGGTGCAAGCAGGCTAGGCAGACAGAACATCCTAACATGTTTCGTGCCCAACACGGCACTTAATCATAGGACAGGTGTTCAAGGTATGGCCCCTTCCTTTTAAAGGGGCCATATCCAATAGAATGCTAAGTACAATTTAAAAAGACAGTACTTGGGAAACCTATGCACTAAAGGGGAAACACGGGGAGACAAATGTTGGTGCCAAAAATGGAAGTGAAAAAGGACATCATATGAATCACCCCATAATATAATACAACAATTGATAAGTGAATACATAAATGAATTACCTTAAATAATGCTAGTATATTATGTCTAATAGCAATAATACTACTACTACTACACTGATTTAAGCCTGCTATTATTGCGGCGGAACCGGCCGCATTTTTCGGCTTGCACCCCCTGTGGCTTCACACCAATTACATTCCCCCTGTGACTTCCGGTGGCGTCTACAGCCAGCAACGGACTGGAGCGGCAGTTGTCTATGGATGTTGTCGAGGAGTTTCTCTCTGCACAGCTCAGCCAGCATTAACGGATACTTTCAGTAAGTGACTTATGTCTCCTTCTTTGATTCACTGCACGTTAAAGTAAATTAATTTATGTCCACATGTATAACAGAGTGATTTAATCGTGATCGACAGCAGTTTTACTTTTTCTGCTTCTGGGGAAGAGACTTACATCAACGTCCTCCATTTATCACTGTTTCTGATCTAAAAGAAAGGACTAGTACTTGTGCATTTCATTTGAAGGCTTCCCGGTGTATAAATTACTATTATTGTAATAACGGGTGTAACATTTTGTGGTCACATTTTTCTGAATAGAGGGATTTACAGGTGTGCAGCCAAATATACTGTGAGGGGTACTTAGCGGTTAATTCAGGTACCAGGCTAAAGCAGAATAATAATTTGTTTTTAATCTCCCATGCACTATAGAAGGTGAATATACTATAAAAATTAAAAACATGGATAAAGAGGGAGCAAGCTTGCATAAATCTATTTTTGATATGGAACACCGTCAGAGTTATTTTGATACCATATTCAATATCTCAAATCAGCAAATTGGGGCCAATAGTGATCTCAAAGGACAATTTGTACAATTAGAAAGATCATTACTCACAGACCTCAGATTGATGTGGGATGTGGCCTCATTTGATCACTACATTAAAGCTAAAAGAATTCCAAGGGGTCTTAGAATAAAGAAGTACCCCTCCTTTGACTTAGAGGATCAGGGCCTCCAGAATGAGTGGAATGAGGCATTGACAGTCTGTTCTATGACCCTTATGGATATCATAATAAGAAGCAAAGCAAACAAGCGTGAGAAAGTTAAAGCAAAAATTGACAGTCTCAAAGTGGAGGTAAAATTGAAAAAATCGGATCCAAAATATAGAGACTTTAAAAATAATCTCAAATCTAAAATTGAGAAGACAGATGCAATTTTGGCTGAAAGAAAAGGCAAGAAATTTAATAGAGACCTAGAGGACTATCAAAACAACAAAGTCTATAATTGGTCCAGGTTTCAGAATAAACCCAGGCGAGGGGCACACCGTAGTAGAGGGGGTAATAAGTCCTCGACGGATGAGGATAAAGAGAAGACCCTGAAGCCCATTCTCAAACACAAACACAAAAGGAAGGTTGCCTTTTCATCACCAGAAACATCAGACCAAGATTCCTATGCATCTGACAGCAGTGGAGCTTCCTTATCAGCAGTGGCCACAAAAGCTTCTTCTTCTACTATTTCTTCCTTTTCTTCCTCTGTTCCCCATTCCTCCTGCTCCCTTCTGTCGTTACAGGTATTAAGCGATAGCGACACAGATGAAGACGAGACTCCAGTGGTTCGCTCAGGAGATACAATAGAACCTGCAGTCCCTTTAGGAAACGCATCAGGAGGGGCGGCAGAAGAAAAAAGAAAACTAACGAGGAAACAGAAACAGAATCAGAAGGACTCTCAGTCTTAAACTTGTCTAAAGTAGATCTTACTGTTGAAGAAAGGTCACTTCTTAGCAAAGGACTGGGCTTTGCCCCTACCAACACTTTTTCTGCATTTAAAACCATGATAGATGTTAATAAATTTGTCAGAAAAAACACCTTGAAAAGGTTTTTTAAACTGCAGGAAAATAATGGGGATAATGCCATCTGTGCAGAAGGTAGCAATACTGACATAACTGTTAACACTAACATTGAAACTGATAGAGGGGCTGACTTCGGATTTGGCGATTTTATAACACTAAATCAATTGAAGCAAAATGAGGACTCGTTTGGTCCAAAAGATTGTGAAATTCCATCGCCAAGTAAGAAGCCATCCGAATTTTATCCTACTTTTGCTAGGGGTCATGCAATCAATCTTTTTCAGAAAAAAGTACAGAAACAGCTATTAGAATTAGAAACCACTGCCAGTCAACACATTGTTCACTCTAATCTGACAAAAGGTGAAAAATTAGCCCTTCAAAAATTACAAACAAATGAAAACATAGTCATCAGGGCGTCAGATAAGGGTGGCAATGTAGTGGTCCTTGACAAAGACTACTACATTGAGGAAGCTCAACGCCAATTGGCTGACGCCAATACGTATAGAAGATTAGAGAGTAATCCCACTACTGTGTTCAAATCCAAGCTACGCCATTTAATTGAACAAGGTATAGCCCTAAATATTTTTTCAGAGGAACAGGCAGAGTCATTGATTCCCACACACCCTATCACTCCTATATTTCATCATGTGCCTAAAACACATAAAGATATACAACGTCCCCCGGGGAGACCCATCATTTCGGGGATTGGCTCAATGTTTGAGCCACTGTCTGAATGGGTGGACTCAATCTTGCAGCCTCTTGTTCAGGACTTGAATAGCTATTTGAGGGATTCAACACACCTCATTAGCTATCTCGAAAATACTAGGTGGTGCAAAGGTTTTAGCTGGGTAGTTGTTGATGCTACAGCATTATACTCAAGCATACCTCATGCCTTGGGGATAAGGGCATTACAATATGTCTTAACCTCCAGGACCCAATATTCTGTTGAATTTATTATTTTTTTCTGTGAAACTGTGGAGTTTTTATTGAAGCATCATTTTTTCATGTTTGATGGCATTTATTTATGTGGCACGGCGATGGGGGCCAAGTTTGCCCCCTCGTTTGCCAACTTATTTGTAGCATGGTGGGAGGACATGTACCTTTACACTACCCTGAATCATTTTGCAGACTCAATAATTAAATACATGAGATTTATAGATGACTTGATCTTTATAGTACAAGACCCACTGGATTTCAATGATTTTTTACACTATCTTAATGATAATCAGTTGAATCTTAGATTCACGGGACAAATAGATCCATATAAAATATGCTTCTTGGATTTAACACTAACAGGAGATGCTGATAGTGGTATCATACTCACTGATACTTTCCGTAAGCCCACAGCAGGGAATACTATACTCCATGCTAAGTCATGTCATCCACCTCATCTTATTCGCTCCACTCCGAGAGCTCAATATATTCGCATGAGGAGGAATACCAACTCCGATAGTAACTTTCACACACAGTCAGTGGATCTTACCAATAGGCTCAAAATGAGGGGTTATTCAGAAAAAGAGCTACAGAAATCATTTGATAATATCAGAGATAAAAAACAATCAGAAGTTATTGGTCATAAAAAGGAGAAGAGCAAATTTAACAGAGACTCTGTGGTATTTTCTACAGAATATTCTAAACAATTTAATGATATCTGTAAGATTTTAAGAAACAATCTCCATATTTTGAATAGTGATGAACTTCTGTGTAATATCTCTGAGTCTTGCAAATTTGTCTCTAAAAAGCCCCCTACTTTAGCTACCAAACTGGCTCCCAGTATGGTTACTAGCAATAGAAAACAAGCAGCCAATTGGTTAAAGAAAAAAGGCACTTTCAAGTGTGGAGCAAGGTTTTGCATTACTTGTGGTGTCATCAAACAAAGTAACAGCTTCTCCAGCTCTGTAACCAGGGAAAACTTCATGGTCAATTTTTATGCCAACTGCAGAAGTGAATTCACTGTTTACCTACTTGAATGTAATCTTTGCTCCCTTCAATACGTCGGACAAACGACGAGGGAACTTAGATCTAGGGTCAGGGAACACATTAATGACACCAAGAATTACAACAAGGATTCCGCTGTAGCGAGACACTTTAATCAAATACACTTCACACATGAGGCACTGTTAACTGTTATGGTGATAGACAAAATAGAAGCACCAATTAGAGGGGGGAATAAATGTAAATTATTACAGAAACGTGAGTTATACTGGATACACAAACTCAAAACTGTAACTCCCTCAGGTTTAAATAGAGAGTGGGATATGTCTTATTACTTTGAATAAGTGACTTTTTCTCATTTCTGTTTCTGTTTTGGTCTTATCTATTTTTTGATATACAATGTTTCTTGTTAGGAGCATACAATACTTACTTTAAATGAATGGTACCGTCATGTTTAATGTTTTTGGGGGTACCATCAAGGAGGTACTGTTACATATATCTGTATACTCCTGTATCCAATCAGAAATAGATAATGATAGTCCTTTAATTTATTAATAATAATCCACTGATTATTTATTTTCCTTTATTATCCATTTATTCAAATGTATACACTTAAAGCATCGTAGTTAATACACATATCATAGCAAGCTTTATTGCGTATTTACTCTATTACATCATCACTATTGATGTTGCTCTAAAAAGAACCTTAGGCTTAAATCAGTGTAGTAGTAGTATTATTGCTATTAGACATAATATACTAGCATTATTTAAGGTAATTCATTTATGTATTCACTTATCAATTGTTGTATTATATTATGGGGTGATTCATATGATGTCCTTTTTCACTTCCATTTTTGGCACCAACATTTGTCTCCCCGTGTTTCCCCTTTAGTGCATAGGTTTCCCAAGTACTGTCTTTTTAAATTGTACTTAGCATTCTATTGGATATGGCCCCTTTAAAAGGAAGGGGCCATACCTTGAACACCTGTCCTATGATTAAGTGCCATGTTGGGCACGAAACATGTTAGGATGTTCTGTCTGCCTAGCCTGCTTGTACCTTTTTTTAAACTGGATTAATAAATTTTGGATTTTTATACTACAACCGCCAGTGCAGCTGATTACATTTTTTTTTCCTAAGCGTCACTCTGTCCATGATAAATGTTAATGTCATGATTAAGTTGATACTTTTTACTTATCATATTTATAAGAGTGCCGATTATACCCAGGTATGTCGTCACCCTGTATGATACTCAATGGACTGTACATATTGTTTATTTTGGTATTGTAACTATTGCCAGTATACCAAGTGTATGATAGTAATGTTGCTGTTACCATTGTCTATCTTGGCATTATAGTTTTTGCTAACATACACAGAATATTATGATTTGAATTTGAAGAATCAAATCAGCCAATAGGAATTCAAGGGATGCCATCTTTAATTGTCTACCTTGAATTCTTTATTCAGTGTATGGCGGAGATCATACAAATAGGATCCTCCATACTCCATGGCTCCACGGTCGCCGGTCTTCAGTTCCAGGGTCTCCGGTCTTTAGTTCAAGGGTCGCAGGTCTTAAGCTCCTCCCTCTGCTGCATGCCGGATTGTTCCTGGAAGAAGAAAGAAGAGGTTGTCCCTTGGAAGAAGACTTCACCGCCTGGAATAGGACCTTCTCTGCCGGACTTCAGGAACAGTGAGTACCAACCTGGGGGATAGACTTAGGTTTTTTTTTAAATTTGTTGTGTTTTTTTTTTTTATTTAGATTAGGGATGAGCACTTCATAAAAAAGAGCAAAATGCCCTTTTAAGGGCTATGCCCATACAAATGCCCTTTTCAGTGCAATGGGTAGTTTAGATGTTTTAGTGTTAGGTTTTTTATTTTGGGTGGTTTGGTGGGTGGGGGGTTTTACTGTTAGGGTTACTTTGTTTATTTTTAATGTAAAAGAGCTGTTTAACTTAGGGCAGTGCCCTACAAAAATCCCTGATTAGGGGGTGTTTTTATTTTGGGGGGCTTTTTATTTTCATAGGGATTAGGTTTAATTTTTAATTTTTTTATAATTTGTTTATTATTTTCTGTAATAGGTTTTTTTATTTTAATAGTTAGTAGCTTTAGTATTTTTTAATGTAGGTAATTTGGGTTAATTTAGGGGTTGTTAGGTTTGGGGGTGTTAGGTTAGAGGGCTTAGTAATTTAATTATTTATTTGCATTGTGGGCTTTGGCAGTTTAGGGGTTAATAGATTTCCATCAATTGCTGCTCTCACACATGGTGGTCCTCACTTAAGCCATACCCCTAGGCTAGGTGAGAAATGTGACAGAGGTTGGGATCCTGCTCTAACCCTCCTGCACTTATCAATACCTATCTCCAATCCCATCTCTCTCCTTCTCCTCCTTTGAAGTCCACTGTATTTGCCTGTTCTCCCCCCTCTCCCTCAAAGTGGCAGTCATATATCACCCTCCTGGACCGACCTCCCATTTCCTTGACAAGTTACCCGCCTGGCTTCCTCACTTTCTCTCTTAAAGTATATCAACTCTAATTCATGGGGACTTCAACATTCCCATTGACAACCCATCTACCCCTGCTGCCTCTAAACTTATTTCACTCACATCCTCCGTTCTCTCACAATCCACCCTATTCCTGACTCACCATGATGGACACTCCATCGACCTGGTATTTTCCTACCTCTGCTCTATATCTGACACCACCTATCGCCCTTTTCCCATTTCAGACCATCACCTGGTCACCTATAATATTAATGCATGGGGACTTCAACATTCCCATTGACAACCCATAAATAAACTATATTAACCCCTAAGCCTAACCCTAATCCTAATACCCCCTAACATTAACATAATTAAATTAGATCTAAATTAAAGTTACAATTATTAACTAAATAATACCTATTTAAATCTAAATACATACTTACCTGTGAAATAAAACCTAAGCTAGCTACAATATAACTAAAAGTTATATTGTATCTAGCTTAGGTTTTATTTTTATTTGACAGGTAAGTTTGTATTTTTTTTAACTAGGTAGTCTAGTTAGTAAATAGTTATTAACTATTTACTAACTACCTAGTTTAAATAAATACAAACTTACCTGTCAAATAAAACCTAACCTGCCTTACACTAAAACCTATCATTACAAAAAATAAAAAAACTAGCATTACAAAAATTAAAAAACCTACCATTACAAAAAAAACAACGAAATTATCCAAAAAATAAAGATTAATCATATTCTAATACCCTTAAAAAAAAAAAAAACAGCCCAAAATAAAAAAAAAACTAATCTAGAATAAAATACCAATGGTCCTTAAAAGAGCCTTTTGTAGGGCATTGCCCTAAAGATATCAGCTCTTTTGTTGAAAAAAAATTACAGAGACCCCCCCCAAATCTAAAAAAACCTAAGCTATCCATTGCCCTGAAAAGGGCATTTGTATGGGCATTGCCCTTAAAAGGTCATTTAGCTCTTTTACTGCCCAGACCCTAAACTAAAAAATAAAACCCACCCAATAAACCCTTAAAAAACCTAACACTAACCCCCAATGATTCACTTACAGTTGTTGAAGTCCCACTTGAAGGATCTTCATCCAGCTGGCGAAGTCATCATCCATGCTGCAAGAAGTCTTCATCCAGGCGGGCTCTTCTATCTTCACGGGTCCATCCTGAAAACATCCGGTGCAGAGCATCCTCTTCATACGGTCGCCGCCATACAGTGAATCTTCAATGCAATGGAAGCAAATCAATATGGCGTCCCTTGCATTACAATTGGCTGAAAAATTTGAATCAGCCAATAGGAATTAGGGCTGCTAAAATCCTATTGGCTGTTCAAATCAGCCAATAGGATTTAAGCAGCTCTCATTCTATTGGCTAACTCGAATTAGTTTTTGTAGTAGTGTTAGGAATTTTTATTAGTAGTTTAGATTTATTTAATTATTAGTTAGTTTAATTTTAATTTAATAATTATAATAGTTTAATTGTTAGTTTAAAATATTTTTTTTTTAATTTGACAGGTAAGTTTTAATTGAATTTTAGCTAGGGAAATTGTAATTTTAATATAAAGTTAGGGGGTCATTAGGTTTATGGGTTACTAGTTTAAATTAGTTTATTTCATTGTGGGGGGCTTTCAGTTTAGGGGTTAATAGTTTATTTTACTATTTCGTTGTGGGGGTTAATAGGTTTTTTATAGCGGCTATGTGGGCGGATGGCAGATTAGGGGTTAATAATATTTAAATAGTGTTTGCGATGCAGGAGGGCAGCGTTTTAGGGGTTAATACATTTATTATAGTGGCAACAATGTCAGGGAGCAGCGGAATAGGGGTTAATAATTTTTTTTAGTGGCGGCAATGTTGGCAGCGGCAAATTAGGGGTTAATAAATTTATTATAGTATTTGCGATGCAAGAGGGCCTTGGTTTAGAGGTAAATAGGTAGTTTATGGGTGTTAGTGTACTTTGTAACACTTTAGTTATGAGTTTTATGCTACAGTTTTGTAGCGTAACACTCCTAACTACTGACTTTAGATGGCGTTACAGACCTTGTCATTTTAGGCTGTAACGCTCACTTTTTAGCCAGAACGCAAAACTCATAATACCGGCACTATGGGAATCCCATGAAAAAACGTCATTTTTATGTGTGGGGGACTGACATTGCGTTACAGGCTAAAAGGTGTGTGGTACACCTATACTGACAAGACTTGTAATAGCTGTGGTGCAGTTTTGACGCTGAAAATGCCATAATTTCAGCGTTACAAGCCACAACGCAAAACTTGTAATCTAGGTGTATGAAAGCTGCAACTAAGCGATTGCCTTTAAAACACTATTTTAATAACACCAGTTCTGTTAGTGACAATCACAACAATGCGAGTAAGATTTACAATAAAATATTAAAAAAATAAAATATGAAATCACAGAATTTGTAGATGTTAGTGTCCTGAAGTGATTTTTCCTGCAGATCACCTCAACTGTCATATCACATAGTCCTCACATCTACATATGAATATGTCCCTATACATATGTAAATATGTGCTGTGTTGATTGTATACAACCTCTCCAATAGGGATGAATGGAGTCTTAAGAAGCTTTTCAGAAAATATGCTATTTTTTTTTTAATTTTGTATTGATGTGACTGAAATAATGTCCCTTTACAAAATATAAAAATTGACTAGTGACAAGTGTATGGTTTAAGAGTCTTAGTACCTCCAGAGTATTATTTCTTCAATAGCAAATTATGTTATGAAAGTAAATAAATATTTAAAATATTGGAAAAATACATTATCATTCAAAGTAATTAATAAATAAACATTTAAATAAAAGTTTTGGTATCAGGGATCTGCTACTTGAAGAACACCTTAAACAATACTACTTTGACCAGAGTAATAAACCCGGTAAGCTGCTTGCCCGGAAAATTTGATGCAGACAACTCAAATCCTACATACACGTCATCAAACACCCAGATAACACAGAAGTAAAAGATAGCAAAAGCATAGCCAACTCTGTAAATACTACAACACACTTTACAACTTACATAGAGATTCTCAGGGTGTTTCCTCCCAACAAAATCAGTCCACACATTCAATAATTTCTCAAGGGCACCTGCCTCATCAAACTTAGCAGAAAAGACTCAGAATCTCTTGACACCCCCTAGCTATAAAAGACCTTCCATCTGGGAAAAGTCCCGGTCCTGATGGATTTACACCAAAATATTACAAACAATTCAAATCCTTACTCTTCCCACATATGCTTGCTATGTTTAACGATCGAAAATCTAAGACACTACCAAATTATACATTGGAAGCATACATAACAGTCTTGCCTAAGCCAGGAAAACCCACTGACCAGCCAGAAAATTTAAGACATATCAAACATTTGAAAACAAATATCAAAATTTAGCAAAAACACTAGCTAAGAGACTCAATAGATTCCTCGCCAAATTAATTTCTACCGATCAAGTGGGATTTGTGCCAAGAAAGGAGGCTAAGGATAACACTTTGAGAATTTTGCAGACTATCAATAATACAAAACCCCATTATGTACCATTAACTCTATTCTCACCTGATGCCAAAAAGGCTTTCAGCCAAGTCGACTGTTATTTTTGTGAGAAGCTATAAAACACACAAACTTTTGTGCTCTCTTCCTAGATATTGTATTATCCTTATACTCCAACCCAAAAGCCAAAGTTAGGGTAAAAAAAGTTTTATCAGACACCTTTAATATATCTAACGGCACTCATCAGGGATGCCCACTCTCCCCACTACTGTTTCTAATGTCAATAGAGGTGCTCCCCCAAAACATCAGACTCAACACTTACATAACTGGCCTACACATAACAGGAGAAGTACACTGACATCATCTTATTTACTATCTCTGACATAGAAAACTTGCTTCCAGAACTGATAAGAGATTTAGAATTGTATGGGGAAACTTTCCAACTTTCATCTTTACCTAACAAAATCTGAACTTCTGAACATATCCTCCCTGCAATACCTTATCTACTACTTCAAAATGAAGTACCACCTTAAAATAGCAACACAAAAACTAAAATACCTTGCAATCTTCCTTTTGTCTAAACAAAATAGCTAAAGATATAAGGGCCAATTTATCAAGCTCCATCTAAAGACCACTGCTCCATAACTTGTTCACCTGCCCTGAGGCTGCGCACAGAAATCAACCCGATGGAATATGATCGGGTTGATTGACAGCCCCTGCTAGCGGCCGCGAATCTGCAGGGGGTGGCATTGCACTAGCAGTTTACAAGAACTGCTGGTGCAATGATAAATCTCTGTCGACATTTATCGATGTGCGGTGGACATAATATGCTACATCGTATCATGTCCACTCGCACAATAATAAATATACCCCATAGCCTCTTGGCACAACAAATCGATCTCCTGGTTGGGTAGAATTGGATTGATAAAAATGAACATCCTTTCGAGTCTCTTATATATTTTTCAAACACTTCAAATACCACTTCCCCCAGACTAGTAGAAATACTACCAGAGCACTGTTGATCCCAAGCGGAACCAACCACTGATCCAATCAGCAGCGCTAATAATATAACTCAGATGTGGAACTAGTGCTGCTAAATAGATTGCTAGCCTTTTACACAGAGCACTGCTGGTCTCAAGTGATATTTCTACTGTGTGTTTAATCACTTTGTGGGGCTTAAACACATAGTATTGTAGGGTCAATAGATTAAATGCTTTAACAGATTAGGGCATGTAATTGTTTGACAATAATGACCCTTATACGAATTTACAGTAAAGCTTTAATAAATAAAGACTATAGAGAAACAGATATATCTCTCTTTTTAGCCACATATTCCTTATTATTTGTATAAAATGTTGGTTGCATTTGAATTCTTTTAGATTTTCCATATTTAGTATACACGTGCAGACTCTTTCATCTATACCATATCTAATTTTTTTAAGAGATCTCTGTCACCTGGGTTCACAAAGTGGCTTGTGCTACGATTTACATTTCAGCTTGTTTCACAGACGTAGCCATATAACTATTTGCATGGCTTGCTCATAACTTGCTTCCATACACATGGCAGCAGGAGTCCTGCACGGGGAACATCAGAGATGGAAGATAGAGAGATATTTTTTGTTTCATCTAAAATATTGTTAGGAATAAATGCTTCTTTTATTTATTTAATTACTCATTTATTTATTTTACAGGGATACGAAACCCAAACTTTTTCTTTCATGATTCAGATAGAGCATACAATTTTAAACAACTTTCCAATTTACTTCTATTATCAATTTTTCTTTTTTTCTCTTGGTATTCTTTGTTAAAAAGCAGGGACATAAGCTCAGAAGCGTACACTTGTTTGGAGCACTATTGTGCAGCAGTCTTGCATGAGGGTTATCCATTTGCAAGAGCACTAGATGGCAGCACTATTTCCTGCCATGTAGTGCTCCAATTGCCTACCTAGGTATCTCTTCAATACATGGTGAAAACAAAGCACTCATGGTGTGGATAACTCAAAACAATTGTGAAACACAGCATCATGTAACCGGTGAAATGGTACTCACAAACAAGGTGGCACTCTTAGTAAAAGAAGTGCAAACAGGCAGGCTAACATTTTTACAGCAGTCAGTACGCTGAGAGTGGATGTGGTTGAATCAGTGACAGGTCCGGCTGTCAAATCTCCACAACGGGACCCAGTTTCCCTCCATCTGGACGTAGCCCACAGGAACAGCTGTGGCAGGAAGCCGAAAGTAAAATCTCACTGTGAGAGCTGCAAACAGTTTGTTGAGGGGGACTACTGGGAGTATTGAGATCACAATAGGAGAGAAAATCCCTTCTCCAAACAAATAAAGAATATTAAAACATCCGAGTAGAATAAAAAATATTTATTTGAGCTTGAAACGCGTTTCTCGGCCGCAAGCTCCTGGCCGTTTCATCAGGTTAATTACAAACAAAGCCTACAGCAGATGTGATTGGACAAAAGGTACACCAATGGTAACATTTGTAACACAATTGATACAATATAAAATATCTAATGTCTATCCATTGGGGCATAATATAATCAGATGTATGGAAGCAAAATGATATAATATATACAAATCAAACCATCGTTAAAAACAGGGTCTAAAATTTAAAAATGGAAAAGTTTGTATGAGTGACATAATATAAAAACACAGTTATCCAAAAAAGTGAAATAAATATTATTCAAAACAAATGGTAATTATATTAAAGGGACACTAAATCCCAAAAAATTCTGTCATGATTCAGATAGAGAATACAATTTTAAATTCTATGATATATTTTGCTTCATTTTTTAGATAACCTTTGTTGAACGAATAGCAATGCACATGGGTGAGCCAATCACATGAGGCATCTATGTGCAGCAACCAATCAGCAGCTACTGAGCATATCTAGATATGCTTTTCAGCAAAGCATATCAACAAAATTAAACAAATTAGATAATAGAAATAAATTAGAAAGTTGTTTAAAATTGCATGCTCTTTCTAAACCATGAAAGAAAAAATTGGGGTTTCATGTCCCTTTAATGGGTATAATTATATTATACAAATGGAACTTGCACTGAACTGAGAAAAAAAAAAAGGGGAAAAAGGGGATGATGTATTAAAACTAATTGCTAGTGAAACTATTAGACCAAAATGAAAACAAAGAAAATTCTAATCTAGCGATATAATACAAGTATCATAACGGAAAGATGTAATGTGTTTTTGTTATTAATCGTTGGTTGAAGAATATAAAATGCTTTTTGGCTTTTGTGTTATTAATTGAGAAATAATTGTAGTTGAATGAATGAGGTTGTGAAACTATTTGTAAAGTATGGAACATATGAAAAGAAAAAAAGAGAAAAAGAATATATGGCGTATTTGTTTTATTTATCGTTAGTTGAAGAATATGAAATCTTTTTTCCTTTCTTTTTTTCTTTTTATATCGTTAGTTAAAAAATATTTGCAATAGAAAGAATAGAGTAGTGAAACTGTTAAAGCATATGGGCATATAAAAAAAAACAATCCTAACATCATTATATGTGATGCGGATAAAGGAGGAGGGATTATAATCCAAAATCTTAACGATTATCTTGCAGAAGCAGACAGAATTTTAAAAGACACTAATTATTATAAAATTCTACAATACGATCCAACTAATAATTTTCTCAAAACATACCATATACTTATTGAAAAAGGAGTAGATCTTAAAATTCTTAATAAAGATGAAAAAACTTTTCTCAGAGTCAGTAATCCCAGTATAGCACATTACTATCACTTACCAAAAATTCACAAAAGTTTAATAAATACCCCCGGTCGCCCTATTATTATAGGAATTGATAATCTCACTTATAATTTATCTTACTCTGTCGATCTTCATTTACAAAAATATGTTTTGGGTCTACCATCATACATCAAGGATAGTACAGATTTATTGAACAAACTTAGAAATTTTACAAACACAGGAGACCTTATTTGGATCACCTGTGATGTAAGTCCACTTTATTCCAATATTTCACACCATTTGGGTCTACAAGCCATTTCTCTTATTTTGAATCAAGACCACTACATGCCAGATATACAGAAGGAATATTTTTTAGAATGCATTGAATGCATTTTGAAACATAATTATTGTATGTACCACAATTCTTTTCATTTACAGATTAAAGGAACGGCCATGGGCACCAGATTTGCTCCCAGTTTTGCCAATTTGTTTATGGGCATTCTCGAGAAAACTTACATCTACAATTCCTCAGCTGGGGTGAGTCTGGTATTCTATGGCCGTTATATAGATGATCTTATTTTTATTTGGAAGGGTGACCAATCATCAGCCCTTTCCTTTGTGACCTCCCTTAATCAGAACAAAATGGGTCTCTCATTCACAGCGAATCTACAAGAGAAATCAATAGATTCTTTGGATCTCACTTTGAGTTGGGATGATGAAGGAAATCTTTGTTCTAAAACCTTTTTTAAACAAGTTGATAGCAATAGTTACCTTAATTACACTAGTAATCATCATACAAGTTGGCTGTCAAACATACCCTATAGCCAATTCAAAAGAATTAGACGTAACTGTACAAATCTCAAAACTTTTGAGCAACAAAGCCACATTATATATGAGAGATTTGTAGACAAAGGTTATCCTAAAAATGTATTAGATCAATGCCTTAATAAAGCAAGACACCTAGACAGAAACACACTTCTAGATAATAGTAATACAAATAAAAGTAGGGACAATCAGACTTTCACCGACCCTATGTTCATTACTCAATACAATAGCAATTACAAACAAATTTGTCAAATTTTATACAAACACTGACATATTGTTCGTAGAGACCCTATTTTGAAGCCTTTATTAGCAGAATGCTCTAGAATAGTTTATACTAGAGCCCCAACATTTAGGGGCAAACTAGCTCCTAGCAAGAAAGTTAAACATAAAAATCTTAATTCAATTTCCAAAACTAAGAAATCCAATCTGTTTAAGGACATATAGGAATATATAAATGTGGCAAAAAAAAGATGCAATACGTGAAAACACATAACATCAGGAAAGAAAACTTTTAAATCTTTTTCAACTAGCGAGACCTTTGAAATTTCCAGATTTTTCAATTGTAACTCAAGTTTTGTAGTCTATGTTCTGGAGTGTGTTTGTGGGGTCCAGTACGTAGATCACACCTCTAGAAAAGCCAGGGTACGTTGGGGCGAACATTGGCGCAATTGCAAAAATTGCAAGAAGAAAAATATTAAACATAGTTTACCAGAACATTGCCTTATTAAACATGAGGGCAATTCTGACATCTTTAAAAGTTTCCCTATTGACTACATTCCCCCCCTCTACAGACTATAACAGAATTATTAAACTTAGACAACGTGAGACCTTTTGGATACACAAATTGAACACCTTGTTTCCATCAGGTCTCAATTCCAATTTAGATCTGGCAGCTTTTAATTAACCAATTCAGTTCTCTTTTGTGGTCTTGTATTCTGTTGCCTATTTTTGGGGTGTCATTCACCGTCTCTTTGAAATCTTCTTTTAAATTTTATTTTTTTCAGTATCATTTTGGAACCATAAAAAATTGTCTTATTTCCCAAATTTTGTGTACACTTTATTCCATCATTTTATCCTTTAGGTTGCAGTTCTCTCTTTATCTGCCATCTCAAATTATTTATCACACCTACAACGCAAATTATTATTTTTGTTATTTTCTCTATCAATCCCCCCAAAAAATCCCCATCAACCTTTTTTCCCACCAATTTTCTGTTTATTTTTACCACACCAACACACCCTCTTAATATCATTTTTCAATTCCGTTCTAACTAATTATTGAAGATTCATTCACATTTAATTTAATTTTTTTCTCTGTTTGAGATATGGGATTTTAAATTTTCTTTTTCTTTTTTTTATATGCCCATATGCTTTAACAGTTTCACTACTCTATTCTTTCTATTGCAAATATTTTTTAACTAACGATATAAAAAGAAAAAAAGAAAAGAAAAACGATTTCATATTCTTCAACTAACGATAAATAAGACAAATACGCCATATATTATTTTTCTCTTTTTTTCTTTTCATATGTTCCATACTTTACAAATAGTTTCACGACCTCATTCATTCAACTACAATTATTTCTCAATTAATAACACAAAAGCCAAAAAGTATTTTATATTCTTCAACCAACGATTAATAAGAAAAAAACGTTAAATCTTTCCGTTATGATACTTGTATTATATCGCTAGATTAGAATTTTCTTTGTTCTCATTTTGGTCTAATAGTTTAACTAGCAATTAGTTTTAATACATCATCCCCTTTTTTCCCCTCTTTTTTTTTTTTCTCAGTTCAGTGCAAGTTCCGTTTGTATAATATAATTATACTCATTAATATAATTACCATTTGTTTTGAATAATATTTATTTAACTTTTTTGGATAACAGTGTTTTTATATTATATCGCTCATACAAACTTTTCCATTTTTAAATTTTAGACATAGGCCTTTAGTTATCAATGTCTGTCAGACCTGATCCGACAGAGCGGATCAGGTCCGACAGACATAGCTGAATACGGCGAGCAATACGCTCGCCGTATTCAGCATTGCACCAGCAGCTCACAAGAGCTGCTGGTGCAATGCCGCCCCCTGCAGACTCGCGACCATTAGGCCGCCAGCAGGGGGTATCAATCAACCCGATCATACTCGATCGGGTTGATTTCCGGTGATGTCTATCCGCCTGCTCAGAGCAGGCACACAGGTTATGGAACAGCTGGCTTTGTGACTGCTGCTTCATAACTGCTGTTTCTGGCGAGTCTGAAGACTCGCCAGAAACAGGGGCCATCAAGCTCCTTACGGAGCTTGATAACTAGAGGCCCTTGTATTTAATGATGATTTGATTTATATATATTGTATCATTTTGCTTCCATACATCTGATTATATTATGCCCTAATGGATAGACATTAGATATTTTATATTGTATCAATTGTGTTACAAATGTTACCATTGGTGTACCTTTTGTCCGATCACATCTGCTGTAGGCTTTTTTAAACCTCATTGTAGGCTTTGTTTGTAATTAACCTGATGAAACGGCCAGGAGCTTGCGGCCGAGAAACGCGTATTAAGCTTGAATAAATACTTTTTATTCTACTCGGATGTTTTAATATTCTTTACTTGTTTGGAGAAGGGATTTTCTCTCCTCAATACTTCCAGTAGTCCCCTTCAACAAACTGTTTGCAGCTCTCACGGTGAGATTTTACTTTCGGCTTCCTGCCGCAGCTTTTCCTGTGGGCTACTTCCAGACGGAGGGAACCTGGGTCCCGTTGTGGAGATTTGACAGCCGGACCTGTCACTGATTCAACCACATCCACTCTCGTACTGACTGCTTTAAAAACGTCAGCCTGCCTGTTTGCACTTCTTTTACTAAGTGTGCCACCTTGTTTGTGAGTACCATTTCACAGGTTACACGATACTGTGTTTCACAATTGTTTTGAGTTATCCACACCATGATGCACTTTCTTTTTGTTTTCACCATTTAGATCCACTGATTCACCATCAGCCTCAAGATAAGCAGCCCACTCTCCTTTTTTCAAAAAGCGGACTTTGCTTGTTTAATCACGAACTGTTGTCACATTATCTGTATATTTTTAATTCTCTTTTGTCATTTGTTTAGTGTTATAACTATTTCTTTTTTGTTATTTTTATTTGATTTCATTTTCACAGAGTGTATACGTGTTCTCTGGCTATCAATTGGCCTTTTTTCCTTGCCCCCCCCCCCTTTCCCTTCCTTTGTTCTCCATTATAGGTGCACCCTATTCCTATGCTCTTTGTATTGTATTTCTCATCTCTCCAATACAGAATATAATGGGAACAAAGTAAATTTAATAAGAGCAGTAAATTGGAAACTTTTTTAAATGGTATGCTCTGTCTGAATCACAAAATAAACTTTTTGGTTTTCATATCCCTTTAATAAGCTTGTTGGGACATATCCCTATTCCAATGAAAACAGCTATAGTTTTGCACAAACACATATTTTCTCTTAGTTTCAGCATCAAATTCTATAGCTTTAATTTAACCTTTGCATGTATGTATGTATGTAATAATAATAATAATTATAAATTATAAGTCCTATAATTTATCTTTGGTAGGGAAAGTATAGTCTTTTTTATTGATTCAAATCCTGTCAAATGGATCACAATCTGGTATTAAAAGTCCATGGGAAAAAATAATTAGCAGAGAATGTTTAGCGCGGCTGATAACCCTTTAGCATGCCATATTCTTTCAATAGATAGTGTGGCCGGGCTAAACATTGCTCAAGTTACAAGTTGGGAGTTATGTGTTGTGCTCAAGGGCAAAACATGCACTAAAAAATTTTGGGCAACTTGAGACCTGATGTAAAGTGTTAGGGATAAAATAAAACTATAACAAAACACATGTAAATCATTTTAATATAAAGTATTTTATATACATATATATATATATATATATATCTTTATATATAGCAATCAATTCAAAAGAGAGCACTCACCGTTATTTTAAAAGAAACATAGATGCCTATCTGGACCAAATACAGGAAGAGGGACAAATCACAATACAAGAGATGGAATATCTGAAGACTCCTCATCCTAGGCTGCCAGTTTTTCTACAAGGTCCGAAAAATACACAAGTCCCTGGAATATCCTCCAGGGAGGCGGATAGTTTTGGCCATACAGTCACTGCTTTAACCCTTAGCCTGTTTTGTAGATGCCCACTTACAGCCACTTGTTAGGAGAATGGGATCCTACTTGTTGGACTCTAATATGCTGCTTAACATCTTAAAACAACATTATAACATCCAAGAATCGGACCTCTTAGTGTCTTTGGACGTGATGAGTCTCTACACCCTCATACCCCAGCAATTGGGATTAAGAGCCATCACCAACCAACTATTACGATATCCATATGTGATGCCATCGGTGGATGTACTGCTCACTTTATTAGAATTATGCTTAACTTGTAATTATTTTAAATTTGAAAAGAACATTTATCTACAACTCACAGGGACGGTGATGGGGTCAAATGTGGCCCCATTTTATGCCAACCTTTTAATGGTAGAATTTGAGGAAATTGATACACATCTATTCCAGGATGCTAGGATCATTCTATTTAGACAATATATAGATGGTCTTATAATGATTTTGAGGGGTACAAAAAAGGAATTGTTACAAACGTGCCAGGAGTTGAATCAAGCATGTCCAGCTCTAAAATTTAAAATCAATTACAGTAAGGACACCATAGACTTCCTAGATATCCGACTATATAAAAAAGATGGCACATTACAGTTTACGCTATTTAGAAAGACTACAGACCGCAACTCAATCCTCCATTATACCAGTTGTTACCCTCTGGCCCTTAAAAGGTCCCTTCCTATCTCACAACTGAAACGAGTTGTGAGAAATTATACAGAGTACTCCAACACTGTAAAACAACTCGATGAGATGCAGGGTAGATTTGAACAGAGGGGGTACCCAACCAAGGAACTCCAAAGGATCAAGGAACAACAATTACTACAGAATTTGAAAGTACAAAGGGAACCAGCGGAGACACGCATGAGCTTTGTTACAATCTACACCCAAGACACACAGGAGATGTCTAGAGCCTTACAAAAGAATTGGCAGATTATAGCCACTGATAATAACCTGCCATTATTAAATATGCCGGTCCCTAGAGTAGGGTTCAGAAGGGCCAGGTACCTCAGGGACAGCTTAGTGCACACAGATCTGGTTCACTGTTACCAAAAAAACACCTGGCTACAGGGAAGACCTGGATGTTACCGATGCAGAGGGTGCACCACCTGCAACGGACTGACCACAGGCTCCTACTTTACCCATCCACAAAGGGCAAGAAATTCTTTCACAAGTATAGACTTACATGTACTACCACCCATGTAGTTTATTTGCTTCATTGCAATTGTGGTCTATTCTATGTTGGGAAGACTATAGATGACCTCCAAACAAGAATGACCAACCATAGATCCGCTATTAGGAAGGCCATAGATAAGGGTCTATCGGACCAACCAGTAGCGAGACACTTCCTCCAAAAATGACACACAGTTAAACACCTGCGATATACGTTAATTGACCATGTCCTCCCATTAATGAGAGGAGGGGCAGAGGAAAGATACTCCTCCAACGAGAGGCTAGATGGACTGACAAATTGGGAACACTGATCCCCAAAGGTCTCAACACTCATTTGGACTGTCACTGTTTTTTAAGAGTGCTCTTATAAGTGCTTTCATAAGAACCTTTATAGGGCCTAGTATAGTGCCTCTATAGGTCTCTTTGCAGTTTTTCATTTTTGCTATTTGTTCTCTCATTTTTTTGTCCTCTCTTTTTTGTAATTTTTTCTAATTCTTTTGTAATTTTTTGTATTTTTTGTCAGCTTTTTTATTCTTTTGTAATTCCTTTTTTAGTAATCTTTTTTACTTCCTTTGGTATTCTTTTATGGAGCACCTGTAGCGGTACCTCCCTATAATTTGACAATTGTGTCAATCCTTAGTAAAGGTTAACAGTAGCTGCCTCCTGTAGCTGCCTTATAGCAATGACCTCTAGTAATCAATACCAAGTAACGATGTATTGGTCCCATTTTTACCATTTTAACTAAGTTTATTCTCTATAATTTTCGGCTTAATCCAGTACTACATAGATTGAAATATTTTTTATTACTATGATAGACATATGTGTTTCCTAGCCAGTTTATTCCTCCTATTTTTCTCCTGTGCTATCTTTGCTCTATTCCCCCTTGTTCACACTGACTGTTGTGTGAGCCTGGCCTTAAAGTTAAGGGCTCAATACCCTTTTAGGCCTCCGGGTTAATACGTAGCTTATCCTAGTATAAAGTAACGTAGCCAGTCCTATAGTCTATATTACAATATTTGGTTATTTATATTTATTTTTATTTGTATAACCATTCAGCCTCCCTCCTCAGAGTTCTGGTATTGTGTCCTTTTCCCTTTCCCCACTTATTATTCCATTTTTTTTATTTCATTTTTCCATCTTTCTATTTTTTTCTCCCTACCTTTTTTTTACTTTCCTTTGTTTTACCTACTTTCTTTTGTTTCATCTTTTGCAATAAGCTTGTTCTGTTGCTCTAAAAATTATTTACCCTATTATGGTTCTGTTCCGCATACAAGATTTTTAAGTCACCAGGTTGCCAGGCCACTTAATGAATTAACTTTATTATAACCACCTAATTATGATCACTTAATTACAATCACTATATTTATATTAGTTCACCATTATTGTAGTTCATAACATAATTACCATTCGTATACATATTACACGTATCACCTTGGCAACCGTGTATGTTTACACTGTTGTTAGCCAATGGTGTTCTGATATGCTCCTGGAGCCTGACGTGATGATGTCACAGCGGTCATTTCCGGTTTTGGGATTGCAGTCTTCTGCGGGAGCTGGCGGCATACAGACATAACCCTTTAAATAGTAGCACTTGGTAAGTACACAGGTTTGTTCTTTTTCTGATGACAGGGTCACTCCCAAAAACGTTTACATGAAATAAACACGATTTTGTATCACGGCGAGTGCTCTCTTTTGGATTGATTGCTCTATACTATGTGGGATGCATTAATATAATATATATATATATATATATATATATATATATATATATATATATATACACGCACACAATAAATATAAAATGTATGTTTATAATTGAAATAACTGTAAAAAAGTGCTTTATATGACAAGGTGGTTTACAGGGAAGGGCTTAAAGGTATGCATTAATCTAAAAAAATAAAAAAATAGCAAAATGTCTGGTGAAACGGCCGTCAGGTGTGTATGTCTGCTGAGTTTTATACCCGTGAATGAGGTTTGTTTTATTATTGATTTCCTATTTGACTTTATATATATATATATATATATATATATATATATATATATATATATATATATATATATATATATATATATATATATATATATATATAAAAGGTAGAGAGGTAGAGTCCAGCACCATAGAATTCACCACTTTTAAATCTGTGTGGTCGTTACCAAGGAGTATCAGCCAAACTCCAATGTATAAAGTCCATATAGAAAATAAGGCAACAGCACCACAGTACGGGGTCCTTTCTTAAAGGTGAAAAATGTTGTTTATTGAGGTATTACAACCATAAAAGTGAGGTTTCGGACCTACATGGTCCTTAATCATGCATAGTTTAAAACTAAATGAACAGACATTAAAAAGGGTAACTGGACCAATCAGGTGTTGGTTCTCATTGTTAATTGATTTAACCTATACCTGTCCAGGTATCCAACTTTCAACAGCACAGTGACCTCTAGTGGTACCAGAATATATTACATTTTAAAACCATTATAAAAACAAATACAAATCATAATCTCTATTCAGACCATAAGGATGTAATGTATTTAATTTAATTTAAACAATTTTTTATTGAAGTTGCAAGGTAAAATAACATACAGGATTCGCCCATGAAAATCACGTACAGCAGGGCATGACATACTTTGCTCACATATGAAGTGTAACCTATCAAGACATAGCACATGCTGTGGTATTGCACGTATTATTGAAGAGTACATAAATATTAAGTAAAGTACTTATCTATATAGAAAAAAAGGGCTACATTTTATAAATATAAACTAAAACACAAAATCTTAGTATACAGTTAGAAGGTTATACAACAGGCCCTGATTAGATGGGATAGTAATGTTTGTGCCGTTAAAAGAAAAAAAAAGGAACTTCATTTTATATTATATTAGGTGAAATATGATCCCCAATCTGTAGGAAGGGTTCTCAGTGACTTTCTATTCTAGTAATAACAAGAAATGGGAAGTTAGATACTGTACTGGCCGTACTTAGGCCATAGTGTGCAAGGAAAAGAAGGAAAAAACAGCGGGCAAGAGCCGCTCGAGATATTGGGGAAAGGAGAAGAAAGGAGAAACAAAAGGAAGAAAGAATAAGACGGGGAGGGGAGCCATATCAGCAGAGATATCACAGTAGGGTAACCAGGGGATGAGGGAGGTAGGCAGACAGCATGACTATGAATATGGGGGATGTTTATTTCTAATGTTAGATATCTACGACCAGGGGAGAGAGGGATTTATTATTTTATTAACTATTTATTATTTGTTATATAATAAAGATAGGGATAGTGGTAATGGAAGTTGTATTTAATGATTCCCCGTCAAGTATTAGCTTACCACAATTTAACCAATAAAGGTAGTCACCCAAATTGGGGACAATAATACTAATATCTGATATAATGAAGTATAGACTAGTAATACCAGGGGAGGGTGCTCACTGTTCAAGTAAATGTAGAAAAAATAGGAGACAAGCGAACAGAAAGTAGAGCACTCGCACAGGGAGACTAGTATAAGTGGCTATTCAGTGGGTATATAATATTAAAACTTAACATTTATTATTCAAAAAAATGATAAAAAACTACTATATAAGTAGTGATTAATACTTAGATTAAAACACAAACAAATAGTAAACGGCTGTATATCCACAATGACCCCAGAATGTATACCATAGAAACTCAGAATAGAGTAGGAGGGATTTTTAGGCAGATATACACCAAAAAATGGTTCACGGATTGCACCAAAATCTATCTAGAAAAGAGGATTGACCTCAGACAAAATTATACTATCTAGTGCAATACTGGACCGGTGTACGTCTGTCCTAAATATTCCCTATGACAAAATTAGTATAGTGACTAAGAGGGGAAGTGTAGGTAGCAAGATTCACATAGTCCATACATTCAGCATATTACACAAACCCATTTGTATAGGCAAGAGTAAAGTGTTCACAAACACAAATTAAACCAAAAATACTATTCTATAGATATGTTATAATAAACACATTGACTAGTGAAATGTGACTTGCAAAGTTACACTTAGTGGTTGATACAGCCGTAGGAAGAGTGCCTGATGTACATTTCGCCTGGCTTGGCTTTCTCAAAGGCTAACCGGACTGACTGTAGCCACATAGCATATATAGGGCAAGTAGCCAATCAAATCGTGTAGATAGTTCACACCTCCGTGTGAACCAATAGAGAGTGTCCTCCCATAATTGGTCAGTTAATGTCACATGACCAGGAACAGAGATGAATTGCACTTTATAGGGGGAGCGGCTGTGGATCTTACAACAAAAAAACAAAACAAGTGTCAAAGCAATTGTCAAAAACGGATTGTCAAAAGCGGAAAGCGGAGCATATATGCTCTCTAGTGTTATGTATATTCATGGTTGACATCAGACACTGTAAACATAGTAATAGGAATGAAATTCTATTTCAGTCACAAACGGAGCATTTTATAATCTCAAATGATTATGATTCTATGGGGATTCAATTTCAGTCATAAGCGGATAATTTTTAATCTCAAATGATTATACTCTTCACATCATGTCACTATTCAAATCATTAGAAATAAAAATATATATATATTAACAAGGTGATATAAGTGATTTGTCATTTTTAATCGTTCAATAGATTATCCTTTGTTGAAGAGCAAAATATCATCATTAGTTAGATCAGAGATGAAAATTTAAAGATTATAGTGAATCCCAATTATTCAAACAATGCTTTACACATAGATCAATTCACCTCCTACTGAGGAATCGCAACCATTTGCAAGAACAAAAAACAAATTTGATCATTAGAATATCACATTGCGCGATGTTGGTAAATCTATCAATACAGTAGTTAATAACAAATGGCAATGTAAAAGATAGTCAGAGTCAAAGATATTAGGTGTATCATTAGAAATAAATATATATATATATATATTAACAAGGGATTTGTCATTTTTAATCGTTCAACAGATTATCCTTTGTTGAAGAGCAAAATATCATCATTAGTTAGAATGATGGTAAATTCAACATATCATTCAATTCACAAATATTAATATAAATTAGTAGATAGAGATGATAAATAGACCCCTGACATGACAGTATATTTATAATTAGGTAGTGATATGTGTTCATAAGAGAAATCAAATGTATCACTGCCACAATTATGGCCATAAAATATATATATATAGAGAAGAATCAAGCCAATTACAATGAAAGAAGCCAGAAATGAATATCTGGCCCTCTTAAGATAAGATCATTTTCTTAATTAGAGATTTTTAATATATAAAAGTTTTAGTTCAACGAATTGTCTTTTTATGAAGAACAAGAAGTTATACTTCATTTCATCAAAGAGTAAATAAAAATGCATAATAAAATACATAGTGAATCAATTAGATGGAAACTGATTCTGTATATGCCTTTGTATCTCTGATATTTGATGTAAATAACTTAGACTGTCCGTATAAGATGTTCTGATCAGGACCATATATATGCACAAAGTATTATAGATAGGAATTATAACCATCTTGTTCATTTAGGCCATTTGGTATTAGAGTATTCAACCAGAAAATCCACCTGCATTCCGCCTGCAGTAACATCGTTTCTATGTCCCCACCTCTGATACCCGGTTTAATAACTTGTAAGACACATGCCTTTAAATCAGGTTTTGTTCCATGTCTTTTTAAATAGTGTTTTGCAACAGGGGTAAGGTTCTTGTTCCGTTCTTTGGCCTAGATTTGGAGTTCGGCGGTAGCCGTCAAAACCAGCGTTAGAGGCTCCTAACGCTGGTTTTGGCCGCCCGCTGGTATTTGGAGTCAGTGATTAAAGGGTCTAACGCTCACTTTTCAGCCGCGACTTTTCCATACCGCAGATCCCCCTACGCCATTTGCGTATCCTATCTTTTCAATGGGATCTTTCTAACGCCGGTATTTAGAGTCGTTTCTGAAGTGAGCGTTAGAGCTCTAACGACAAAACTCCAGCCGCCTGAAAATAGCAGGAGTTAAGAGCTTTCTGGCTAACGCCGGTTCATAAAGCTCTTAACTACTGTACCCTAAAGTACACTAACACCCATCAACTACCTATGTACCCCTAAACCGAGCTCCCCCCACATCGCCGCCACTCGATTAAAATTTTTAACCCCTAATCTGCCGACCGCCACCTACGTTATACTTATGTACCCCTAATCTGCTGCCCCTAACCCCGCCGACCCCTGTATTACATTTATTAACCCCTAACCTGCCCCCCACAACGTCGCCGCCAGCTACTTAAAATAATTAACCCCTAATCTTCCGACCGCAAAGCGCCGCCACCTACGTTATCCCTATGTACCCCTAATCTGCTGCCCCTAACACAGCCGACCCCTATATTATATTTATTAACCCCTAATCTGCCCCCCACAACGTCGCCGACACCTGCCTACACTTATTAACCCCTAATCTGCCGAGCGGACCTGAGCGCTACTATAATAAAGTTATTAACCCCTAATCCGCCTCACTAACCCTATCATAAATAGTATTAACCCCTAATCTGCCCTCCCTAACATCGCCGACACCTAACTTCAATTATTAACCCCTAATCTGACGACCGGAGCTCACCGCTATTCTAATAAATGTATTAACCCCTAAAGCTAAGTCTAACCCTAACACTAACACCCACCTAACTTAAATATAATTTACATCTAACGAAATAAATTAACTCTTATTAAATAACTTATTCCTATTTAATGCTAAATACTTACCTGTAAAATAAATCCTAATATAGCTACAATATAAATTATAATTATATTATAGCTATTTTAGGATTAATATTTATTTTACAGGCAACTTTGTAATTATTTTAACCAGGTACAATAGCTATTAAATAGTTAAGAACTATTTAATAGTTACCTAGTTAAAATAATAACTAATTTACCTGTAAAATAAATCCTAACCTAAGATATAATTAAACCTAACACTACCCTATCAATAAAATAATTAAATAAACTACCTACAATTACCTACAATTAATCTAACACTACACTATCAATAAATTAATTAAACACAATTCCTACAAATAAATACAATTAAATAAACTAGCTAAAGTACAAAAAATAAAAAAGAACTAAGTTACAAAAAATAAAAAAATATTTACAAACATAAGAAAAATATTACAACAATTTTAAACTAATTACACCTACTCTAAGCCCCCTAATAAAATAACAAAGACCCCCAAAATAAAAAATTCCCTACCCTATTCTAAATTAAAAAAGTTACAAGCTCTTTTACCTTACTAGCCCTGAACAGGGCCCTTTGTGGGGCATGCCCCAAGAATTTCAGCTCTTTTGCCTGTAAAAGAATAAATACAATACCCCCCCCCCCAACATTACAACCCACCACCCACATACCCCTAATCTAACCCAAACCCCCCTTAAATAAACCTAACACTAAGCCCCTGAAGATCTTCCTACCTTGTCTTCACCATCCAGGTTCACCGATCCGTCCTGAAGAGCTCCTCCGATGTCCTGATCCAAGCCCAAGCGGGGGGCTGAAGAGGTCCATGATCCGGTCAAAGTCTTCATCCAAGCGGGGCAGAAGAGGATCTTCCATCCGATTGAAGTCATCATCCAGGCGGCATCTTCTATGGTCTTCCATCCGGAGCGAAGCGGCAGGATCCTGAAGACCTCCAGCGCGGAACATCCATCCGGACCGATGACTGAACGACGAATGACTGTTCCTTTAAGGGACGTCATCCAAGATGGCGTCCCTCGAATTCCGATTGGCTGATAGGATTCTATCAGCCAATCGGAATTAAGGTAGGAAAATTCTGATTGGCTGATGGAATCAGCCAATCAGAATCAAGTTCAATCCGATTGGCTGATCCAATCAGCCAATCAGATTGAGCTCGCATTCTATTGGCTGTTCCGATCAGCCAATAGAATGCGAGCTCAATCTGATTGGCTGATTGGATCATAATAAGAGTTAATTTATTTTGTTAGATGTAAATTATATTTAAGTTAGGGGGGTGTTAGTGTTAGGGTTAGACTTAGCTTTAGGGGTTAATACATTTATTAGAATAGCGGTGAGCTCCGGTCGTCAGATTAGGGGTTAATAATTGAAGTTAGGTGTCGGCGATGTTAGGGAGGGCAGATTAGGGGTTAATACTATTTATGATAGGGTTAGTGAGGCGGATTAGGGGTTAATAACTTTATTATAGTAGTTAATAAGTGTAGGCAGGTGTCGGCGATGTTGTGGGGGGCAGATTAGGGGTTAATAAATATAATATAGGGGTCGGCGGTGTTAGAGGCAGCAGATTAGGGGTACATAGGGATAACGTAGGTTGCGGCGGTTTACGGAGCGGCAGATTAGGGGTTAAAAAAAAAATGCAGGGGTCAGCGATAGCGGGGGCGGCAGATTAGGGGTTAATAAGTGTAAGGTTAGGGGTGTTTAGACTCGGGGTACATGTTAGAGTGTTAGGTGCAGACGTAGGAAGTGTTTCCCCATAGGAAACAATGGGGCTGCGTTAGGAGCTGAACGCTGCTTTTTTGCAGGTGTTAGGTTTTTTTTCAGCTCAAACAGTCCCATTGTTTCCTATGGGAGAATCGTGCACGAGCACGTTTTTGAGGCTGGCCGCGTCCGTAAGAAACTCTGGTATCGAGAGTTGCATTTGCGGTAAAAATGCTCTACGCTCCTTTTTTGGAGCCTAACGCAGCATTTGTTTGAACTCTCGATACCAGAGTTAAATTTATGGTGCGGCCAGAAAAAAGCCCGCGGAGCGTTAACAGCCCTTTTACCGCCAAACTCCAAATCTAGGCCATAGTCTTTTTGGCAATTTTTGATGCTGTTTACATGTTCTCCTAGTCTCGTACGTAATTTGCGTGTGGTGATACCTAAATACTTCTTACCACAGACACATGAAAGACAGTATACAACATTTTTTGTCCTGCAGTTAGCAAATCCGAGCATTCTTTTAACACAGCCAGTAATTGTGGTAAATTCATGTTCATTGTGTATGTACTTGCAGATACTACATGCACCGCAAGTGTACGTTCCGCAAATATTTTTTGTACTTGGATTTTTCCTCAGAAAGTGACTTTTCACAAGTTTGTTTCCTATGGTTGGAGCTCTTTTCCAACTCGTACTTATCCTGTCACCAATTACTGTACAAAGGTCTTTGTCAGACCTAAGGATGTTACAATGTTTATTAAGTATATTCGTTATAGTTTGATGTTCCGCATTGAAACCAGTCACAAATCTCACTTCATTGTATGCATTCTCATGTTTTCTTTTAGGCACTAACAGCTCATCCCTCTTCGTTCTCCGTGCTCTTTGATAGGCTCTTCTTATCACTCCCCGAGTGTATCCTCTATCTTTGAGTCGGGATGTCAGCTCTTTAGCTCTTTGATTAAAAGTCGAGTAGTCTGTACAGTTTCGTCTCAGTCTGAGAAATTCCCCAGTGGGATAGCTCGTTTGGTCTGAGTTGTATGGCAACTGTTGTAATACAAAGTGGAGTTAGTTGCTGTATTCTTCCTATATAGGTCAGATTTTAACACATTATCTGCATCTTTGAATATAGTCACATCCAAGAATTCAACCTTTTCTTTACTTAAGTGATATGTCAGTTTCAGATTCATAACATTGGTATTTAAGATTTTTATAAATTCTTTGAACAATTCTTCATTACCCGTCCATATAATAAATAGGTCATCTATATATCTACACCATAAGTTAATATGTGTAGTAAATCCAGTCATGCTCTCACAAAATACATATTCTCTCTCCCACCACCCTAAATATATGTTAGCGTAGGTGGGTGCGCATGATGACCCCATGGCGGTGCCTTGTATTTGCAGGTAAAACTTGTCGTTGAAAACAAAATAATTGTGTTTCAACACAAAGTTTCATAGTTCAAGAATAAAGTTGTTTCTCTCTGTTTTGTCGGATGACTGCATACTAAGGAAATATCTCACCGCTTCACATCCAAAATTGTGTTTGATTGACGTATAAAGTGATTCTACGTCACATGTGATTAGAAGGGCATCTTTATCCACTAATATTTCATTAATCTTACTTAAGATGTCCATCGTGTCCCTGGTGAAAGAAGGGAGAGACCAGACAATATCCCTTAAATACAAGTCTAGGAATCTACTTGCTGATTCACACAGACTGTTAATACTAGACACGATAGGTCTACCAGGTGGTTTTTGTCATCTTTATGTATTTTGGGAAGAAGGTACAAGGTGGCAATTTTTGGTGTTTTGACCTGAAGGAAACGGTGTTCTTTTTGACTGATTAAATCATTCAATTTAGCATTATTGATTAAGACATTATATTCATTCAAAAATTGTGTCGTAGGATTTGAGAATAGTTGTTTATAACACTTTTTATCACTCAGTTGTCTCTTAGCCTCAAGGATATAGTCTTCCTTATCCCAGATTACTATGTTTCCTCCCTTGTCCGAAGGTTTAACCACAATGTCTTCCCAAGAATTTATCTCTTGGAGTGCTTGTAATTCTTCCTTGCTTACATTGGCTTTGCCAGTTTCTCTTATTTTAAAAAAATCAGACATGACCATTTTGAGGAATACTTCAATTTGAGGGATCTTGTTTAGAGGAGGCATATATTGAGATTTGAGTTTAATCTTTTTATCCAAAAAGATTTCAGTTTCAGTAGAATTTCCTTCTTCATTCTCATTCCATAACTCAATGAGTGTGTCAAGTGTTTTTAATTTGTCAGTCAAATTATCATCGTGATTGGTATACATTTTTTTAAGGGCACGTTTTCTACAAAAAAGATACAGATCTTTTATTAATTCAAACTTGTCAAGGTTAGGAGTGGGGGAAAATGATAGTCCTTATGATAGAATTTGTTCATGTATTGGGGTCAAAGTTCGGTTAGAGAGATTAATTATCTGCAGTCAGTCAGAGCTATCAAATACCATTTCGGTCTCTTGCCCCAATCGTCTCTCCTCCTGTAACTGTCCGTCCTGTACCCCCATTTGGCTCTGTCCCTTAAATTCCTGGTTCCCCCTTTGGCCTCTGCCCCTTCTGGTTTGTCTTTTATGGCCTTCTCGAGGTAATCTGTACCTCTCCCTAAAAAACTGTTCGATCTAGTTTGAGTCAGTATATTCTCAGAATCACTGTCTTCAACTGCAGAGGATTCACAGTCTGATTGATTAGTACTTAGGGATGGCGGTAGACTGTTTATGGGTCTCCGTCTAGCTTGTTTTTCATCCCAAGTAAATATTTTTCCCTTCTCAAAATCTTTTAAGTCTGGTTTCATTTTTGAGCACTTGGTCTGAATAATTTCTTTTTCTTTATTGTCTAGTTCATCCTGCATTTCTTTATATGCCTTCTTAAAATTGTCTAGATTCTCAAATTTCTGTAGCTTAATGTTAAAATCATTAATTTCTGTGTCTAATTCGGACATTACTTCGGTCTCATAATCAGACAAGATTGCTACCAGAACCTCTGAACAGTTTATAAGGGCTTGCTCCCATCTATCTTTATAAGAGTCAATGTGGAATGAGAAGCTAGGAAATAAATTGTGGATATACAGCCGTTTACTATTTGTTTGTGTTTTAATCTAAGTATTAATCACTACTTATATAGTAGTTTTTTATCATTTTTTTGAATAATAAATGTTAAGTTTTTTTGTTAAGTTTTAATATTATATACCCACTGAATAGCCACTTATACTAGTCTCCCTGTGCGAGTGCTCTACTTTCTGTTCGCTTGTCTCCTATTTTTTCTATTTATTATTTGGCCTCAGCTATTCAATAAAGCATCTAAGTAAGAAGACTACTCGGGCATTAACTAATATATGTCAATGAAGAGGGAACCTCCCTTTACGTAGTTTCTAAGGTGCAACACACAGCTACCACAGTAG
This sequence comes from Bombina bombina, assembly GCF_027579735.1. Lineage (NCBI taxonomy): Eukaryota > Metazoa > Chordata > Amphibia > Anura > Bombinatoridae > Bombina > Bombina bombina. The sequence continues at coordinate 1,368,564,266 of NC_069500.1, forward strand.
TAATAAAATAGTAAAACCACAGACGGTCCATAAGATAGGGTAGGGAAGTAAAGTAAAGGCTATAATGAGGGCGAAACTCTACAATAGGTTGTAGTATTGTTGCATATCATGGAACATGTGAGGTGCACCATATGTAATAGAGCTGTGAGATTTAGTTAATATATTAAACTCAGAGATATAGCAGCTCTAGCCAATATGCATATATCAAGTAATGACAGTGGCAACAAATTAATACCTCACTCTAGTATATGTTGCACGTAGTTAAATGTTATTAGTGAATGGCGACGATGAGTCGTTCTGCACTAACAAAGTGAACCTCTGACTTTCCTTATGTAGGTGGAGTAAAAATGGAAAGAGCTAGAACAGAAGCTATCCCAGCACCCCCTTAAGACTTGTAGGTGACCTTTTCCCTACCATCATACCGTGTGTGGATAAGTTAAGTAATATTCAATTGGCTATAATCAGAGTCCTGTTAGATCATTGAGTGTCTCTAGAGTATTAGGGGGACAACTTCATATGTTGTGATACTTCCTAGGACACTTAACTACCTACTGTGGCGGCTGTTATGGTGTGAGTTCATCTATAAATATGGGAGGATATTATAGTTTACTATAGATCTAAACATAATATGAAACAACAAATTAACAACTATCTAAGTAACTACAGAACATATATAGCTGCATGTAATCAACTCTCCTATTATCAGTATTAGCCTATACAATAGTGTATTAGTAATTAGTAATTCAAGGTCTTCCAGCTATCAGGCCTGCTGCCGTCATTAATGGAATTTGAAACATACATTGCAGGAAGTCACTAATGCTTTTGTGGTATGTCTATTAGCTGTCTCTAATTTTTGCATCGGTATAAGCACATTCCTTATATACAGTATCATCCATCCTGGATAATATAAGTTAAAGGCTTCCTGCAAATAAAAAATAAAGTCTCAGTCTGAGATCCAGCTTAGGAAATTAAGTGTTTCACCCGATGCCTAACCTGTAGTAGCACAGAGTAAGTGTGGCTCCAAAACGTCCCGAGACCCTGGGGGGTCTCATGTAGCACTCGACCTTCGGGAAGCCTAGGTGACATCACAGCTGCACCGGCATTGTACAAGCCTCAGACGACAGCAGGCCCGGAATACAGGTGTTCTGTATGAAGTAACGGGTAGGTTGGCCTTTGGGAATGGAAGATGGGGAAGAGGTCTGTAAAGTGACTGTCTGAGCCGACCGCGCTCCCCTGATGGAGCAAGAAGTTACATGTGGAGACTCCAGGGGGTCAGTTACTTTTCCTTCCATAGGGCACGACATATGCTGAGCTTGGGTCGTTGTCGGTAAAGTCTGAGAAAGCTCCTCAGATAGGTGGGTGGTAATCTCAGGGGTCTCAGTGTGCTTAGCGATTCCCCGGCAGGGGTTACCTCTCAAGTCACGTAGGTCATCTGATGGTGCAACAGTGTAAACATCAGGGCCCCCGTAGGCGTTAGATGGCGCAGGGGGATCCGCATCCTGGCTTTTCATCTCCACTTGCAGAGTAGTGATCAGCTCCTGGAAAAGCTGTTTGAGGTCCCGATATGTAGAATCTGACGAAAAAAGTGTGCTGCGCTCCCAGTGTGCTATAGAATCTAGCAGAGTAGGGTTATGCCCGGAAGAGCTCTCCGATTCAAGAGTTGTCCTTATGAGATCCATGATATTGCGTGAAGATAACGCTGTCTGGCACTGTTTCTCTGTAAATAACCTGGAGGACACTAGTATGCTCTCAGTAACACTCCTTGCAAGTCCCACATGTCTCACAACATGGCCGCTCAGTGCACCACTGATGTATTTTCTGCGGGTAGAGGAAAAATATCTCAAGTGATCTCTTCCTACCCCTTTTGTCTCGCTGAATCTCTCAGTATGGGTCTGGGGGTCTTTAGCTGTGAATTAGGGTAATCTTGGGCAAAACTGAACAGTCTGATAATGTAATAAAGATGAGATTTGAGCAGAGCTCTCTTAAGATGCGACCGTTCAGATGCCTGGCTTGCTCCGCCCCCCGGATGTAATGTATTTAAACGTTTGATCCACCATACTTCTTTTTCTTTCAACTTCTGCTCCCTATTAGTATACCCCTTCTTCTGTGATGAGGAATATGATCAATTACTTGGAAGCATAATTGGCTAACTGTATGACCATATTAGTAAAGTGTGCAGATACTGGGAGTGATAAATCATTTGCTTTAATGGAGGCTTTATGTTGGCTAAGAAAAAGAAGTATGGTGGATCAAACGTTTAAATACATTACATCCTTATGGTCCGAATAGAGATTATGATTTGTATTTGCTTTTATAATGGTTTTAAAATGTAATATATTCTAGTACCACTAGAGGTCACTGTGCTGTTGAAAGTTGGATACCTGGACAGGTATAGGTTAAATCAATTAACAATGAGAACCAACACCTGATTGGTCCAGATACCCTTTTTAATGTCTGTTCATTTGGTTTTAAACTATGCATGATTAAGGACCATGTGGGTCCGAAACGTCGCTTTTATGGTTGTAATACCTCAATAAAGAACATTTTTCACCTTTAAGAAAGGACCCTGTACTGTGGTGCTGTTGCCTTATTTTCTATATGGACTATATATATATATATGTCTGTATTTACAGTGGGGCAAAAAAGTATTTAGTCAGCCACCAATTGTGCAAGTTCTTCCACTTAAGAAGATGAGAGAGGCCTGTAATTTTCATCATAGGTATACCTCAACTATGAGAGACAAAATGTGGAAACAAATCCAGACAATCACATTGTCTGATTTGGAAAGAATGTATTTGCAAATTATGGTGGAAAATAAGTATTTCGTCAATATCAAAAGTTCATCTCAATACTTTGTTATATATCCTTTGTTGGCAATGACAGAGGTCAAACATTTTCTGTAAGTCTTAACAAGGTTGTCACACACTGTTGCTGGTATGTTGGCCCATTCCTGCATGCATATCTCCTCTAGAGCAGTGATGTTTTGGGGCTGTCACTGGGCAACACAGACTTTCAACTCCCTCCAAAGTTTTTCTATGGGGTTGAGATCTCGAGACTGGCTAGGCCACTCCAGAACCTTGAAATGCTTCTTACGAAGCCATTCCTTTGTTGCCCGGGTGGTGTGTTTGGGATCATTGTCATGCTGAAAGACCCAGCCACGTTTCATCTTCAATGCTCTTGTTGATGGAAGGAGGTTTGTACTCAAAATATCACGATACATGGCCCCATTCATTCTTTTATGTACACGGATCAGTCGTCCTGTTCCCTTTGTAGAGAAACAGCCCCAAAGTATGATGTTGCCACCCCCATGCTTCAAAGTAGGTATGGTGTTCTTTGGTTGCAACTCAGCATTCTCTCTCCTCCAAACACGACGAGTTGTGTTTCTACCAAACAGTTGTACTTTGGTTTCATCTGACCATATGACATTCTCCCAATCTGCTTCTGGATCATCCAAATGCTCTCTAGCATACTTCAGATGGGCCCGGACATGTACTGGCTTAAGCAGGGAGACACATCTGGCACTGCAGGATCTGAATCCCTGGCGGCGTAGTGTGTTACTGATGGTAGCCTTTGTTACGTTGGTCCCAGCTCTCTGCAGGTCATTCACTAGGTCCCATGTGGTTCTGGGATGTTTGCTCACCATTCTTGTGATCATTTTGACCCCACAGGGTGAGATCTTGCATGGAGCCCCAGATCGAGGGAGATTATCAGTGGTCTTGTATGTCTTCCATTTTCTAATTATTGCTCCCACAGTTGATTTCTTCACACCAAGCTGCTTGCCTATTGCAGATTCAGTCTTCCCAGCCTGGTGCAGGTCTACAATTTTGTTTCTGGTGTCCTTCGACAGCTCTTTGGTCTTCACCATAGTGGAGTTTGGAGTGTGACTGTTTGAGGTTGTGAACAGCTATCTTTTATACTGATAACAAGTTCAAACAGGTGCCATCAATACAGGTAATGAGTGGAGGCAGAGGAGCCTCTTAAAGAAGAAGATACAGGTCTGTGAGAGCCAGAAATCTTGCTTGTTTGTAGGTGACCAAATACTTATTTTCTACCATAATATGCAAATAAATTCTTTCCAAATCAGACAATGTAATTGTCTGGATTTGTTTCCACATTTTGTCTCTCATAGTTGAGGTATACCTATGATGAAAATTACAGGCCTCTCTCATCTTCTTAAGTGGGAGAACTTGCACAATTGGTGGCTGACTAAATACTTTTTTGCCCCACTGTATATATGTGTATGTATGTGTACATGTGTATATGCACACATACACTCATACAAAAACACATATAAATATATACACACACACACACACACACACAATATAGCTATATTTAAAAAAACATTGTTCTTGACAGAACAGGCTTTTGTAACAAGACCCAAAGAAGTTATGTTAGTGCACCTGAGTATTTTGCTCAGGCATAAACATTTAAAGGGACATAAAACCCCATTTTTTTTCTTTCATAATTCAGACAGAACATATCATTTTAAATCTTTTTTTATTTTATTTCTATTATCTAATTTGATTTGTGCCCTTTGTATCCTTTGTTGAAAAGCATTCCTAGGTAGGCTAAGAAGCTGCTGATTGGTGACTACACATTTATGCTTTTTTGTCATTGGCTTTCAGCTAGCGCCTTCAACAAAGGATACCAAAGGAATAAAGCAAAATACATAATATAAGTAAATTAGGAAGTTTTTATAATTGTATGATCAATATGAATCATGAAAGAACATTTTTGGATTTCATGTCCCTTTAAATGTCAACTTGTAATATGAGCACAAGAATAGGAGTGCTATTGATTTTACTTGAATGGTGATAGTGCTAATATTTTGAGCTCCACTTGTAATCTAGGCCAAAATGTCTCATAAAATAATTTATGAAACATTATTTTATCATCATCAACTGTGTTTGAGTTATAAATATAAGGGGTCCGTATCCATTTCTTAAAGTCATCATATCAAAATAACTGTAACTCTGTTTCTTTTAAAAGTTATTTCAATTAGACAATTGGAATTTTCCTCACTTTTTTGCAAACTGACTGACAATGTGACATTTTCAATTATAAAAGGTTTGGAGCCTGAAAAAATATATATTTCAGTAAAAAAGAAAAAGAAAAAAAGTCTGATGTGTTTTGAAGTGTGAAAGGTTGTATTCTCTGCAATAGTTCACTCAATTTCCTAAGTGACAGGACTTCAATAAAAGTGAGAATGTTACATTTTATATACAGGCAAGAGTGATGCCGTTTGATGTACGAACCATTAATTGATAAAATCTTCTAATATTTAAGATAGCAGGAAATTAATATTCCTTATTCTATTGCCCTTGATCAACTGTATTGCTAAATCATTGATACTTGTTGACTAAGGCTGCATAACATCCCATAAATCTATCATTAAAAAGTATATACATTTGTAATGTAAAAGTGACTTTATTATTATGTGATGTTTTGGGGAGATATTACATGTATATGTAACATTTTGCCCACTATGAATTGTATAGCCACATGAAGATGCTAAAGAAGGAAAGTTCTTAATTAAACATGAAACCTAAAATGTTTCTTTAATGATTCAGAAAGAACATACAAATTAAATTTGATATCTTTGTATCCTTTGTTGAAGAAGCAGCAATGCATTGAGTAATCAATACAAGGAGGCTTATATGTGCAGCAACCAATCAGCAGCTCCCGAACTTACCTAGGTATCCTTTTCAGCAAAGGATACCAAGAGAACAAAAACATAGATAAAAGTATATTGGAAAGTTGTTTAAAATCATGTAGTTTATCTGAATCATGAAAGGATCATGTAGATATCTTTAATTGTTATGAGTATGTGTTTATGTATTAAATATTTTTTAATTCTTTAATTTGGGAAACTTGGGTAATGGAGAGTTACAAAGGGCATTGTGATGGGTATAGGATCATGTAGGGAGTTGGCCAATGACTAATCAGGTTGGAACTAACACATGGATCAAATAATGGGGGTCATTTGAGAGTTAGGGGGTGTTGCTATTTTTGGTATGGGGGGTTGTGTTTAGGGTTAAAAAGATGGAGAGAATTTGATCTGCCACATTGTTTAGCCTAAACAAAAGGCAGTTGTACAACAGCTAAAAATGGTTGTCTGCCTTTAAATGTTAATACAACAAATTGTGACAAGATATACTGATGCAATTAAGTTGTATCAACACCCAGAGAAAGTAATAGCTGCAACTAATAAATTTGAGTTGAAATAGTGTCTAAGGGTGTGATATTCAAAAGGACTCTGCTCAAGTAAGTTGATCTAAACGTCTTGTCAGCATGGAGAAGTCCCTAAAAAAATGTTAGATGTTAAATGTTAGAAACACAAACTTTAAAGGAAAAGTCTAGTCAAATATAAACTTTCATGATTCAGATAGAGCATGCAATTTTAAGTAACTATATATTTATCTCCTATTTTTCTTCGTTCTTTTGGTATCTTTATTTGAAAAAGCAAGAAAGGTAAGTGTTTTTGTCTTCTAGGTCTTGGAGACTTGCACTTCAGAAGAATATTTCATATGCAGTAGATGGGGACATTTTTAAAATATTTTATACAGGATTCTCTTTGGCAGTGGGCAGGCACATTATGTATGTTGAGACTAGGGGGCCTATTTATTATTGTGCGAGCGGACATGATCTGATATTGCGGATCATGTCCGCCGCACATCGATAAATGCCGACAGCATACGCTGTCAACATTTATCATTGCACCAGCAGTTCTTGTGAACTACTGTTGCAATGCCAACCCCTGCAGATTTGGTTTTCTTTGCTTGCTTAGCTAGAACAGGCTAACTGACAGACTGCTTGAGCGTATGTGTAAATTTAGCTCCGGTGTTGTAGGCAGAGGGAAATACGCACCTTTTACTTGCTGCATAGTTTCTACAATTTGGGGATTTTTTTTATTTATTATTATGGGCATGGAAGACTCTGTGTCTTTTGACAAATGCTTGTTATGCCTAGAGGCACAAATTGTTTTGCCTATGCAATTCTGTGCTGCATGCTTAGTTAGAACACTTCAATTTAAAGATACATTGTTGCCCGCTGAGCCTAACGTCTCTCAGGATGATGCTGTTCAGGCAATGCCACAGCTTTCTCCTCAAACGTCCCAAGACTCTATGGCGTCACATGCAGTGCCCTGCAGCTTCTCTCAGCCTCCTGGAGGAGTTTATTTGCCTGCAGATTTTGCTGCACAGGTATCTTCTGCGGTATCTGTGGCATTATCTGCTTTTCCTATGCTGGGAAAATGCAAGAGGAAAATTAGACATTCAGATAGTAAGTTTTCTGTTCCACCTACTGCTACGCAAGTTGCCCTCCCTCATAAGTCTGATGAGGAGGATACATCAGTAGCCTCTGAGGGTGAAATCTCAGATTCGAAAAATGTTATTCCTTCATCTGATACAGAAGAAGTAAACTTCAGATTTAGGCCTCTCTTTATCAAGCCGTCAACCGCAAATACGCTGGAATTCTGCAGCGTATTTGTGGCGAGCCGGATTCGCCGTAGTTATCAAACCCTACAGACTGGCAAAAGTAGAATATAGTGACGTAACATACGATCCGCCGGACTCAGTCCGACACAGATCGATGGTTAAGTCACTACAGATGTTCCGAACGCAAGTTTGACACTATCTGACTACTTTTGGAAGTTATCAAAGAACTACCAGGTACGCTCGCCACTATTCCAGCCCAGCGTAACTGGTTTTCAAAGGGAGTCTGACAGCAGCGAAAGCTCATGTTCGCTGCTGCCCGATATCCCATTGATTCCTATGGTAAAAGATCCCGCTGCAACTAAATAAATTGTTTAACCCCTAAACTGCCACTCCTGGAGCCCACCGCAACTAAATAAATTGTTTAACCCCTAAACTGCCACTCCCAGAGCCCACCGCCACCTACATTATATTTATTAACCCCTAATCTGCCCCCCTACACCGCTGCCACTATAATAAACATATTAACCCCTAAACCTAAGTCTAACCCTAAACCTAACACCCATAAAACCTAAGTTACAATTGCACCTAACACTACACTATAATTCAAATAATTAAATAAATTAACTACAATTAAATAAAATTAAATACAATTAAATAAAATTAACTAAAGTACAAAAAACCCCCCACTAAATTACAGAAAATAAAAAAACATAATTACAAGAATTTTAAACTAATTACACCTAATCTAATCCCCCTAATAAAATAAAAAAGCCCCCCAAAATAATAAAAATCCCTACCCTATACTAAATTACAAATAGCCCTTAAAAGGGCCTTTTGCGGTGCATTGCCCCAAAGTAATCAGCTCTTTTACCTGTAAAAAAAATTACAATACCCCCCCCAACATTAAAACACACCACCCACACACCCAAACCTACTCTAAAACCTACCGAATCCCCCCTTAATAAAACCTAACACTAACCCCCTGAAGATCACCCTACCTTGAGACGTCTTCACCCAACCGGGCCTAAGTCCTCAACAAAGCCAGGGGAAGTCTTCATCCAACCAGGCAGAAGAGGTCCTCCAGACGGACAGAAGTCTTCATCCAGACGGCATCTTCTATCTTCAACCATCCGACGAGGAGCGGCTCCATCTTGAAGACATCCGACGGGAGCATCCATCCAGACCGACGACTACCCGACGAATGAATATTCCTTTAAATTACATCATCCAAGATGGCGTCCCTTGAATTCAGATTGGCTGATAGAATTCTATCAGCCAATCGGAATTAAGGTAGGAAAAATCCTATTGGCTGATGCAATCAGCAAATAGGATTGAGCTTGCGTTCTATTGGCTGATTGGAACAGCCAATAGAATGCAAGCTCAATCCTATTGGCTGATTGGATCAGCCAATAGGATTGAACTTCAATCCTATTGGATCAGCCAATAGGATTTTTCCTACCTTAATTCCTATTGGCTGATAGAATTCTATCAGCCAATCGGAATTCAAGGGACACCATCTTGGATGACGTCATTTAAAGGAATATTTATTCGTCGGGTACTCATCGGTCTGGATGGATGCTCCACGTCGGATGTCTTCAAGATGGAGCCGCTCCTCGTCGGATGGATGAAGATAGAAGATGCCGTCTGGATGAAGACTTCTGCCCGTCTGGAGGACCTCTTCTGCCCAGTTGGATGAAGACTTCGCCCGGCTTTGTTGAGGACTTAGGCCCGGTTGGGTGAAGACATCTAAAGGTAGGGTGATCTTCAAGAGGTTAGTGTTAGGTTTTTTTAAGGGGGGTTTGGGTGGGTTTTAGAGTAGGGTTGGGTGTGTGGGTGGTGGGTTTTAATGTTGGGGGGTATTGTAATTTTTTTTACAGGTAAAAGAGCTGATTACTTTGGGGCAATGCCCTGCAAAAGGCCCTTTTAAGGGCTATTTGTTATTTAGTGTAGGGTAGGGATTTTTATTATTTTGGGGGGATTTTTTTATTTTATTAGCGGGCATAGACTAGGTGTAATTAGTTTAAAATTCTTGTAATTATTTTTTTATTTTCTGTAACTTAGTGTTTTTTTTAACTTTAGTTAATTTTATTTAACTATATTTAATTTATTTAATTAATTTAATTATAGTGTGGTGTTAGGTGTAATTGTAACTTAGGTTAGGATTTATTTTACAGGTAATTTTTGTCTTTATTTTAGCTAGGTAGCTATTAAATAGTTAATAACTATTTAATAACTATTCTACCTAGTTAAAATAAAGACAAAGTCGCCTGTAAAATAAATATAAACCCTAAGATAGCTACAATGTAACTATTAGTTATATTGTAGCTATCTTAGGGTTTATTTTATAGGTAAGTATTTAGTTTTAAATAGGAATTATTTAGTTAATTATAGGAATATTTATGTAGAGTTATTTAAATTATATTTAAGTTAGTGGGTGTTAGGGTTAGACTTAGGTTTAGGGGTTAATATGTTTATTATAGTGGAGACGGTGTAGGGGGGACAGATTAGGGGTTAATAAATATAATGTAGGTAGCGGTGGGCTCCGGGAGTGGCAGTTTAGGGGTTAAACAATTTATTTAGTTGCGGCAGGGTCCGGGATTGGCAGGATAGGGGTTAATAACTTTATGTAGATGGCGGCGGTATAGGGGGCAGTAGATTAGGGGTTAATAGGTATAATGTAGGTAGCGGGGGGTCCAGAAGCGGTGGTTTAGGGATTAAACACTTTATTTAGTTGCGGCGGGGTCCGGGAGCGGGGGTTTAGGGGTTAATACATTTATTCGAGTTGCGGCGGCAGTTTAGGGGTTAATAACTTTATTTAGTTGGCAAACGTATACAGGTCCGCATAGGCGATGTTAGGTGATCTTAGGTGAGCGTATTGGTGCCGTCGAATGCAAGTAAGTCAACGGCTTGATAACTAGAGGCCATAAGCTTGATCACCTTTGTGTACTGTTAAAGGAGGTATTGGCTACTTTGGACGACTCCAATACTTTTGTCATTGTCAACCCTAAGAAGTCTAGTAAACTTAATAAATACTATGATGTTCCTTCCTCTGTGGAAGTTTTTCCTGTCCCAGACTGTGTGATGGAGATTATTTCACAGGAATGGGAGAAGCCAGGGATTCATTTCTCCCCGTCTCACATATTTAAAAAGATGTTTCCTGTTGCTGATTCCATTAAAGATTCTTAGCGCACGGTGCCTAAAGTAGAAGGGGCTATTTCTACTCTGTCTAAGAGAACTACGATCCCTATAGAGGATAGCTGCTCCTTAAAGGATCTCATGAACAAAAAGTTGGAAGCTAATTTGAAGAATATGTATGTTCATCAAGGTCTTCAATGGCAACCTGCAGTTTGTATAGCCACAGTAGCAAATGCGGCATCTTATTGGTGCAACGCCTTGTCTGAATCAATTTTAGTAGAAACTCCATTGGAGGAGATACAAGATAGGATTAAGGCTCTCAAACAAGCCAATTCCTTTATTTCTGATGCTAACATGCAAGTTATTAAACTGGGAGACAAGATGCCTGGCATCAATGGCCTAGCCTGCAGTGCATTGTGGCTAAAATCTTGGTCAGCTGATGTTACCTCCAAGTCCAAACTTCTGGTGCTTCCTTACAAGGGTAAGACCTTGTTCGGACCTGGTCTGGCAGAAATAATTTCTGATATTACGGGTGGAAAAAGGTTTTTTCTACCGCAAGACAAGAAGAACAGACTTAAAGGACGTCAAAGTAATTTTCGTTCCTTTCGTAACTTGAAAGGTCAAAATTCTTCCTCTCCCTCTTCCAAGCAGGAGCAGTCCAAGTCTTCTTGGAAGCCTAATCAGTCTTGGAATAAGGAGAAGCAATCAAAGAAACCCTCAGCTGAGTCTAAGTCAGCATGAAGGGTCGGCCCCCGGTTCTGGATCGGCTCAAGTGGGGGGTAGACTTTCCCTTTTTTGTCAAGCGTGTAGATGAGATGTCCCAGATCCTTGGGCTGCAGACATAGTATCTCAGGGTTGCAAAATAGAATTCAAGACTTTACCTCCCAGGGGCATATTCCACCTCTCAAGATTATCTGCAGACCAGGTAAAAAGAGAGGCATTCTTGAACTGCGTTCAGGACCTTTCCTCCCTGGGAGTTATTGTTCCAGTTCCAGTAAGGGAACAGGATCTAGGATTCTTTTAAAATCTGTTCGTGGTGCCCAAAAAAGAGTGAACTTTTCAACCCATTTTAGACCAAAAGTGCCTCAACAAGTTTCTCAGGGTACCGTCCTTCAAAATGGAAACCATTTGTTTAATTCTTCCTTTGGTCCAAGAGGGTCAGTCCATGACAACCATATACCTGAAGGAAGCATTTCTTCATGTTCCCATCCACAGGGATTATCAAAAATTTATGAGATTCGCCTTTCTAGACAAACGCGTTCAGTTTGTGGCTCTTCCGTTTGGCCTTTCCACAGCTCCCAGAATGTTCTCAAAGGTTTTGGGGGCTCTCTTAACAGTGATCAGGACCCGGGGAATTACTGTGGTGACATTCCTAGATGGCACCATCTTTTCAACAATCAAACTCTCCCACGGTTGGAAAGTGAATTTGGAAAAGAGTTCCCTTCGTCCAGCTACAAGGGTGGTTTTCTTAGGGACCATAAAAGATTCCCTATCTATGAAAAGTTTTCTGACGGAGGACAGAAAATCCAGAATTCTCTCCTCTTGCCTCTCTCTACAGTCTACTCTTCGGCCATCAGTGGCTCAATGTATGGAGGTAATTAGTTTGATGGTCACTTTCATGGACACCATTTCCTTTGATCTATTCCATTTGAGAGCTCTGCAATTATGCATGCTCAGACAATGGAACAGAGACCATTCAGATCGGTCTCAGAGGATAGATCTAGACCAGTCGACAAGAGACCCTCTCCCGTGGTGACATTCTCAGGAGCATCTGTCTGAGGGCACATGCTTCTGGAGACCTTCCTGGGTGATTGTGACCATGGGCGACAGACTTCTAGGCTGGGGAGCAGTCTGGGACTTGATAAAGGCACAGGGACTATGGACTCGGGAGGAGTCTACTCTCCCCATAAACAACTTGGAATTGAGAGCGATTTACAATGCTCTGATGGCTTGGTCTCAATTGTCCTTAGTCCGGTTTATCAGGTTTCAGTTGGACAACATCAGCTCAGTGGCTTACATCAACCACCAGGGAGGAACTTGGAGTTCCTTAGCCATGAAGGAGGTGTCATGGATTATTCAGTGGGTGGAAGCTCACAATTGTTGTCTATCTGCCATCCATATTGATGGAGTGGACAACTGGGAAGAGGATTTCCTGAGCAGACAGACATTTCATCCCAGGGAGTGGGCTCTCTATCCAGAGATGTTCTCCAGGTTAACCCTCAAATGGGGCTGCCGGAGTTGGCTCTGATGGTGTCTCGGCAGAACGCCAAGCTTCCAAGGTACGGTTCAAGGTCAAGATATCCTCAGGCCGCTCTGATAGATGCTCTGGCGGTTCCTTAGGATTTCGGTCTAGCATACCTGTTTCCTCTGTTTGCACTACTTCCACTAGTTATTGCTCGTATCAAACAGGAGAGAGCATTGGTAATTCTAATATTTTAACTCAGGGTCCATTCCTCCATCCAAATCTAATTTCTCTGAAGCTGACTGCTTTGAGATTGAACGCTTACTTCTGTCTAAGCGTGGATTTTCTGAGTCGGTCATAGAGACCATGATCAAGTCTTGCAAGCCTGTTACTCGAAAAATTTACCATAAGCTATGGCGTATATACCTTTTTTGGTGTGAATCTAAAGGCTACGCTTGGAGTAGGATCAAGATTCCTAGAATTGTGTCTTTTGTCCAGGAAGGTCTGGAGAATATGTGGTCAGTCAGTTCTCTGAAAGGTCAGATTCCTGCATTATCTATTTTGTTACACAAGCATCTGGTGGATGTGCCAGATGTTTAACCTTTCTGTCAGGCCCTGATAAGAATCAGGCCTGTGTTTAAACCTGTTGATCCTCCTTGAAGCCTTAATCGTGTTCTTAAAGTTTTGCAGCAGGCTCCGTTTGAGCCAATGCATAGATATTAAGTGACTATCTTGGAAGGTTTTGTTTCTTATTGCTATCTCTTCTGCTCTGAGAGTTTCGGAGGTCTCGGCTTTGCAGTGTGATTCGCCTTACTTTATCTTTCATGTGCATAGGGCGGTTCTTCATACTAAATTGGGGTTTCTTCCTAAAGTGGTTTCAGATAGAAATATTAATCAGGAAATTGTTGTTTCTTCTCTCTGTACCAATCCTTCTTCTCATAAAGAACGTCTGTTGCACAACTTGGATGTAGTGTGTGCTCTAAAATTCTACCTACAGGTGACTAAGGATTTTCGCCAGTCTTCTGCCCTGTTTGTTTGTTTCTCAGGAAAGCATAAGGGTCAAAAAGACTACTGCTACTTCTCTTTCCCTCTGGTTGAGAAGTATAATTAGTTTTGCTTATGAGACTGCTGGACAGCAGCCTCCTGAGATAATTACAGCTCATTCCACTAGGGCTTTCTCCTCTTTTTGGGCTTTCAAAAATGAAGCTTCTGTGGAACAGATTTGCAAGGCTGCAACTTGGTCCTCTCTGTATGCTTTTTCCAAATTTTCCAAATTTGATACTTTTTCCTCGGCTGAGGCCTCTTTTGGGAGTTCTTCAAGCGGTGGTGCCTTATGTTTAGGTCTGCCTGTCTTGTTCTCCCTCCCTGTTCATTCTGTGTCATCTAACTTGGGGATTGGTTTCCACTAGTAATTGAATGACGTAGTGGACTCTCCATATCTTAGGAAAGAAAACAAAATGTATGCTTTCCTGATAAATTTCTTTCTTTCTGGATATGGAGAGTCCACGACCCCACCCTTTATTAAGACAGTTATTTTTGACTTATTGACACTTAACAGCTTTGCTGTGGTGCTCTTTGCCTCCTCCTGCTGGCCAGGAGTGATATTCCTATCGTAATTGAATGATGTTGTGGACTCTCCATATCTGGAAAGACATTTATCAAGTAAGCATAGATTTTGTTTTTTGTAACTTCTGCTTTGCTCTTTATTATTCCTGAGGGATTTTTTTATGTTTGATATTTAATTGTTAAACTATGTAAATATGCAAATATTTAAAGCTTTCAATTTCTATTTTGCAAGGTCACCTAAAGTGCAAAGTACGGCTTTCAAAAATCAGCTAACATCACTGATTTGGGGATGTACACTGCTTCTGTCACAGGTAATGCAGCAATATGTACCTCACAAGATGGCAGAGACTTGTTGCTTCCATGGGACATGATCTGTAGCAGATCATGTCCGCAGCACAACGATACGCTGTCAGCATTTATCATTGCACAAGCATTTCTCGTGAAATGCTTGTGCAATGCCGCCCCCTTCACATTTCCTGCTAGCAAGAGGTGTCAAACAACCTTATCTTATCTGATCAAGCTGATTGCTGTCCACCACATCAGAGGTGGCAGATGAGTTAAGGAGCAGCAGTCTTAAGACCGCTGCTTCTTAACTCCTGTTTCTGGCGAGCCTGAAGGCTTGCTCGGAAACAGTTACATACGGGTCTTTATAAATCGACCCCTATATGTGCAGAAATTCCCAGGAACACGTAGGGATATACACAAGCAACCCTTTAATAACTGCTAGATCATCTAGGCCATAAACAGTTAACCAAAATTTTGCAATGCTAGCACTTCATCACTTATTATGAAAATGTTTCAAATTCTCTTAATATTTCATAAATAAGAATCAAACGTGAATATATTTTACCTGTATTTGAAAGCATATGTGAAACCATTGTAAGAACTAGCAGAAGAGGTTAGCTGGTATGGATTGACGACTTAGGGATCAGATGTGAAAAAACACAGCAATATCCTCTCCTCAAAAAAAGGTGTGTCCCTGCAAGGTGTGAAGCCTCATATAGATTATATTGAGGCTCACTAGAAGGGGTATCTTAACTGGGGATAGAGAAGTTAACAGGGAGCAGCAGGTACACTTCATAATAGATGACAAGTGGAGCGGTATTTAGCGCTCCCTTTCGAACACTAATACAGCTGAATGTAAACTTGTTCTGCCCACCGGTTAAGGCAGATTACAAGTTGAAAGTAATTTTTTGTGCGTAAGTGGAAAACGACACATGCAAACTTCAGGATTTTGGATATCATGACCGATCTAATTTCTTATCCGCATAGTCTTAAATGGAAAGAAAAAACAGACAAACAACAAAAAAAAAAATATTGCTTGCGCTAACCAGACAGGAGTTAATCCTACTGTGCTAACCTGAAAGTAGTTATGGATATTTTACATTCCTATGTTTATCACATAGAAGAAAATGTTCTTTTTACTTTTGAATATACAGTGAGGCAAAAAAGTATTTAGTCAGTCACCAATTAAGAAGATGAGAGAGGCCTGTAATTTTCATCATAGGTATACCTCAACTATGAGAGACAAAATGTGGAAACAAATCCAGACAATCACATTGTCTGATTTGGGAAGAATTTATTTGCAAATTATGGTGGAAAATAAGTATTTGGTCAATATCAAAAGTTCATCTCAATACTTTGTTATATATCCTTTGTTGGCAATGACAGAGGTCAAATGTTTTCTGTAAGTCTTCACAAGGTTGTCACACACTGTTGCTGGTATGCTGGCCCATTCCTGCATGCAGATCTCCTCTAGAGCAGTGATGGTTTGGGGCTGTCGCTGGACAACATGGACTTTCAACTCCCTCCAAAGGTTTTCTATGGGGTTGAGATCTGGAGACTGGCTAGACCACTCCAGGACCTTGAAATGCTTCTTACGAAGCCATTCCTTTGTTGCCCGGGTGGTGTGTTTGGGATCATTGTCATGCTGAAAGACCCAGCCACGTTTCATCTTCAATGCCCTTGTTGATGGAAGGAGGTTTGCACTCAAAATCTCACGATATATGGCCCCATTCATTCTTTCATGTACACGGATCAGTTGTCCTGTTCCCTTTGCAGAGAAACAGCCCCAAAGCATGATGTTGCCACCCCAATCCTTCACAGTAGGTATGGTGTTCTTTGGTTGCAACTCAGCATTTTCTCTCCTCCAAACACGACGAGTTGTGTTTCTACCAAACAGTTGTACTTTGGTTTCATCTGACCATATGACATTCTCCCAATCTGCTTCTGGATCATCCAAATGCTCTCTAGCATACTTCATGATCTGTGTCCCTGGCAGCATAGTGTGTTACTGATGGTAGCCTTTGTTACGTTGGTCCCAGCTCTCTGCAGGTCATTCACTAGGTCCCCCTGTCTGGTTCTGGGATGTTTGCTCACTGTTCTTGTGATCATTTTGACCCCACGTGGTGAGCTCTTGCGTGGAGCCCCAGATCGAGGGAGATTATCAGTGGTCTTGTATGTCTTCCATTTTCTAATAATTGCTACCACAGTTGATTTCTTCACACCAAGCTGCTTGCCTATTGCAGATTCAGTCTTCCCAGCCTGGTGCAGGTCTACAATTTTGTTTCTGGTGTCCTCGGACAGCTCTTTGGTCTTCACCATAGTGGAGTTTGGAGTGTGACTGTTTGAGGTTGTGGACAGGTGTCTTTTATACTGATAACAAGTTCAAACAGGTGCCATTAATACAGGTAATGAGTGGAGGACAGAGGAGCCTCTTAAATAAGAAGATACAGGTCTGTGAGAGCCAGAAATCTTGCTTGTTTTTAGGTGACCAAATACTTTTTTTCTACCATAATATGCAAATAAATTCATTCCAAATCAGACAATGTGATTGTCTGGATTTGTTTCCACATTTTGTCTCTCATAGTTGAGGTATACCTATGATGAAAATTACAGGCCTCTCTCATCTTCTTAAGTGGGAGAACTTGCACAATTGATGGCTGACTAAATACTTTTTTGCCCCACTGTATATATATATATATATATATATATATATATATATATATAGATATATATATATATATATATATATATATATAGAGAGAGAGAGAGAGAGAGAGAGAGAGAGAGAGAGAGAGAGATACATATACACCAGCCAGTTTATTAGGTACACCTGTTCAATTGCTTGGTAACACAAATTGCTAATCAGCTGATCACAATGCAATCGCAACTCAATGCATTTAGGCATCTAGACGGGTTGAAGATGACTTGCTGAAGTTCAAACCAAGCATCAGAATGGGGAAGAAAGGGTGTTTAAGTGACTTTGAACATGGCATGGTTGTTGGTGCCAGACGGACTGGTCTGAGCATTTCAAAAATTGATGATCTACTGGGATTTTCATGCACAATCATCTCTAGGGTTTACAGAGAATGGTCTGAAAAAGAGAAAAAAATCCAGTGAGTGGCAGTTGTGTGGACGAAAATGCCTTGTTGATGTCAGAGGTCAGAGGAGAATTGGCAGACTGGTTGGAGATGATAGAAACACAAAAGTAACTCAAATAACCACTCATTACAACTAAGGTATGCAGATTACCATCTCTGAACGCACAGCAGTCAAACCTTGATGCAGACGGGCTACAGCAGCAGAAGACCCTGGTGCCACTCCTGTCAGCTAAGAACAATTCACACATACTCACCAAAATTGGATAATGGAAGATTGGAAAAACGTTGCCTCGTCTGATGAGGCTTGATTTCAGCTGCGACATTCAGATGGTAGGGTCAGAATTTGGTGTAAACAACATGAAAGCATTGATCCATCCTGCCTTTTATCAATGGTTCAGGCTGGTGGTGGTGGTGTAATGGTGTGGGGGATATTTTCTTGGTACACTTTGGGCTCCTTAGTACCAACTGAGCATCGTTTAAAAGCCACAACCTACCTGAGTATTGTTGCAGACCATGTCCATACCTTTATGACTACAGTGTACTCATCTTCTAAAGGCTACTTCCAGCAGGATAATGCACTATGTCACAAAGCTCAAATCATCTCAAACTAGTTTCTTGAAAAAGACAATGAGTTCACTGTGCTCCAAAGGCCTCCACAGTCACCAGATCTAAATCCAATAGAGCACCTTTGGGATGTGGTGGAATGGGAGATTTGAATCATGGATGTGCAGCCGACAAATCTGCAGCAACTGCGTGATGCTATCATGTCAATATGGACCAAAATCTCTGAGGATTTTTTCCAAAACCTTCTTGAATCTATGCCATGAAGAATTAAGGCAGTTCTAAAGGCAAAAGGGGGTCCAGCCTGGTATTAGCAAGGTATACCTAATATAGTGGCCAGTGAGTATATATATATATATATATATATATATATATACACAAGTAAATAGATTCAGTTAAGTGCACTATCACTACATTCCAAACAACTTGAGGTTGCTTGAATGGATATTATCTCAAATAAATACATTAGACCCAGCACTCACTCTTCATCTATGTATTTATTAGTGACATTTTGGGGAACAATCATCCCCTTCCTCAGAACAAGGAAGGTTATTTTATATATACAAGATATATATATATATATATATATATATATATATATATATATATATACCCACACACACAGTATATATATATTTATATATATATATATATATATATATATATATATATATATATATATATATATATATATATATATATATATACATACAGTGGGGCAAAAAAGTATTTAGTCAGCCATCAATTGTGCAAGTTTTCCCACTTAAGAAGATGAGAGAGGCCTGTAATTTTCATCATAGGTATACCTCAACTATGAGAGACAAAATGTGGAAGCAAATCCAGACAATCACATTGTCTGATTTGGAATGAATTTATTTGCATATTATGGTAGAAAAAAAGTATTTGTCACCTAAAAACAAGCAAGATTTCTGGCTCTCACAGACCTGTATCTTCTTCTTTAAGAGGCTCCTCTGTCCTCCACTCATTACCTGTATTAATGGCACCTGTTTGAACTTGTTATCAGTATAAAAGACACCTATCCACAACCTCAAACAGTCACACTCCAAACTCCACTAGGGTGAAGACCAAAGAGCTGTCGGAGGACACCAGAAACAAAATTGTAGACCTGCACCAGGCTGGGAAGACTGAATCTGCAATAGGCAAGCAGCTTGGTGTGAAGAAATCAACTGTGGTAGCAATTATTAGAAAATGGAAGACATACAAGACCACTGATAATCTCCCTCGATCTGGGGCTCCATGCAAGATCTCACCCTGTGGGGTCAAAATGATCACAAGAACAGTGAGCAAACATCCCAGAACCACACGGGGGGACCTAGTGAATGACCTGCAGAGAGCTGGGACCAACGTAACAAAGGCTACCATCAGTAACACACTACGCTGCCAGGGACTCAGATCATGCAGAGCCAGGCGTGTCCCCCTGCATAAGCCAGTACATGTCCGGGCCCCGTCTGAAGTATGCTAGAGAGCATTTGGATGATGCAGAAGCAGATTGGGAGAATGTCATATGGTCAGATTAAACCAAAGTACAACTGTTTGGTAGAAACACAACTCTTCGTGTTTGGAGGAGAGAGAATGCTGAGTTGCAACCAAAGTACACCATATCTACTGTGAAGCATAGGGGTGGCAACATCATGCTTTGGGGCTGTTTCTCTGCGAAGGGAACAGGACAACTGATCCGTGTAAATGAAAGAATGAATGGGGCCATGTATCGTGAGATTTTGAGTGCAAACCTCCTTCCATCAGCAAGGGCATTGAAGATGAAACGTGGCTGGGTCTTTCAGCATGACAATGATCCCAAACACACCACCCGGGCAACAAAGGAATGGCTTCGTAAGAAGCATTTCAAGGTCCTGGAGTGGTCTAGCCAGTCTCCAGATCTCAACCCCATAGAAAACCTTTGGAGGGAGTTGAAAGTCCATGTTGTCCAGCGACAGCCCCAAACCATCACTGCTCTAGAAGAGATCTGCATGCAGGAATGGGCCAGCATACCAGCAACAGTGTGTGACAACCTTGTGAAGACTTACAGAAAACGTTTGACCTCTGTCATTGCCAACAAAGGATATATAACAAAGTATTGAGATGAACTTTTGATATTGATCAAATACTTATTTTCCACCATAATTTGCAAATACATTCTTCCCAAATCAGGCAATGTGATTGTCTGGATTTGTTTCCACATTTTGTCATAGTTGAGGTATACCTATGATAAAAATTACAGGCCTCTCTCATCTTTTTAAGTGGGAGAACTTGCACAATTGGTGGATGACTAAATACTTTTTTGCCTCACTGTATATATATATATATATATATATATATATATATATATATATATATATATATATATATATATATATATATATATATATATATATATATATATATATATAAAATGTCTTTTTTGTATCTCTATATCACTATATCTATATGAATATGTATTTATATTTACATATATATATATATATATAGATATGAATATCTATTTAACAATACATATTACATTTTCCCCTATGTGAAGAACATTGGAATGTAAAATATTTACAGTACATACACACTAAAACACATTATTAAATATTAACTTTGAATAGAAAATATTTTTTTTAGGTATCTATCTATCTATCTATCTATCTATCTAGCTATCATCTATCAATCTATGTGTGTGTATAGATGTGTATAAATGTGTTTATATGTGTATATAAACACATGTATATAGTGGTTAAGCATAACATTAGTTGAAAGAAGCATAGAAACATAGCATTTGATGGTAAACAAGAACCAAAAGGCCTATCAAGTCTGCCCATTTTACATGTTACTTTTTTCTTAGAATAGCCTTATGCATGTCCCAGGCATTTTTTAATAATTTTACAGTCCTGGTGTTTACCACCTCTATTGGAAGTTTATTCCATTAATTCACCACCCTTTCTGTAGAAAAATGCTTCCTCACATTTTTTATGAATCTGATACCCTCTAACTTAAAATTGTGAGCCCTTGTTTTGGTGTTTCTTTTTTTTTTTTTTGGAAAATACTTTCAGCTTCCACTTGATTAAGTCCCTTAATATATTTGTTACCTCTTTCCCTTCTCTCCTCTAAACTATACATATATGGATCATAGAGTCTTTCTTTGTATATATTGTTTTAGATTTTAGACCATGTACCATTTGTGTAGCCCTCATTTCTACAGTTTCTAGTTTATTTATATCCTTCTGGAGATATGGGGGTCCATTAATCATAGTGCGGATGGGCATGATCTGCTATAGCGAACAATGTCCGCTGCACATCGATAAATGCCGACAGCATTCTTGTGAACTGCTGATGCAATACCACCCCCTGCAGATTTGCGGCCAATCAGCCTCTAGCAGGGGGCATCATATTCGATCGGGTTGATTTCTGTCCACCGCCTCAGAGCAAGCAGACAGGTTATGGAGCAGCGGTCTTTAGACCGATGCTTCATAACTTGTGTTTCTGGCAAACCTGAAGGCTTGCCAGAAAAACGGGGCATCAAGCTCCATTCGGAGCTTGATAAATAGACCCCATGAGCTCCAGAACTGTACACAATATTCTAGATAAGGCCTAACTTGTGATCTGTAAAGTGGCATAATTACCTTTCTATTTCTTCTACTAATACAGCTCCCAAGAAAGTATATTAAATGATTATAGATTAGTCAGACCTCTTGGAACCTTTATCTTATGTACCAAGCTGGACTCTGCTCCAAGTAAGGTATTTGCAGACATTAGGATACTTCTATCGCACTTTTACTTTGATTTATAATAAAGATTATTCTTCTAATTGAACAAACTGACATTTACAAAATAATTGTTTAATATTGATTACATTTACTATAATGCTTATTTTAGATCCCCATTTATTTAGGTTCATTTCCTGTCTCAAAACATTGTCTGCATTGATTTGAGGCCTCCAACACAACACTGGCTGCTGGAATTTAAGTAAATGTCTATTTAACCCCACCCCTGCTCTTGTGCAACTAATTGTACAAGACCAAGACTTTGTCAGTCATTCAGGATGAAAGAGTACAAGTTGTAAACAGGTTAAAAAGCAGTTGTGCTTCGTAACTTTTCAGATTCATAAATTTGAGGCCTAATAATGACTCTCTTTGTAGTCTCTTTAGTAGTTTACAAGTCCATAGATTAATTTTCCCTCTTAGTCATTTGATAATATCAGTATTAAACTGAAAATGCCATAAGTAAAAGCGTTGTTCCCATATAACTTATTGTACTTAAAATATGTATAAACATTAATATTGATAGAATACATTTGTCTAATGTTCCCTAGTTCTCCTAACAGCTACATATATAAGTGTTCCTTAAAAAATAATACAAAAAACGTAAAACTCACCCTCTTTTTTAATTTTGCATTAACAGCTTGTGGGTGTTTATATAACAGTTTATTATATATAAATATTTCAGTGCTGTGCAGTATGACATTAATGTCTCATGGCAGCAATTAAAATAACCTCTTCTGAAACATTAATAAATGCCTAAAGGAAATTAAATAAAATGAATATAACCAAAAAAAAGTTTAATTTTAAAAGAACAAAAGAATAGCATCTATTTAAAAAGTATTTAATTTTTTTAGGCTACTGTTTAAATGATACGCCGCCTCTCTTCCTTCCATATGAACTGAACTGAATAAGTATATATTAAGTGAAAAATTATTTTGTATCTCAACAGGAAATTCAAGTAAAATGAACTTGCTTTAAGATAGATTTGCTTTATATGTGATACATAATTATGTTTATCTTTTTTACTTTAGTTTATTGTCTGTGAAGTTTTCATCTGAAATAGATCCCCACTGAGTTTAATGGAAATTTTAGGAGATACAAGACCCTTATCCTATTACTTCTTTATTCTTATGATAGATTTTCTCTATAAAATTCCCTGTGGACTTCCGTTGTGATCACTGGAGATGGAAATTTGAAATAACTGCTTCACTGATATTAATATAAAGTCCTATAATTGCTAAAATTTAAATGGTCAAAAACGAAATACATGATCTAATAATAAAGCTTACTTACACCTAGATTACGAGTTTTGAGTGCTATAGGGAAAGTAAAGAACGCCGCTCCCGATATCGCCGCCACCTAAATAAAATTATTAACCCCTAATCTATCGCTCCCGATATCGCTGCCACTATACTAAGGTTATTAACCCCTATTCCGCCGCACCCCAACATCGCAGCAACTATACTAAAGTTATTAACCCCTATTCCGTTGCACCCCAACATCGCCACAACTATATTAAAGTTATTAACCCCTATTCCACTGCTCCCAATATCACCGCCACTTAAATAAAGCTATTAACCCCTAAACCTCTAGCCTCCCACATCACTACCACTAAATAAACCTATTAACCCCTAAACTGCCAGCCCCAAATCGCAACAACCTAAATTAAACTATTAACCCCTAACCCTAACGTAACCCTAACCCTAATACCCCCTAACTTTAACATAATTAAACTAGATCTAAATTAAATTTACAATTATTAACTAAATAAACCTATTAACCCCTAAACCGCCAGCCCCCCCACATTGCAACAACCTAAATTAAACTATTAACCCCTAACCCTAAACCTAACCCTAACACCCCCTAACTTTAAAATAATTAAAATAGATCTAAATTAAATTTACAATTATTAAAGGGACAGTCTACACCAGAATTTTTATTGTTTCAAAAGATAGATAATCCCTTTATTTCCCATTTGCATAACTAACACAGTTATAATAATATACTTGTAACCTCTGTGATTATCTTGTATCTAAGCCTCTGCAAACTGCCCCTTTTTTCAGTTCTTTTGACAGACTTGCAGTCTAGCCAATCCGTGCCTGCTCCCAGATAAATGGGAAAGGAAAAAAATAGCTTTTTTCACCTAACACTCGATCTCGCGAGAATACGCACAGCTCGGTCATATGACGCATACCACATCATGCACAACAATAACACGCCGCAAATGTCACAACAACAATCAATCAACAAAGCACACAAGCATTACACATTCACAAACGGGGGGATTTGAAATAAAATTTAATACGGGGAATACGCATATACTTTAAGATGCGGAAAATCGCAAAATAGCAACAAGGAATAAAAAATATATACATACACTAGAAAAATAATCGCATTCAATATAACTATATATTAGGACAAACATACATATACAACACTTCACTAAGAACACACCATCGCAAATTCACATTTAAAAAGAATACTATTGGACAATGTTAGAGAAAACGACCACTATGACATCATCGCATTCTACACATTCCACAAATACTAACTCAAAATGAGCATGCGCAAATTCACACACCTAATACACATTGCACTAATATTAATTGCTAATAAAGCACACCTGAACACTAATTACAAGGGAAATTGGTACATCATTAAACATTTACACAGGGTATATAAGCACCACACAAGCAGGGCTTCTTTGACTGTGTTGCTGTTGGGTCTTTGGAGATTGGAGGTTTAATATTAGAGAGTTGGTGAATTATTGTGAGTGAGTTAGTGTTAGCGTGAGAGAGTCAGTTGTTAGTGTTATCGTGAGTGAGTTAGTGGGAGTTAGTGGGAGTGGGAGAGAGTCTGTTAGTGGGAGCGTGAGTGAGTGAGTTAGTGGGAGTTGTTAGTGAGAGTTGTTAGTGGGAGCGTAAGTTACTGGTAGTTAGTGAGAGTTAGTGGGAGTGTTTGTTAGTGAGAATTAGTAGTAGTGTGTTAGTGAGAATTAGTAGTAGTGTGAGTTAGCGAGCGAGTGATTTTTCTGTACACTTAACACATTTACACGCAAACACATTCAATAAATACATACACTTATCAATAACACTACATACACTCCATACCCCCTACCCCCTCATACTACACTCCATACCCTATTCCCTGTAGTCCCATTCCCTTTCATCCCATTTACTCTTATCCCATACCCCATACCCATCCCATACCCATCCCCTAGTTACATTTAGTTTACATATCCTCCTTTTAGTCTTCTTCTTCTTTTGGTTTATTTAAATACTCCTTACCCTCTTTGTTTTTTTACATCCCTCTCACACTTTCAGCACTTTTTTTGTCTTTTTAGTTCTTTATTTTGACCCCCTTTCATTTCATCACACTCAATTTTTGTTTGATTATTTGGGGTTTAGTTTAGGGAACAGATGGAGGCCAGACAGGGGAGAGGTAGAGGGGGGAGGAGAAGGAGGGGGAGAGGAACAGAGCAGGAAGGGGGGCAGGAAGGGGGGCAGGAAGCGGGGGTGGAAGCGGTGGGTGGACCCAGCCACTTGGTTCAAGATGAACAAGTGGCTGGGCCCAGTGGCGGACAGAGTAGGGCTTCACAGTCCGGGAAACAGAGGGCATCGTCACAGGGGAAGGCCAAGGTGACTAGGGAGGCAAGGTTTTCGATGGAGGAGAAGGAGGCCCTCATAGAGGCCTATATGGCCAGGTATAGGAGGCTGCAGCACCAGAAGACTACCCCGACTGACAAGAGGAGGCTCTGGAATGAGATAAGAAATGCAGTCAATGCAGTGGGTGGCCGGAACAGAGATCTTGATTCGATAAAACATCGCTACCGGGACTGTAAGATGGATCTCAAGAAAAGTCTGGAGGCCCGACATGCCGCAGGAACCGGTGGCGGACCTGCCCTGGAAATAGAGTACTGCCGATGGGAGGAAATGTTGCGGCCCAGCATCTCTGAGGTGGAAATAGTCGGTATCGGAGGAATTGATACCGGGAACCTGCCACTCTCATCTGACGGTAAGCTCATTGAACAATAATTTCACATACGAATGTATTTCAAGGGACACTATACGCAAACATTTACTTTCATGATTGAGGTAGCGAATACAATTTGACAAAACATTCAAATGTACTTATATTACCTAATTTGAATCATTCTTGAGATATAATTTAATGAAGAAATAGCCATGCACACGGTGAAACAATCACAGGAGGCAGCTATATTCAGCTAACAATCAGCATCTTATAAGCATATTTAGATATGCTTTTCAGCAAAGAATATCCAGAGAATGAAGCTAATTAGATAAGAAAAGTACATTAGAAAGTTGATAATAAATGTATGCTTCTAAATCATGAAAGATAAAACATTGGGTTTCATGTCCCTTTAAGGATCAGATTAATGCTATAACGTTGTTTACACGCATTCAATTACTTTGCGGTTACATCAGTATCTAGGCTATAGGTTAGGTGTGCATTTAAACAGACTGAAAACAAACGCGAAAAAAATCAGATTGACCAGATATATCAAAAACACGGTTTTGAAAAAGCGGAAATCGTATTGATTGTTTGTTAGATTTCAAAGTGGATTAATGATTCTGCATTTGTAATTGTATCGTAAGCTAAGTCATTTAAAGCTTGATTTGCAAATATGCTAATATATACATTTTTATTTTCTTTTTTTTTTTAATATACAGAGTCTGGGGAGGAGGCAGCACAAGAAACACAGCCTCATCTATCTCCCCGGGATGAGAGTGGTGGGGAGGAATTTCCACTTCGGAGGGAAGAGGCCCCCCGTGACGAAGAGCGCACGGAAGCTGATGAAGAGGCCCCGGAAGCAGAGGAGGAGCACGCGGAACCAGAGGACCCTCAAGGACCCGCACCCCACCGTGCACGGGCACCCCGCCGTGCACGCGTACCCCGCCAAGCACAACAAGAGGAAATAGTGGAGGTGCGGGTTCTACTGGACTACATAGACCAGATGAGTAACTCCCAGATACAAAATATCGAAGGCCGCACTCGAATACTTGATGGACAAAATCAAATAATTGAAGGACAAAACCAAATAATAAACATACTCAATAGAATCGAACAAGGCCAAAACAGAATCTTTCATCTGCACCAAGAGATGTTCAATTTTTTCCAGGAGGCGCATGCTGGTCTACCTCCTGGTCCGCCTCCTGCTGCTGGGCCTCTTGCTGCTGGGCCTCCTGCTGCTGGGCCTCTTGCTGCTGGGCCTCCTGCTGCTGGGCCTCCTCCTGCCGGCCCATCTCCTCCTGCCGGGCCATCTACTCCTGCCGGGCCATCTACTCCTGCCGGGCCATCTACTCCTCTTCAGCCATCTCATCCTCTTCAGCCATCTCCTCCTCTTCAGCCAGCTTCTCCTCTTCAGCCAGCTTCTCCTCCTCAGCCATCTTCTCCTCCTCAGCCATCTTCTCCTCCTCACCTTGGTCGTCCCAGTACTCTTCCTTCCACTCTTCCCACAACCTCTCCAAGGAGAACTCTTCGGAGTCGGCAGTTGTCCCTCCCAGAGCCTCAGCCCCGTGGGAAGAGGGGAAGGAAGAGGAAGTAAGTATTTATTTTCATCTTTAATTTTTTTTTTATTTAATGTGTAATGGATAGGTATGTGATGATGTGGTTTTCATACACTTGTGGACCACACTCTGTATATAATCTACTTCTATGGGACCGGGTCCATGGAGGAAGATTGTTTGCAGAGTGTGGGTTATAAGTGTGTGAAAACCACATCATCACATACCTATCCTTGTTCATGATATTTATTGGTTTCTGTGATGTGATGTCCAAACTGTTTCCCGAATCGCAAACAAAATTACCATTACAATTATCCATGATGGCATATTACTGTTTGAATGCCAATAACACAGCTTAAAGGGACAGTCAGAAAATTATTGATTACAAAGAAAACACTGTATTACGCATTATCAAGTTGGAAACAACAAAACATGGAGAAATACGTGTGACTTTTGTGCTTAACCTTGTATCTATGACTAGGAAAAATGACCACTTATTTGTTGTTCTGACATAACAACCTTTTAGATATCAATGATCAATACATGGTAAATAATAGGCTGTATGAGCACAAGGTTTTACATATACAAATGCTATCCAAATGCCCTCTAGTGGTCAAATTGTATAATGATTACATGCACTCTTCAAGCTCCAAGAAATGAGCACACGAACCTCATAGGTTTAGCTAGCAAATTTAAATAAACAAAGACAAATGATTAATTGGTGAGAAACCTTTGATATCATTGATATTACAAAATTGACTTTTATAATAATGCAAAACATTATTTGTTTTCTAAACTGTCCCTTTAACAAAATTACATATGCTAACACATATTTGAAGCTTGTTGGTATATCTACATGTACTTGGTCAAAAATTAAATATTGAAATCAGATTTATATTGACGTTTTAAATAAAGTATATTTTCTTAAAGAGACATTATTGTGTTAATTTTTTTTTAAGAAAGACATTTGTTTGAACAATGAATATGGTTTAAAGTCCTTTTAGGAGTGGGGGGTGAAAATATGCTAACAATAATATATTTGAAGATTAAACAATGTGGAACTCATACATGATACAAAAATCAACATTTGCATTAAAGGGACAGTATACTATATTTTTAACAGAACTGTATGTAATAGACACTACTACAAACAACAAGATTAACATATACTGATATCAATATTACAAAGCTTCAAACACTTTCAAAGAAAATCGGGTTATCTCTATTGAAAATATAGATGAACCCCCATTACAACCGTAAAACAAGACAATACACCATCATTAACATATGAAAAGACCTTTTACACAAATAGGAGAAAGCTGGAGATGGTACTCACATGAAACTTAGAGGCTTGGCGAGGAGTCTGATAATTAATTACATTTTCTTTGAACAGAAGCAAAATGAAACGTGTATTTGTTAAACAATGGACTATCTAACTAGAGACAAAATAAAAAATTTTGATTTATAATGTGAGTGTCTAATGAACCTTTAATAAAATTTACAACGAAATTACATTTAGAAGAAGTCGGCATCATATATTTAGCATATGATAAAGCTAAATGCATATTGATTACTTTATTCTAACACAATAGCGCATATTTATTAATTAGATATCTTTAACATTAAAAACAACAGTCATTTTTCTGAAAAAGGAACATATTGTTGACAAACATATTAAACAACATGGACTATAGAGATTTGCACTTGCCTCAAAATATCATATGCATGAAAACATTTTGCTTTCGTTCGTTTATTCAACCAGACATCCATCAAAAGAGA
This sequence comes from Bombina bombina, assembly GCF_027579735.1. NCBI lineage: Eukaryota > Metazoa > Chordata > Amphibia > Anura > Bombinatoridae > Bombina > Bombina bombina. The sequence goes on from NC_069500.1 coordinate 1,368,593,594, forward strand.
ATGTGGTGGTCTTGATCAGCTACGGGTCAACAATGTAACATGATGCAAATAATACATATTCTCAAGGTTTTTAAAATTGGCTGCAGTCACAAACGTGTTTAACGTGCACAAACAAATATTGCGGGAGTACGTAATCCAATCATACGTTTTTTTACCTTTGCATGTGACGTCTTAACATGGCGCTTCCTTGATCACGTAAGAACGCCATCCAATAAAAGGCACATTCTTGATTACGTAAGAACGCCAAAAAAAAGGCGCATCCTTGATCGCGTAAAAACGCCATCCAATAAAAGGAACATTCTTGATCACGTAAGAACGCCCAAAAAAAAAGGCGCATCCTTGATCGCGTAAAAACGCCATCCAATAAAAGGAACATTCTTGATCACGTAAGAACGTCAGTCAATACAAGGAATCATTGGACAGCCTGGCAGGTGACATTTTGAGCAACATGGCACATCCGAGATAGCTGAAAAACAGCAGCCAATACAAGGACTCAGTTGACAGCTTGGCATATCACTAAAAAACGTATTTATATTTTAGGAACTAGTATGTGTCTAGATTGCTATCTAGGAATGTCACCAAATCATGAATCATCTTTTCGGACTTGACTGTCCCTTGAACTATAGCTATGGTGTATATCTTTAACATTTAAAAGATACACATGAGAAATACATATGCCATTGATGTTTTAAGATATGTTTTGATTGTTTTGGAATAACAATAATGATACATGGATTGATTAAACGTGTCATTTATTCAAGTTTAAATATGGTCAGCCTACCTATAGCCATATATGGGAGGAGAATTATTTTGTTAACATATTTTTAAACAAATATTCATCATCTAAAATATTTGCATTACACACAGAGATTTATTTGGTTACACTTTTAAAATAAGATAGAATAGAAAATGAAATACATGTGCTGTCAACATTACAATAAGATTGTTTATTAATAAGATTATATGTCCTTGTTCATGTAAAAAGGACAAAAACGCTTTAGAAATGGAAATACATTCATTAACAATTGTGCTCACCATCCCTTAAAGGGACATTATTTTGTTTTTAAAAAGCGGATACACATAGACAATACTATTTCAATAAAATGAACCCTTTACAGGGATTATATCATTGTATCAATCCTCAGATCATTTGTTAAAGGTGCATCAATTCATGCAGAGTTTCTAAATACACACATGGATGTGAAAATTGAAATATACATATATACACAAATAACAATCTATATATACATATATAAAACAATTACTATGCTAATCATAATCATGCAATGTTAAAGCTAAGAGAAAAATATATAAAGACAAATAATAAGATTACATTGGAGATGTTAATCTTAAAGTCATTTACAATTATCTTACATATATGATTTTTAATATAAAAATATTTTTGGTAGGTCCCTTTAAGGATCAACAAGATAAACTAGAGCTTTAAAAAAATAACATGAAGAATGAGGACAAAGAATCGTGCAATTACATGTCTTTTATTAGTATGTAAGAAAACATCAACAACGTTTAGAAATAATCTTGTAAAAATAAGGAATATTTGAGCCATATGACAAGGTAACAGAGTGCATCACAGTCCATGAAGAGAGTTGCCAAGGGCCACCATAGCCCCATTGGAGACATATGACAAGGTAACACAGTGCATCACAGTCCATGAAGAGAGTTGCCAAGGGCCACCATAGCCCCATTGGAGACATATGACAAGGTAAAAGAGTGCATCACAGTCCATGAAGAGAGTTGCCAAGGGCCACCATAGCCCCATTGGAGACATATGACAAGGTAAAAGAGTGCATCACAGTCCATGAAGAGAGTTGCCAAGGGCCACCATAGCCCCATTGGAGACATATGACAAGGTAAAAGAGTGCATCACAGTCCATGAAGAGAGTTGCCAAGGGCCACCATAGCCCCATTGGAGACATATGACAAGGTAACACAGTGCATCACAGTCCATGAAGAGAGTTGCCAAGGGCCACCATAGCCCCATTGGAGACATATGACAAGGTAAAAGAGTGCATCACAGTCCATGAAGAGAGTTGCCAAGGGCCACCATAGCCCCATTGGAGACATATGACAAGGTAACACAGTGCATCACAGTCCATGAAGAGAGTTGCCAAGGGCCAATATAGCCCCATTGGAGACATATGACAAGGTAAAAGAGTGCATCACAGTCCATGAAGAGAGTTGCCAAGGGCCACCATAGCCCCATTGGAGACATATGACAAGGTAACACAGTGCATCACAGTCCATGAAGAGAGTTGCCAAGGGCCACCATAGCCCCATTGGAGACATATGACAAGGTAAAAGAGTGCATCACAGTCCATGAAGAGAGTTGGCAAGGGCCAGCATAGCCCCATTGGAGCCATATGACAAGGTAACAGAGTGCATAACAGTCCATGAAGAGAGTTGCCAAGGGCCACCATAGCCCCATTGGAGACATATGACAAGGTAAAAGAGTGCATCACAGTCCATGAAGAGAGTTGCCAAGGGCCACCATAGCCCCATTGGAGACATATGACAAGGTAACACAGTGCATCACAGTCCATGAAGAGAGTTGCCAAGGGCCACCATAGCCCCATTGGAGACATATGACAAGGTAAAAGAGTGCATCACAGTCCATGAAGAGAGTTGCCAAGGGCCACCATAGCCCCATTGGAGACATATGACAAGGTAACACAGTGCATCACAGTCCATGAAGAGAGTTGCCAAGGGCCAATATAGCCCCATTGGAGACATATGACAAGGTAACACAGTGCATCACAGTCCATGAAGAGAGTTGTCAAGGGCCACCATAGCCCCATTGGAGACATATGACAAGGTAAAAGAGTGCAACAGGCACAACAATAAACTTTTAAAAAGGCCAAATGGCAACAATAAAAAAAAACATCAACATGTGGACGGAGGATTCTTATCTGCCACCTTGGAGCATCTCCAGATCCTCCACTTACTGGTCATCCTCTTCATCGTCCTGTGCATGTCCAGCTCCAGATTCAGGCCTTGAACTTAATCGCATAATTTCACGCAGAGTCAAGTCCTGAACCCGGAGCTGGGCCTGCATGGTGTCGTTCATCCCTCTCAGGACAGCTGCGTTCCTCAACACGGCCTGCTCTACTCTTGCTATCCCTTCTAGCATGAGCCATGCTGAGTCACAGCCTAAAATAAAGAATAAATTAAATATTAAGGATAATTACACAACAGACGAAAAAAAATAGAAAAGATACATTGTCATCATAAAGACAAATCATTCTTTACATCAATTAGTTTAAATTTATTCTTTACACATGAATTATGTTATTCAGACAGACCGAAATCATTAAAGGGACAGTTTACTCAAACATGTTGTCCCCTTTAATTGGTTTTAGATGATCCACTTATACAGCTTGAGTGTATAAAATCTTGTTAAAGGATTTACATTGTACTTACATTAGCAATTTAAATATTTTAATTATACTGTGGTAGGCACACCTATCCTTAAACATTTTTGCATTGAGGACAAGCTGTGTAAACATAGCAACCTGAAGAAATTACATTCCCACTGGGTTAGACAAGAGATAATGTATAAACATTTGTACATTAATTGTTGGATCCAAGTAGTGGTGATTGGTATATGTAGTGATATCCAATTAAAGGGACACTGAACCTAAATATTTAATTGACAGATTCATATAGAGCATGACATTACAAATATTTAAAAATTACACATATTCTTTAAATGTTTGAATTCTATAGCTAGATTTTGAATGCAAGAATGTCGGTTTTTAGGGCAGGCCATATTTAATTATCAACTTTGTTTGTCCCTGCTGGTTGATGGATACATTCATCCAACAATAAAGAAATGATGTCCACAATTATTTTATTTTTTAAAATAATTATAGGCATTTCTTTGTTTCAATAAAGATATCAAGAGAATGAAGAATAATTCATAAGAGTAGTAAATTATAAATTTGATTAACATTGCATGCTCTATTTGAATCACAATAGAAAATATTTTCCTTCAGTGTACCTTTAAGTACCTTATAATGTTGATTTTGAATGATACTTACAGCTGTGCCTGGGAAGGACAATCCGACACCCAGGACAATGAAGGTTGAGACAGGGGGGAGGGATGGGATTGGCTTGGGGAGGGATGGGATTGGCTTGGGGAGGGATGAGCTGATGCTCCGGGGTAGGCCGTACAGCTGGGGAGTGGGGAGTTGGGGTCTGGGCAGCTGTACGGGCCATAATACGGGGAGAGCGGCGAAGGGGGTTGTATGGGCGTTTTTTGGGAGGGGCAGGAAATGATAAATGGGAAGGGCCGGCAGGGGTCTGGGCATGGGCAGGAGTCTGGGCATGGGCAGTGGTCTGGGCATGGGCAGGGGTCTGGGTCTGGGCAGGGGTCTGGGTCTGGGCAGGGGTCTGGGTCTGGGCAGGGGTCTGGGCATGGGCAGGGGTCTGGGCAGGGGTCTGGGCAGGGGTCTGGGCATGGGGAAGGGTCTGTGACTGGTCAGGGGACTGGGCAGGGGCAGAAACCAGATGACCAGAAGTGGTGGATCCATCTGAAAATTTAATAAATATATATTAACATCTCATACATCATGAAATCAAATCAACGCATTTCAAATTGATTATGTTCTCAATATACTTAGAAGTGTGTTTGAATTTGTAAACAATTATGAAATGAGGATATGGTATGCATATAGGCACTCAGATGAATATCAATTACTGTCTGTACAATTATAACATTATTATTGTGTTTTGGCCTGGAATATGCATGTGACATAATGATGGCATGAATTATACATTTTTTAAAAATAAAAAAAATGTCATGCTGCCTGATATAGAAAGGGGGCAGTAGTGTATTTGAACAGACAAATAATATTCCTTTTTAAAGTGCAAAAGCTGTAGACTTTGAATGTCTTCAATGAAATGATTTCAAATAAAGCAACATGTTGGAAACAAGATAGATATATTTCACATACCATTAGACTCCAAGGCAGCCTCTTCCTCCTCCGTCACATATGTTAAATCAATCTCTGTAAAACATAACATGTTGTGTACACGTTAAGAACAGATATTATAACATATGTTACTGTTGTTCAAAGACACACATCAATGTTGCATTAAAGATATACACACCCAAAGTTATGATTTACATCATTTTGATGGAGCATACAAATTACATTAGATTTGTTATTCTCAATGATTCATATTTTCGATGTATTGTTTGTATTAATTTACAAATCATAAAAGCATAGTACATAGAACATTTAAGATTTCTCATGTGTGTATCACTTGATGACTGTTGTCAAAAAAGAACATGGAAACAAACATATGCTATACATCTTCTGAATAACAAATGTGTAGACTAATAAAGTTTTAATTATTAATCTTTCAATATTAAAAGAAAATTAATATATAATCAGAAGAGAAAATTATATGTTTGTTTTAAATGTTATGCTTCATCAGAATCATGCTCATAATATTGATTACCAATACACATTCAATGACATATAAATGAGTCAATGGACTTACCAGGAGACCGCAAAGGCGGCTCTATGTCACTGCTGGATTCCTGTGGGCTCACCACACCAACTCTCTCTATGAATGATATAGATATATATTAGGAAACACATTTGGGATATCACTAAATCACATCTGTATCGAATTTTAAGATTAATCAACTTGAAAATGTGAAGAATAGAGCAGTCATTAAACCAGAAAATGTTTGATTGAATCAAGGGGATTCTGTTAAAAATTATGTATTGAACATATGTTTAATTTCAGACTATATTAGACATCAAACTCATCTCATACGATGCTATTGCATATCTAAATATACCCATTGATCAATTTTCTTAAAAGAATACACACAAACCACATTTTGAAGAGCAGCTGTTGACAAATCTAAACAAACACATGTGGCACATCGAGCCATTTGTGCAATGTACAGTAATCTTGTTTAGGACACAACACATATTTATCACAATACAAAACCAAATTGATTAGTACAAATATGTAATCATGGTGCTGTTAGAGTATGCTGATATCTATAAAGTAACTCCAACAGTGAATATGTGAATTATATATCAATATTGTTTAATCCAAAGAATGTAAAGATGAATGAATCTATTGTTTATTAAAGGGACACTGACATGATTAATTTAAATCATTGATTTCTCTGTTCAAACTGTTCAAAATGATTTAACATTGACTCCTATTATAATTTTAATGTTGCTACATTTTAATCTTAAAGGCAGATAAGCAATATTGTATTCAATAAATATTGTTTGTTGAAGGTATCCACCAATCATCAATAAAAACCCAGGTTGTTCAACCAAAATTGAGATGCAGATAAACGTACATTCTTGATTTTAAAATACATTTAGCAATAGAATATTTCACATATGATGATAGTATTATATTTAAATGTTTATTAATATTGCATACTCTATCTGAATGACAACATTAATAATAGTAGATCAGTATCCCTTTAATATAAAATTATATTGATTTGACAATGTTGGTGTTAATGAATTCTCTACTCCATATGTTGATGTAATCAATGGGATTGAGCATGCAATTCAAATCTAATATGTTATTTAAGGATATCCAAAGAATTATTTTATTTTCATCTATTAAAGGGACATTACATATAAATATTGAACAATGTGGATTTAGTATGTAATGTTCTGTCCATGTTTCTAAGACAAATGTCAATTAAAATGAGACATACCATACTGTGACAAGCCCTGCCTTAAGGATCCAGCAGCAACATCCATATCTGTAATATATTAAATGAGGATTGCATATCATTAATACAAATCATGCCATGTTTAAAATCTTTACATTATTAGCAAGTCAATTTTAAACTATTAATCCTTTGCTAGTCCCATGAGTTAATTGTTTCCTCAATTCAATTCATGATAAATATATCCTATACTGTTATTTTCAATCAGTTGTGTTGTTTACTGTAGCTTTAATTATTTGGTGTTATTTCATTCTCATCAATTGATGTGCATATGTTATAATTTATTTGGATTATTCTTTTTTTATTATGTATAATATTGAAAATAAGAATACTGTATTCTTCACATATATAATAATTCACATTTCATTTTGACCAACATGTATAAAGCAATGCCACTTACAGCAAAGCCATGTTAACGTGTATGCGCAATTCCATTTTCGCGATCATTGCGCAATGATTCAAATCGGAATTACGCATCCGTCATTTGACCAACATGTATAAAGCAATGCCACTTACAGCAAAGCCATGTTAACGTGTATGCGCAATTCCATTTTCGCGATCATTGCGCAATGATTCAATTCGGAATTATGCATCCGTCATTTGACCAACATGTATAAAGCAATGCCACTTACAGCAAAGCCATGTTAACGTGTATGTGCAATTCCATTTTCGCGATCATTGCGCAATGATTCAAATCGGAATTAAGCATCCATCATTTGACCAACATGTATAAAGCAATGCCACTTTCAGCAAAGCCATGTTAACGTGTATGCGCAATTCCATTTTCGCTCTGTGACGCATATTCTGTAGAGCGCAAGACACATCATTCCTATTTCATGTGTCACTAATCTAAAATCAGATATCTAAACATCATATGTAGTGTATGTTGTGAGATCTGTATAGGTTTAGTATCTGACTATATACACATTTATTGCTAAAAAAAATAAAATAAGATATTATATGAAGTTGGATAATTACCTGGTTCAGATTCTCCATCTCCTACCAGGCCACCGGACGGAGAAGCAGCTGCCCTGGCCCCCGCGTCAGGACTTTCAGATCCCGCAGCTGGGAGGGAAGAAGAGGAGGCCGAGGATGGCGAGGATCTGAATCTTTTGGGGACCCGGAGATTGAGGAGCTCGCATAAAGTCACCTCATAAGGGAGTAGGTACAGTTTCCGTGGGGCCTCTCTTTTGCCACCTCTTTTACGGGCTTGTACCCAGTCCCTTATGAGGTTGACTTTTTTGGTTAACCGCAACCTCATATCTCCGAATCTCCTCATGATCTGATCCTGGGTCCTCTGGACGTCACACACCAATCTAACCGCATTGGTGATAGACTCCCAGAGGGCCTTCTTAACAGGCGCATCTGTCAACCTCCTCTTGTTCCCAAACAGCTGGGGATAAAAGTCCTTGATGGCGTGGACCAGTGCAGCGCTCTCCTCCTTGGTGAACCTGGGAGCTGACATGCCTGCTGGGTTGTCGATTTTTTGGTAAAACAAAAACAGATATACTGCCTGCAGGCATTAGAGAACTGACAAAGATGGCAACGTGTAATGGACTTTTATATGGTGAAGTAAACATGAGATGCACCATGGGACAAGTTATCTGTACATCTGATTGGATAAAAGTTTGAAATATTGTTAGAATGTCTGTGAGACCATCCTGACTCAAGTTGTGTTTGTGTCATGAACTCTGATTGGCCGTTCCTTAATGTTTCATATCTTAGTAACTTCCTTACACATACCTCATGGTGGTGCTGTAACTTCATTTTTCATGTAGACTTATTTGTAACTCATGGGCCTGTCATGCAGATATGTGTGACGCAGATTTAATATCCGTGATCCGTTAAATATTAATGATTACATTTTATTTAACATCTAATACTGTCACATTATTAATGTTGTAGACATTTCTCGGTTTAATAACGGTCTATTTCTTTAATACAAATACACATTTAATATTGTATGTCTTTATTGTTCATAAAATCCATTTATTGACTTATTGTGAAGTATTGATATTGCTCTATTAAATGTGTTTCATAATGCACATTGATTGTGTGCTATTGCGTGACATTAGACTCTAATGTTTAAAGATGCTAATCTGGTGTTTCAAGATGCGTTTCCCACGCAATATTTCTGAATGTTCAAATTCAGGTTATAAGGTCATTCACTTGGATAATCTGTTTATAAATGTTAAACTACAGGTTTGTTTGTTATTAGTAAATAAACCTCGAGCTTGTATTTGTCTGAAGTGCTCATATATGTTATTGTGCAATGGCGTCTTTATTTTTAAATAGACATTACAAACAAACAATTGTATCAAATGATCTGTAGAGATAGAAGATTGTTTAGACTTTAAAATGTAAATCAATGTATCTTAGTATTTAGATATCCTCAACAGAAGAAATTTAAATGCACATGGTTGAGACAATCACATAAGGCATCTATGTGCATCCACCAATCTTCATCTACTGAGCCTATCTCGATATGCTTTTCAAGCAAAGTATGTCAAGATAGGAAGAGAAGTAAATACACTCTTTAAATCTCTTAAAGGGACACTGTCCAAACAAATTTAGCGTTGGTGATTCAGATTGAGCATGAAATGTTAATCAACGTTATAATTTAATCCGATTCTCAAATGTTAACAATTATCTTGTTATCTTTCTTTGCAAATCAATAATGATATTTGAGATTACGGACAATTTTTTCAAAAACCTGGGTTGTCCTTGATGATTGTTGGATAAATTAATCCACCAAAAATAACCAAGTTCAGTCCAGAGTACTGAAGCTAATAAATTATCTATTTAATGCCTTATTTTTAAATTAATGATAGCAACATCACAAGGAGCATTCATAATATGAGACAATTTTTAAATTTGCTTAAAATAGAATACTCATTCAGAATGTATAAATCATTAATTTTTTAACTGTCTCCCTTTAAGTATATTTTTAGTTCATGTCCCTTTAAATAAACATTTCACAATAATGCTTGAAATATCAGAAACCTAGGCACCTTCCTTTTGATAAATTAGTATAACATATGAGTCAATAAAATTTAGATTAACTTCTGGATTGTTTTACACACTGACTGAAATATATATTGTAAAGGAGGTATTTTGGAGTCTTCAGCTTAGAGGGACATTAAGCTATATGTTATGTATGCATTTTGGATAAGATTATAATATTTGAACAACTTAATATGTTTTGGTATTCAATCATTACATTGTAATTATATTTTTTTTTTATGAAATACATATCTACATAGGCTATTTTGATGCTGATTGTTGGTTGCACATAGATACCTTATGTAATTGACTAAGATCTGTGCATTGATTTTTTTTTTACAAAGTATATTTAAAGACTGAATGTAATTCTATAGTACTTTCTAAATATGTTTAAATTATTTTATGAATAATTTAAAAATCAATACACAATATACTTTGTGAATGTCCCTTTAAGGACCAAAACATTTGTAATGTTGATTTAACATTGTCAAAATAAACTAAAGGGGAATGAAAATTATATATAGATATGTGATGTCTAACCCAAGAGGTAAGATTTTAAAAACTACATAATATTATTAACTATAGTTAAATGACTCCACTAGAAAATCAAATCGATAAACCTGCCATCCAATAACTAGCTTGTGAAAAATATAAAGTTAAATGACCTACCATTTATAAATGTAAAATTTTAATAAATTTTGCAAATAATGTTTTGAGATACCTAAGGAAGATACAAGATCTTATAAAATTAATTTTACATTCAACAACACTGTCACTTTAATGTAATTGAACCACTTCCCCTTCTTAAAAGTGAAAAATTATTTTTTGTGAAATTGACTACATATCTGAAATTATTTTAACATCTAATAATTTCAAAAGAAAAGCATCGATGGATCTCACTCCCCAATGAATGTTAAAAAAGATAGTTTAATGTAATATTCTCTGAATCAGTGGATTTTCAACAATTAAAGCATTATTTGATCTTATGCATGTGCTTGTCAAATAGACAACTACCAGTCATGGGAGTCAAATTGATTTTTATTGACAGATTATATGGATATTTATTATAATCTGTTCCAAATAGTGTATTTAATACTAAACTTTTTATTATTACCATTTTAAAATGTAATAGTTTCTGAACCAAAAATAAAAATATATTCCTGGAAGTCATCAGATGCCAATCTGAAATGTAAAAAAAATTTTGACAAAAGTTAATACACACGTAGTCAAAGAATCATAAAATACATTTACAATCATCTTGTGTCTATGCTCTAACTTTGTTCAACATTTTTTAAAGATATTTATTAATTATATTTTCAAAAAATATATATGATTTTCGAATTATACATAAAAATGTATATCAAATTTCTATAATATATATGTTGAACATAAATGTAATATTTCATGTCCATTCAAATACCTCTATATCAACTATAATATGTATTCCTTTTTATGATTGTGATCCTTAAATATCTAATGATGAAATATGTATGACTAATTTATGTAAGCTACCAATAATCAATATTCTTCCTGTGATTATTAACTAGCATGCATTGGTACACCAACCTGGATAATGCATGGTCTTTGAAAGTCAATTCAGGGCTAAACAGTTGATCTTCAATAGGTGTCTTATTCATCATTTCAAAAATAGAGGACTGAAATCCCATCTAAAAATTAGAAATTCATCTAAGTGTCTGATTGTGATCCCTAAATATCTAATTAAGAACTAAATATGACTAATGTATGTAAGCTACTAATATTCAACATTCTTCCTGTGATTCTTAACTAGCATGCATTGGTACACCAACCTGGATAATGCATGGTCTTTGAAAGTCAATTCAGGGCTAAACAGTTGATCTTCAATAGGTGTCTTATTCATCATTTCAAAAATAGAGGACTGTGAAATATCATCTAAAAATTAGAAAATCATCTAAGTGTCTCCAATAGGATGCCTCAACAGCCTTATTCTATTAAATAGTTGGCACTTACCATGTGAACATGTCTTTGTATGCTTTTCAAGGTCAGCAGATTTGAAAGATAATGCCAGACATGATCCCATTGGTATACTTCAATTTCAATCTTGGCTTTTTCCACTGTCAGTCTGGGCAATCTTCACTGTCAGGCTTCTAATTCTTCCCTTTCAGTTTTTAGATTAAGTCAGCTCCCTAATGGCATAAAAGGTTTATTCAAAATTACTACAAGTGTGTGAATCATTTCTGTAGCCCTCTCCCACCCCCCATTTCATAAGAAATTTCTGTCACTAGCTTACTGTGTAGCATCTTGTGTTATGTTCTATCAAGTGTGAAGATGAGTCATATTGAGCAGAACAAACCTCTAATGTGTGACATTGAACCATAGTCATGATAGAGGATAGTTATGCTAGAGGATCCCTTTCTGAGTATTTACATTTTAAGTAATGTGTAAACTAAATACTAGTTTATAAAATGTATGCCATATGATGTATTTGTGTACAATTCATGCCAGCAACAGTCCAGACATTTATACTTACCAGCTGATGTCCTCTTTAAAAACCAGGTGGCAAAGACTCGCTACAGGACCCAATGGCCAGAGCATCACCTATATTAATAAATGAAACACATTTTTAGCATTTGATGAACAATCCTAACATGTTTGCACAATTCTCTACTTGTCATTTCCCTACAGTTCACATCTATTGTTAATACTCCAGTCTAACTTCTATTCTTTACCGTCTAAAGTTGCGGTTGATGATGTCTGCTCTGACATTGAGGCCCTCGTCCCGGAATGGCCCCTCTAGAACAGGATCATCCTCCTCATCTCTGAGGAGGTTTCTGTCCGGCCGGACGGCCTGCAGCATCCCAGCCCGCTCTGCAATATTATGCAGGACGCTACAGGCTACAACGATCTTAGCCACCTTCTTTGGGTTGTACTGGAGGGCTCCTCCCGACCTTTCCAGGCACCTGAACCTCATCTTCAGGAGGCCGAACATCCGTTCAACCACCGCCCTGGTTCTCTTATGAGCCCTATTGTAGCGCTCCTCAGACACATCAGTCGGGCTACGCAAGGGGGTAATGAGCCAAGGCCGGCTCATGTACCCAGAATCACCTATAAATTATGAACAGAACATAATTCCAACCAAATCCTCAAAATAGTATTTGTAGTACAATAAAAATTTTGGTACACGATAATCCATTAACAAATGTTTATTTTAACTTAAAAATATCTAGTTCAATATTATTCTCTATCGTCCCATTTCAGCTAAGACATGCTACATATGCGTATTTCTCTTAAATCAAGCCTTGTGTAAAATGCTAACTACATGGTTACATTACATTCTCTGAGCATTTAAGGTAAGACATGCTACATATCTGCATTGAACTAAAAGACATTTGCGGAAAGAGACAATGACATGGTTAAATTGCATTAGCTAATATCTTCCCATTTCAGCTAAGACATGCTACATATGCGTATTTCTCCTAAATCAAGCCTTGTGTAAAATGCTAACTACATGGTTACATTACATTCTCTATCTGAGCATTTAAGGTAAGACATGCTACATATCTGCATTGAACTAAAAGACATTTGCGGAAAGAGACAATGACATGGTTAAATTGCATTAGCTAATATCTTCCCATTTCAGCTAAGACATGCTACATATGCGTATTTCTCCTAAATCAAGCCTTGGGTAAAATGCTAACTACATGGTTACATTATATTCTCTGAGCATTTAAGGTAAGACATGCTACATATCTGCATTGAACTAAAAGACATTTGCGGAAAGAGACAATGACATGGTTAAATTGCATTAGCTAATATCTTCCCATTTCAGCTAAGACATGCTACATATGCGTAATTCTCCTAAATCAAGCCTTGTGTAAAATGCTAACTACATGGTTACATTACATTCTCTGAGCATTTAAGGTAAGACATGCTACATATCTGCATTGAACTAAAAGACATTTGCGGAAAGAGACAATGACATGGTTAAATTGCATTAGCTAATATCTTCCCATTTCAGCTAAGACATGCTACATATGCGTAATTCTCCTAAATCAAGCCTTGTGTAAAATGCTAACTACATGGTTACATTACATTCTCTGAGCATTTAAGGTAAGACATGCTACATATCTGCATTGAACTAAAAGACATTTGCGGAAAGAGACAATGACATGGTTAAATTGCATTAGCTAATATCTTCCCATTTCAGCTAAGACATGCTACATATGTGTAATTCTCCTAAATCAAGCCTTGTGTAAAATGATAACTACATGGTTACATTACATTCTCTGAGCATTTAAGGTAAGACATGCTACATATCTGCATTGAACTAAAAGACATTTGCGGAAAGAGACAATGACATAGTTAAATTGCATTAGCTAATATCTTCCCATTTCAGCTAAGACATGCTACATATGCGTAATTCTCCTAAATCAAGCCTTGTATAAAATGATAACTACATGGTTACATTACATTCTCTGAGCATTTAAGGTAAGACATACTACATATCTGCATTGAACTAAAAGACATTTGCGGAAAGAGACAATGACATGGTTAAATTGCATTAGCTAATATCTTCCCATTTCAGCTAAGACATGCTACATATGCGTAATTCTCCTAAATCAAGCCTTGTATAAAATGATAACTACATGGTTACATTACATTCTCTGAGCATTTAAGGTAAGACATGCTACATATCTGCATTGAACTAAAAGACATTTGCGGAAAGAGACAATGACATGGTTAAATTGCATTAGCTAATATCTTCCCATTTCAGCTAAGACATGCTACATATGCGTATTTCTCCTAAATCAAGCCTTGTGTAAAATGATCACTACATGGTTACATTACATTCTCTGAGCATTTAAGGTAAGACATGCTACATATCTGCATTGAACTAAAAGTAGACATTAGCGGGGGGGGAATATATGGTTAAATTGCATCCTATAGCTGAACATTACGCTAACATTTTAAAACTACAGTGGCAATTGTCACAATAATTAACCATGTTGTGCACAAATACTCACCAACGAGATAACCAGGGGGCATTTGTCTTTCCTCAAACTGTCTCCACAGGGACGACAGAGAGAGAATGCGGGCATCATGACAAGCCCCTCCAAAATTTGCACACACATGCATAATCCTCATCTGTGCGTCACAAACATACTGCACGTTAAGGCTATGAAAATGTTTGCGATTTCTGAAGGGCGAGTCATCAATTGGAGCACGCAGCGCAATGTGGGTACAATCTATGGCTCCCAAGACATTGGGCATTTGAGCAATATCAAAGAATTCCCGCTTCAGGCGCCTCCAATCACCATCATTCTGTGGGAATCCTATGTATTGCTTACTGATACGTACCATGGCGTCCAGAAAGTTATCAAACACCACAGAGAATGTACCTTGAGCCAGGCCATGCATGTACAGTTCTCCGGATTGAAAACTCCCGAAGGCCAGGACGTATAGACAGCTTAGCATCCTACTCATGGCGGGAACAGCAGTCCTTATTCTTATACGTGGCTCCAAATGAGGTTTAAGAAGATCGTAAAGGCCAATGAGCTGTTCGCGATCGAGCCGATACTTATCAAAAACCTCAAAGTCACTCATGTTTTCCAAGGTGGGTCTCACCCTGTAGACACAAGGACCTTGAACCAGATGACCCCTTCGTCTCAGTCTGAGCCGCCGAGGCTGCCTGATTCGACCAACAGCTAGTTCGCCAATAGCAGCACCACCAGCGTCTACGATGTCATCGTCATCCATCTTTCAAAACAGCGTAACAAGGTAAGCACTTGATCTGATGTGGATCACAAGTGATGCATTGGCCATGTTGTTTGGGGGATTTATAGTACAATTAGTCCAATGGTAGTGAGTTTGTAATGATTGCTAATTGTATTCACTTGTTTGTATGTGAGCGGCGCGAATGCTTTCACAGTGGGCGTTTATTTGTTGTTTGCTGAAATGTTAGTTTCAAACAATGATTCTCAATGTGAAAGTGTCAAATATCACACATACAGTGCATGTTTGTAATGTTTGTTCATATGCGTAATCAATATTTCTTAAACGCGATCTTATAGTAACAAGCACACGTCCAGGCTAACATGAATGAAAGTGCATAGTTGTGTATAATGTGCATCGAATGTGATCGATCAATGTTGCTGCAATATTGTTTGTAAACGATAAAGTAACAGCTGCCATCTGTAATATTGTATACATAAGTGATTGCCGAGCTGTCAATATTGTATGCGTCCCTTTAAAATTGCACTAATGCTGAATAACTTCCGGCTGTCATCTGTAGTATTGTATATATAAGTGATTTCCGAGCTGTCAATATTGTACGTGTCCCTTTAAAATCGCAATAATAATTCCGAACTTCCCGTCTGCCATCTGTAGTATTGTATATATAAGTGATTGCCGAGCTGTCAATATTGTATGCGTCCCTTTAAAATCGCAATAATAATTCCGAACTTCCCATCTGCCATCTGTAGTATTGTATATATAAGTGATTGCCGTGATGTCAATATTGTATGCGTCCCTTTCAAATCGCAATAATAATTCCGAACTTCCCATCTGCCATCTGTAGTATTGTATATATAAGTGATTTCCGAGCTGTCAATATTGTATGCGTCCCTTTCAAATCGCATTAATACTGAATAACTTCCAGCTGCCATCTGTAGTATTGTATATATAAGTGATTGCCGAGATGTCAATATTGTATGCGTCCCATTAAAATGGCACTAATACTGAATAACTTCCGGCTGTCATCTGTAGTATTGTATATATAAGTGATTGCCGAGCTGTAAATATTGTATGCGTCCCTTTCAAATCGCACTAATACTGAATAACTTCCGGCTGTCATCTGTAGTATTGTGTATATATAAGTGATTGCCGAGATGTCAATATTGTATGCGTTCCATTCAAATGGCACTAATACTGAAGAACTTCCGGCTGTCATCTGTAGTATTATATATATATATAAGTGATTTGCGATCTGACAATATTTATTAATTGTCCCATTGAAATCGCCTTAATAATGCTGTTCCAAACTGTTGTTTACGTATATGTTGTATTGTAGTATTGAGTGTTAAAGTTCCAAAAGGGGCGGTACAGTGGTGAATCTGTGATGTGTATGGTTGAATCTTCTAATGACGTCATGATATTATTACCCTGCCTATGTAGTTCATAAATCCTCATTGTGTTGTTGTATTTGACTACATTGTTATTGTGTGCTGAATAAAATCTAAATGTGTGCTTTGTGGTTGCGTGATGGGTGATGCGTGTTATGTACATGTACGTATATATTGTGATTGTGTCCCACATATGCTGACTTCTATATAGCGGTCTGGCATTGTTGTTCCTTCCCATAAAGTGACATCTGTAATCTGGTGTACTGATGTTCTTGTTGTACGTAATTCCTAATGGTTTCTGGTGATGGAATCATGATGTTAAAAGTACAGTAAAATCCATATGTTGTGTTTTGTGATTCCTCTAGAGAATGTAATGTGTTTGTCCCCCATCATTTGAATGCACATGTATGAGTGAATGTTAAAAGTAATGTATGTGCATCCATGAGTGATCATGTGTTAAGCCTATGTAGATATGCTGTTGCTGCAAGCATATGAGTTGAATAACTGAAATGCAATAATAAAGGTAAATGAGAATTGTTTCCCATTGTGTAGTGTTTGTGAATCCTGAAAAGTTGACATTATTTTTGTGTCCGTTTAAATGTAATATTTTTAAACCTAAAATTTTGTTACTAGTGATGTTGAATTGTAGTTGATGTAATATAAAAGTCTGAAAGAATGTAATGGTGTTGTGAATATTCAAACAGTAAAATCCATAAATCCACCATAGGGAAATAGTCATTTCTTGATCTATTTATCATAGCTGGGTCTAACGCATGAAATCATGTCTTTTCTAGCGCTGGTATTTGGAGTTTTTCTGTCTACGCTATTTGCGTGCGTTAGGGAAATGAGGGTTTCGCGTGCACAAGCACGTCTTCCCAATAGAAGTCAATGGAGGCTATGAAAATTGGTCATTTTTTTTTTCTAAGACTCGTTTTTCATCGTAAAGTGAGTGACGTCATGAGCTTGTGTGAAAAATTAAATAAATCGTGTTCTTTTTGTAATAAATAAATATTTTGTGTCATGTGGTGTATATTGTTTGTATGCATCGATGAGTGTATGTTTGTGATAATGTTATTAGTTACATGTAGGTATTTGAGGGTCTTTTCCCGTGTGTCAATGTAAGTCAATGGGAAAATGGATTTGTGTTGTTTTTTTTCAAACACCCGAGATCTCGCAATTTTAATCCTTTGTATTTTGCTGAAAAATTATTAAATATGAAAAATAAACATAGTGTAGTGTTTGTATGACTGTAAGTGTAGTTTGTGTAATATTTTTTATTTGATTCGTGGATGCTATTTTTGTTGGTATATGTTTACTACTGGGTCTGAGGTGTCGGTAGAAATGTGAGCGTTAGGTTTTTTTTGAGTGTCGGTAACTGAACTCTAAATACCGGAGTACGTAAGAAACCCGCGTTAGGAGCCTCTAACGCTGGTTTTCACGGCTAACGCCGAACTCCAAATCTAGGCCTTAGGTTTTATTTTTATTTCACAGGTAAGTTTGTATTTATTTTAACTAGGTAGACTAGTTAGTAAATAGTAATTAACTATTTACTAACTATTTAGTTAAAATAAATACAAACTTACCTGTCAAATAAAACCTAACCTACCTTACACTAAAACCTACCATTACAAAAAAATAATAATTAAAAAGCCTAATCTAGAATAAACTACCAAGGGCCCTTAAAATGGCCTTTTGTATGGCATTGCCCTGAGATAAACAGCTCTTTTGCTAAAAAAAAAACACCCCCTAATACCCTAAACTAAAAAATAAACCCACCCAATAAACCCTTAAAAAAGCCTAACACTAACCCCCTGACGACCCACTTACAGTTTTTGAAGTCCCGCTTGAACGATCTTCATCCCGGAGTTGAAGTCCTGATTCAGGCGGCGAGAAATCTTCATTCAGGCGGCCTTTTATTTTGATAGGGCTATTAAATTAGGTGTACATGTGTAGTTTAGTTTAATTTAATTGGTAGTTAGTTTAATATTAGTTTAATAATTATATTAGTTTAATTGTTAGTTTAAGATTTTTTTTTTTTAATTTGACAGGTAAGTTTTAAGCTAGGTAAATTGTAATTTTAATATAAAGTTAGGGGGTTGTTAGGTTTAGGGTTTACTAGTTTAATTTAGTTTATTTCGATGTGGGGGGGTTTCAATTTAGGGGTTAATGGTTTAGTTTAGTATATTTTTTTGTGGGGGGGCTTGCGGTTTAGGGCTTAATAGCTTTAGTATTGGGGTGGCGATGTGGGCGGACAGCAGATTAGTGGTTAATAATATTTAAATAGTGTTTGCGATGCGGGAGGGCAGCGGTTTAGGGGTTAATACATTTATTATAGTTGCGACGATGTCAGGGAGCAGTTAAATAGGGGTTAATAATTTTTTAAAGTGGCTGCGATATCGGGAGAGGCAGATTAGGGGTTAATAAATTTAATATAGTGTATAGTGGGATGTGGTAGGCCTCAGTTTAGGGGTCAATAGGTAGTTTATGGGTGTTAGTGTACTTTTTAACACAGAGTTCACTCCTTCCAAAAACAAACCCTTTACTAGCGCTCATATAGTAGGGGTAAAGGATCATAAATAATAGTCCCCTAATCGAAAAGAAAAGACACAGTCAATCCGTGTTATAAGTTAAATGCAGTGGCTCAGCTTCCACTACAATCCTCTTTGTATCATTAGTATAGATCCTCCCTTTGTTCCACCTCTCCATTCGGTAGTATAACCATTCAGCTCCTCCTTCAATAGCAGCCGCTTACAGCGCAGCCCCGCAAACCGCCGACAGACTTCTGTAGGTCTGTTAAATGTATCCAGATGCAAGAGAAAAGTAATGCGAGTCGGGGCAACAGACTCAAAAAGTAAAACTTCACGTTTATTTCAGGTACAAAAAGGTAAAAAATCACAGAGAGCAGAAACAGCAGCGGTCTAACATGTTTCAGTTCCTGCCTTACTCATAGACCGTGCTGTCTCTGGCTCACAGCCCTCTTAAATTACAATGATTGCCCTGATGTAATATGCTGCACTAAGGGATATTAACTCTTGCTGTATAGGTCAGAAATAAAAAGTATGTTTCTTGAAAACAGCAATACAAATACAAAGATTACATAAATATGGATGCTATATATTGTTTCTTATGTGTTCTTAAACCTTAACCACAATTACTAACCGCTAGATTTAGAGTTCTGCGGCCAAAGGGGTGTGTTAGCTACGTGTGCTTTTTTCCCCCCGCACCTTTTAAATACCGCTGGTATTTAGAGTTCACAGAAGGGCTGCGTTAGGCTCCAAAAAGGGAGCGTATAGCATAATTTACTGCCACTGAAACTCTAAATACCAGCGGTGCTTACGGACGCGGCCAGCTTCAAAAACGTGCTCGTGCACGATATCCCCATAGGAAACAATGGGGCCGTTTGAGCTGAAAAAAAACCTAACACCTGCAAAAAAGCAGCGTTCAGCTCCTAACGCAGCCCCATTGTTTCCTATGGGGAAACACTTCCTAAGTCTGCACCTAACACCCTAACATGTACCCCGAGTCTAAACACCCCTAACCTTACACTTATTAACCCCTAATCTGCCGTCCCCACTATCGCTGACACCTGCATTATACTATTAACCCCTAATCTGCCGCTCCGTACACCGCCGCAATCTACATTATCCCTATGTACCCCTAATCTGCTGCCCCTAACACCGCCGACCCCTATATTATATTTATTAACCCCTAATCTGCCCCCCCAACGTCGCCGCCACCTACCTACAATTATTAACCCCTAATCTGCCGACCGGACCTCACCGCTACTATAATAAAGTTATCAACCCCTAATCCGCCTCACTCCCACCTCAATAACCCTATAATAAATTGTATTAACCCCTAATCTTCCCTCCCTAACATCACCGACACCTAACTTCAAGTATTAACCCCTAATCTGCCGACCGGACCTCACCGCTACTCTAATAAATTTATTAACCCCTAAAGCTAAGTCTAACCCTAACACTAACACCCCCCTAAGTTAAATATAATTTTTATGTAACAAAATAAATTATTTCTTATTAAATCAATTATTCCTATTTAAAGCTAAATACTTACCTGTAAAATAAACCCGAATATAGCTACAATATAAATTATAATTATATTGTAGTTATTTTAGGATTTATATTTATTTTACAGGCAACTTTGTATTTATTTTAACCAGGTACAATAGCTATTAAATAGTTAAGAACTATTTAATAGTTACCTAGTTAAAATAATTACAAAATTACCTGTAAAATAAATCCTTTTAATTTTTTTAATTATAATAATTTTATTTAGATTTATTAAAAATAGATTTAAGTTAGGGGGGTGTTAGGGTTAGACTTAGGTTTAGGGGTTAATACATTTAATATAGTAGCGGCGACGTTGGGGGCGGCAGATTAGGGGTTAATAATTGTAGGTAGGTGGCGGCGATGTTAGGGACGGCAGATTAGGGGTTAATAACACATTTTATAGTGTTTGCGAGGTGGGATTGCGGTGGTTTAGGGGTTAATGCATTTATTATAGTGGCGGCGATGTCCGGTCGGCAGATTAGGGGTTAATAATTGTAGTTAGGTGACGGCGACGTTGTGGGCAGCAGATTAGAGGTTAATAAATATAATGTAGGTGTCAGCGATGTTAGGGGCAGCAGATTAGGGGTTCATAGGTATAATGTAGGTGGCAGCGATGTCCGGTCGGCAGATTAGGGGTTAATAATTTTTATTATAGTGTTTGCGATGTGGGGAGGCCTCAGTTTAGGGGTTAATAGATAGTTTATGGGCGTTAGTTGACTTTGTAGCACTTTAGTTAAGAGCTTTATGTTCCGGCGCTAGCCCATAAAACTCTTAACTACTGACTTTTATATGCGGTAGGAGTCTGGACAGGAGAGGGTCTACCGCTCACTTCTTCCAAGACTCATAATACCGGCATTAGGCAAATCCCATAGAAAAGATAGGATACGCAATTGACGTAAGGGGATTTGCGGTAGCCTCGAGTCGCGGAAGAAAAGTGAGCGGTGAGCCTCTACCTGCCAAACTTGTAATACCAGCATTAGAAAAAAAGCAGAGTTGGGACCTCTCAACGCTGCTTTTTAAGGCTAACGCAAAACTCATAATCTGGCAGTAAATTTTTTTGTGAAAGATAAGACTCTCTAGCGCTCCAAGCTAATACCCCATAAGGAAAGATTCAAAATATAATGAGCAATTTGAAATAACAAAATTTATTCAACTATGTGACAATAAAAAAATATATATATCTTTAAAACATTATTTGGAGTCGGTTGGCCAACCTTGTAAAATTTATGTCATAAAAAACAATAATAAAAAGCAGTCATAAAATGAATTTGGTTGTTTAACTGCATAAAATTCTGAACAATAGCTTTACTATGAAATCGGAGCTACTGGCGTTTTAGTACAAGAATAATTCATTGAGGTTTTTCTATTTGTTTGGAATTAATTGAGGCTATTTTTTACTTAATGTATCAATTGATTTCAAAGTTACTATAATCACTGTGATTGTAGCGGCTTATTCAATATACATTTAATACAATTGTTACGGCTTATTCAATGTAAACAATTTCTTGCTTAAAGTGCAGAGAAGGATATATATGCGCAATTCCTGTAAAAAGAAATGTATATGCTTTATATGTAGATAGAATAATCATTAAACTGTCTTAATATCGATGTTTGTTTTATCGTAATGAAACGTTCATATGATCTGCGGAGACCCATCGCTTTTGATTTAGTTACCACAGTTTATACAGTGTTGCAAGTGCACTTGTAGATATTCTCTAACCTTATTTCCTTGAGTCTTCAGATGGTTTATGCTTCCGTCCTCTTAGAGCAGATCTCCGGTCCTGGAGCTTTCTAACAGCGGTGAGCCCAGATCACGCCTCTGCTTCAGCGGCTATTTCAAAATCACATGCCTTACTCTTAGGCTTCCCGTGATTGGTCCAAAAAAAACACATTAAAGCAGCACTCTTAGGGAAAGTTAAAAGTCACTTTATTAGAATCCTTTAAAATAGCACATTCCAACAATGTGAGGATAAACACAAGACATCCTAATCGTGATTGGTCCTTGGTGAACGTCTGTTCAGCTCTGCCCGCTGAAGAATAATTTTTTGCACTCTACCGGTCAAATTATAATAGACTTGGTTGTATACTGCTTCTGTGTTCTCCCGCAAACAGGTTTCTTGATGTTTGGGATACAGTGAACAAGCTTTTAGTTATAATGATCCACTCTCCTGTGGACTTCCAATAGTAGGTAATAGGTAGTAGTAAGAGGATTAGCAACGCATTTCAGCTGAGTGCCTCAGCCTTTATCAAGCATATCCTCTGTGTGAATGACAATCCTTAAATACCATTTACTGTATTTTGATTGGTGGTTATTTGATTGTCCAAAAAACACTTTATATTCGGCTTTATTGAGTTAACTAATATTACAAAGGTACTGTGTTTTATATGTATACAATCCTTGTGAAAAAACAATTTCATAAGCATATATTTGATGAACAGATTTTCGTTTAATTATATTTCTATTTCTATACCTGAAGGTTTCACACTCTGTATTATACATTTTATATTTTAAAATATTCATAACCTATTCTTTTTAGTTGGATAAAATTTGATGACCCAATGCGTAATTTTAAGCCATTTCTTATGGGGCAATTATTTCAGGCGTTTAAAAAGCAATTTAGGCTAAAATCTATATTCTGACCTTTGGGTTTTTATTGTCTGAATTTCAAAAATCCATTTAGCCTCTTTTTTGAGTAGGTTGTTACTTTGATTTCCTCCTCTTTTATTAAGTTTTACCTTTTGTATTGCTGTATAGTTAAAATATTTAAGATTGCTGTCATTACATATCTTAAAATGTTTTGGCACTGGAAGTTCTTTATTTCTTTCTGCCCCATAATTTTCTATAGATAAAATATGTTCCCTTATTCTTTCTTTGACCATTCTTTCTGCTTCGCCTATATACTGTTTCTCACATTTAGTGCATGTAATTAAGTAAATTATATTCATGTCCGTGCATCTTATAGTTTCTCGTATTTTATATTCCTTTTTTGTGAAAATCCCAAATTGATACAAACTAAAGCCTGCACAAAACAATGAATATCAGGAAGATTAGCAATTTTTCTGTGAAACAGAACAGAAAGAGCAGAGATTTGTCCTTTCAAGGAACTTGCAGACAAACCCTTATCTAATCCATCCTGAAGAAACTGTAAAATTCTAGGAATTTTCAATGAATGCCAAGAGAATTTATGAGAAGAACACCATGAAATGTAAGTCTTCCAAACTCGATAATAAATCTTTCTAGACACAGATTTACAAGCCTGCAACATAGTATTAATCGCTGAGTCAGAGAAACCTCTATGACTAAGCACTAAGCGTTCAATCTCCATACCTTAAAATTTAATGATTTGAGATCCTGATGGAAAAACGGGCCTTGAGAAAGAAGGTCTGGCCTTAACGGAAGTGGCCAAGGTCGCTACATTATGATTTTGGAAATCACTCTTGGAAGAAGAACTAGAGGTGGAAAAATATAAGCAGGTTAATAACTCCAAGGAAGTGTCAACACATCCACTGCTTCTGCCTGAGGATCCCTGGACCTGGACAGATACCTGGGAAGTTTCCTGTTTAGATAAGAAGCCATCAGATCTATTTCTGGAAGCCCCCACATCTGAACAATCTGAAAAAACACATCTGGGTGAAGAGACCACTCTTCCGGATGTAAAGTCTGACGACTGAGATAATCCGCTTCCCAATTGTCTATACCTGGGATATGGACTGCAGAAATTAGACAGGAGCTGGATTCCGCCCAAGCAAGTATCTGAGATACTTCTTTCATAGCATGAGGACTGTGAGTTCCACCCTGATGATTGACATATGCCACGGTTGTGACATTGTCTGTCCGAAAATAAATAAATGGTTCTCTCTTCAGAAGAGGCCAAAACTGAAGGGCTCTGAGAATCACACAGAGTTCCAAAATATTGATTGGTAATCTCGCCTCTTGAGATTTACAAACCCCCTGCACTGTCAGAGATGCCCAGACAGCTCCCCAACCTGAAAGACACGCATATGTTGTTATCACAGTCCAGGTTAGATGAACAAAAAAGGCCCCTTGAACTAAACGATGGTGATCTAACCACCAAGTCAGAGATAGTCGAACATTGGGATTTAAGGATATTAATTGTGATATCTTTGTATAATCCCTGCACCATTGGTTCAGCATACAAAAATTAAGAGGTCTCATGTGAAAACGAGCAAAGGGGATCTCGTCCGATGCTGCAGTCATGAGACCTAAAACCTCCATGCACATAGCTACTGAAGGGAATGATTGAGACTGAAGGTTCCGACAAGCTGCAACCAATTTCAGACGTCTCTTATTTGTTAAAGACAAAGTCATGGATACTGAATCTATTTGGAAACCCAAAAAGATTACCCTTGTCTGAGGAATCAAAGAACTTTTTGGTAAATTGATCCTCCAACCATGTCTTGAAGAAACAACACTAGTTGATTCGTGTGAGATTCTGCAGAACGTAAAGACTGAGCAAGTACCAAGATATTGTCCAAATAAGGAAACACCGCAATACCCCGCTCTCTGATTACAGAGAGTAGGGCACTGAGAACCTTTGAAAAGATCCTTGGAGCTGTCGCTAGGCCAAAAGGAAGAACAACAAATTGGTAATGCTTGTCTAGAAAAGAGAATCTCAGAAACTGATAGTGATCTGGATGAATCGGAATATGAAGATATGCATCCTGTAAGTCTATTGTGGACATATAATGCCCTTGCTGAACAAAAGGCAGAATAGTCCTTATAGTCACCATTTTGAATGTTGGTATTCCTACATAATGATTCAAAATTTTTAGATACAGAACTGTTCTGAAAGAATTCTCCTTCTTTGGAACAATGAACAGATTTAAATAAAACCCCAGACCCAGTTCCTGAAAAGGAACCGGCACAATTACCCCAGATAACTCCAGGTCTGAAACACACTTCAGGAAAGCCTGAGCCTTTACTGGGTTCACTGGAATGCGCGAGAGAAAGAAACTTCTCACAGGCAGTCTTACTTTGAAACCTATTCTCTACCCTTGAGAAACAATGTTCTGAATCCAATGATTTTGGATTGAATTGATCCAAACATCCTTGAAAAATCTTAGTCTGCCCCCTACCAGCTGAGCTGGAATGAGGGCCACACCTTCATGCAGACTTTGAGGCTGATTTAGATCTTTTTAATGGCTTGGATTTATTCCAGATTGGAGAAGGCTTCCAATTGGAAACCGTTCCCTTAGGGAAAGGATCAAGTTTCTGTTCCTTATTTTGACGAAAGGAACGGAAATGGTTAGCAGCTTTAAATTTACCCTTAGGTTTTTTATCCTGAGGCAAAAAAGCTCCCTTCCCCCCAGTGACAGTTGAAATAATAGAATCCAACTGAGAACCAAATAATTTATTACCTTGGAAAGAGAGAGAAAGCAACATTGATTTAGAAGTCATATCAGCATTCCAAGATTTAAGCCATTAAGCTCTTCTAGCTAATATAGCTAAAGACATATATCTGACATCAATTCTAATGATATCAAAAATGGCATCACAAATGAAATTATTAGCATGTTGAATTAGCAAAGCTATACACATTATGATCTGGTACTTGTTGCGCCAAAAAGTTGAAGCAGCAGCAACATCAGCCAAAGAAATAGCAGGCCTAAGAAGATGACCTGAACATAAATAAGCCTTCCTTAGATAAGATTCAAGTTTCCTATCTAAAGGATCTTTAAAAGAAGTACTATCTGCCTTAGGAATAGTAGTACGTTTAGCAAGAGTAGAGATGGCCCCATCAACTTTGGGGATCTTTTCCCAAAACTCCAATCAATCAGCCGGTAAAGGATACAATTTCTTAAACCTTGAAGAAATAGCACCAGGAACTGGAAAAACCTCAGGAATAACTACATGAGGTTTAAAAATCGAATTTAAACGCTTACTGGTTTTAATATCAAGAGGACTAGTCTCCTCCATATCTCATGAAATCAACACCTCTTTTAATAAGGAACAAATATACTCCATTTTAAAGTATGAAGATTTGTCAGTGTCAATATCTGAGGCAGAATCTTCTGAACCAGATAGATCCTCATCAGAGATAGATAAATCAGAATGTTGTCGGTCATTTAAAAATTCATCAATTTTATGAGAAGTTTTAAAAGACCTTTTACGTTTATTAGAAGGTGGTATGACAGAAAAAGCCTTCTGAATGGAATTAGAAACAAATTCTCTCACATTAACAGGAATATCCTGAGCATTAGATGTTGAAGGAACAACAACAGGTAATGGATTACTACTAATGGAAATATTATCTGCATTTAAAAGTTTGTCATGACAACTATCACAAACTACAGCCGGAGGAACAGTTATCACAAGTTTACAATAAATGCACTTAGCTTTGGTAGAACCGACATCAGGCAGCAGGATTCCCAGTAGTAGATTCTAAGACAGGGTCAGATTGAGACATCTTGCAATATGTAATAGAAAAAATAACATATAAAGCAAAATTATCAATTTCCTTATAAGACAGTTTCAGGACTGGGAAAAAATGCAAACAACATAAGCCTCTGGAAACCAGAAGCAAAATGAAATAAAGATTTAAATAATGTCAAATGTTTGGCGCCAAGTATGACGCCCACAACTGACAAAATATTTTTGGCGCCAAGAACGTCTGCAACAAACACGAGCGTCATAGATGACGCAACCACGTGAAAACTCTCGGCGGCAACTAAGATGCCGGAAATTACGAAATTACGACAACAAACGTAATTATCGAGCCAAAAAAATCTTGCGCCAAGAATGACGCAATAAATTATAGCATTTTGCGCTCCCGCAAGCCTAACAGCCCACAATTTAGAAAAGAGAGTCAATTTGAAAATTTCAGGTAAGAATTTTTTTTTTTATTATTTTTTTTTTTTTTAGATGCATTTCCCAAAATGAAACTGACAGTCTGCAAAAAGGAAATATACTGATAAACCTGAATCATGGCAAATATAAGTACAAAACATATATTTAGAACTTTACATATAAAGTGCCAAACCATAGCTGAGAGTGTCTTAAATAAAGGAAAAACATACTTACCAAAAGACACTCATCTACATAAAGTAGATAGCCAAACCAGTACTGAAACGAGAATCAGCAGAGGTAATAGTATATAAGAGTATATCATCGATCTGAAAAGGGAGGTAGGAGATGAATCTCTACGACCGATAATAGAGAACCTATGAAATAGATCCCCGTTAGGATGACCATTGTATTCAATAGGTGATACTCCCTTCACATCCCTCTGTCATTCACTGCACTCTGAGAGGAACCGGGCTTCAGCATGCTGAGAAGCGCATATCAACGTAGAAATCTTAGCACAAACTTACTTCACCACCTCCATAGGAGGCAAAGTTTGTAAAACTGAATTGTGGTTTTATGGGGGGGTGTATTTATAGGCATTTTGAGGTTTGGGAAACTTTGCCCCTCCTGGTAGGAATGTGTATCCCATA
This sequence comes from Bombina bombina, assembly GCF_027579735.1. Classification (NCBI taxonomy): domain Eukaryota; kingdom Metazoa; phylum Chordata; class Amphibia; order Anura; family Bombinatoridae; genus Bombina; species Bombina bombina. The sequence continues at coordinate 1,368,621,964 of NC_069500.1, forward strand.
CGTCACAAGCTCATGGACTCTTGCCAATTACATGAAAGAAAGTAAATTGGAAAGTTGTTTAAAATTCAATATTCTGGGGCCTATTTATTAATGTGCGAGCGGACATAATTCAATATTGCGGATCATGTCTGCCGCACATACGCTGTCGGCATTTATCATTGCACCAGCACCATCTTTAGACCGCTTCTTTATAACTTGTTTTTCTGAAACATGGGGCTTCAAGCTCCAAATGGAGCTTGATAACTATGTCCCTCTATCTGAATCATGAAAGTTTTTTTTTTTGCTAGACTGTCCCTTTAACACTGCTATATTCTACACAGCTATTGGTTGTACAATCTAGTGACTTTTAATAACTGTCCCTAATTGGCCTCAGCTGGGAAGAATACGTAGGTTAAAATATGGCGCCATTGCTTTATACACAATAAAACTACACATAGTGCTAGATTACAAGTGGAGCACTATATATTGCTTTCATGAAAGGCGATATTAGCGCTCCATTTTATTATGCTCTGGTGTTACAGGTTAGCCGCAATGCGAACACAAGCTCACGTTCACATTGCTAGGAGGTATTGCGCCAGGGAAGTCACGCAGCAATTAAATATTTATGTATATACACATATTAACACACATATATATATATATATATATATATATATATATATATATATATATATATATGTAAGCATATACATATACACTGTGTGCAGAATTATTAGGCAAATGAGTATTTTGACCACATCATCCTCTTTATGCATGTTGTCTTACTCCAAGCTGTATAGGCTCGAAAGCCTACTACCAATTAAGCATATTAGGTGATGTGCATCTCTGTAATGAGAAGGGGTGTGGTCTAATGACATCAACACCCTATATCAGGTGTGCATAATTATTAGGCAACTTCTTTTCCTTTGGCAAAATGGGTCAAAAGAAGGACTTGACAGGCTCAGAAAAGTCAAAAATAGTGAGATATCTTGCAGAGGGATGCAGCACTCTTAAAATTGCAAACCCGAAGCGTGATCATCGAACAATCAAGCGTTTCATTCAAAATAGTCAACAGGGTCGCAAGAAGCGTGTGGAAAAACCAAGGCGCAAAATAACTTCCCATGAACTGAGAAAAGTCAAGCGTGCAGCTGCCAAGATGCCACTTGCCACCAGTTTGGCCATATTTCAGAGCTGCAACATCACTGGAGTGCCCAAAATCACAAGGTGTGCAATACTCAGAGACATGGCCAAGGTAAGAAAGGCTGAAAGACGACCACCACTGAACAAGACACACAAGCTGAAACGTCAAGACTGGGCCAAGAAATATCTCAAGACTGATTTTTCTAAGGTTTTATGGACTGATGAAATGAGAGTGAGTCTTGATGGGCCAGATGGATGGGCCCGTGGCTGGATTGGTAAAGGGCAGAGAGCTCCAGTCCGACTCAGATGCCAGCAAGGTGGAGGTGGAGTAATGGTTTGGGCTGGTATCATCAAAGATGAGCTTGTGGGGCCTTTTCGGGTTGAGGATGGAGTCAAGCTCAACTCCCAGTCCTACTGCCAGTTTCTGGAAGACACCTTCTTCAAGCAGTGGTACAGGAAGAAGTCTGCATCCTTCAAGAAAAACATGATTTTCATGCAGGACAATGCTCCATCACACGCGTCCAAGTACTCCACAGCGTGGCTGGCAAGAAAGGGTATAAAAGAAGAAAATCTAATGACATGGCCTCCTTGTTCACCTGATCTGAACCCCATTGAGAACCTGTGGTCCATCATCAAATGTGAGATTTACAAGGAGGGAAAACAGTACACCTCTCTGAACAGTGTCTGGGAGGCTGTGGTTGCTGCTGCACGCAATGTTGATGGTGAACAGATCAAAACACTGACAGAATCCATGGATGGCAGGCTATTGAGTGTGCTTGCAAAGAAAGGTGGCTATATTGGTCACTGATTTGTTTTTGTTTTGTTTTTGAATGTCAGAAATGTATATTTGTGAATGTTGAGATGTTATATTGGTTTCACTGGTAAAAAATAAATAATTGAAATGGGTATATATTTGTTTTTTGTTAAGTTGCCTAATAATAATGCACAGTAATAGTCACCTGCACACACAGACATCCCCCTAAAATAGCTATAACTAAAAACAAACTAAAAACTACTTCCAAAAATATTCAGCTTTGATATTAATGAGTTTTTTGGGTTCATTGAGAACATGGTTGTTGTTCAATAATAAAATTAATCCTCAAAAATACAACTTGCCTAATAATTCTGCACTCCCTGTATAGCTGTTTTTGCACCAGCCCTGATAAGAAAAAAACTCACTACCGGATTTAGAGAAATAAACTATATTTCATCTGCTCACCTATTTCTGTCCCTGATCTGGACTATTATCAAAGAGGATTTCTGTTTATCATTTTTATTGGACATTGGAAAATAAAAGTGTTTTTATTTTAAATTTCACTTTGTGTCCTTGCAAGCATCATTTATACACATCTCATGAGTGCTGCAATTAATATCCACAATTTATCTCATAGTATGTAAACTGAGCACTAATTGGTTTGCATACATAAAGTTTATATCATACTCCAGAGAGGAGAAGCCTTTCAAGTATAAAGAAGGGGAAAAGAAATAAACAGCAACAAGGAAAGAAATCCAGCAAAAAGAATTAAAGTGTCTCTACCTAACTCCAGAGAGGAGAAGTTTGTCTGAAATACCATCATATTTCTACTCCAGGGATATCAAGATTTCCACCTGCTAAAAGTTTCTGCATACCAGCTGGAAACATCTTTACCACAGATAGGGATTACATCCCCTCCATGCTTCCAACATACCTCACATGTTTGAGGTTAAATAAGGTGAGCACATTTAAATCTCACGTTTAGTTTTTGATTGCCTAATACTGACATACTGCACCATAATTTGGTTTTGGTTTTGTTTTTCTCCATTCTATGTGCGCTGAACTCTGAAACTCAACTCCATACCTTTTTCCTTCACATTCCATTTGATGATAGTGGAATATTCAGAAACTAGCTGCCATTGAAATATATCAGGAGGAACTATTTAGAGCAAAATAACCATTTGCAACGTACACAGCACAGATCAAGAAACACCCAAGCAACACTATATACACACACACATATATATATATATATATATATATATATATATATATATATTTACTGGGAACACACAGTTCCCATGGACCGCAATGTAAAGGCACTTTTTAGTGCCGTTTTTTTTCTAACACCCCACACCCGCCAACTTTAACTCCAAAATACTGGCTAGTGCAGTAAGTTTATTATAAAATAAAGATACCACCAACTTTATTTTTGTTAATAAACTAAACTTGACAGTATTTTAGGGGCATTCGGGGGAGATTTATAAAATTACCAGAGATCTAATCTCTGGTTAATTTTATAAGCGCTAATTGCTACTGCGAGCTTGCAATGGCTGGTAATTTATTGCACTCCCCCAAATAGGCAAAATTTGCCCGATTGCACAAGCGCAATAATTTAGCACTCCACTTGTATTCTAGGCCTTTGTTTTTCAGTATATAAACTAATAATATAACTTTCATGTTTTGTTTCAATTGATAACAAGATCTACAGGCAAATTAGAGGTACAGCTATTGTCTCCACCTTAGAGCCTGGGAAATGGAAGAGCTTTATCAAAAGAAACAGTTCAATGAGCATGTCCACCTATGGCTACGCTATGTGGATGATATATTTATCATATGGGAAGGTACCCAAGCTGAACTAGTAAGTTTTGTGGGAGATCTGAATTCAAATGACAGAAACATTGTTCTCACTCTTAACTACAGTAAAATTGATCTTTCATTCCTAGATGTAAACATTAAAGTTGCAAACGACACTCTAGTGACTGAAAACTTTTGTAAAGTGACTGCAACAAATATTTTGTCAGCGCAAAGCCATCATCCAATTCATCTTAAAAAGGTATTCCCAGGGGGCAATTCCTGCTCCTTCTCAGGAAGTGTTTGTCAAAATCGAGGTATGATGAACATGCAGCCCTAATGAAGAATAGATTTAAAGCTAGAGGCTATTCAAAGCGCATCTTAACTAATGCGAGCAATGAAGCACAGAGAAAAGTTAGGGAAGTTAGTGGCATTAGACTAGTGACAAAAATCAATTGCCACTGAAATGGGCTAAGAAATATCCTAAAAAAGAACTGGGACATTTTATTAAATGATGAAAGTGTAGCGAAAGAGGTGGGCACTGTTTCAAACCTAAAGGACAAACTGGTTAGAAGCAAGTTTGTTACTCCACAAAAAAACTGGCTTCTTAATCAAAAGACAGTGGTCAATTTCCCTTGCAAGAGGTGTGTAGCCTGTAAGTTCATGGCTAAATCAAAAGTTTTCTGCCTGTACTGAGAGGATTTACAGGCTAAGACATTTCTTTACCTGTAATAGAGAAGGAGTGGTTTACCTACTCAGCTGCAACTGCCCCAGCTTTTATGTTGGGAAGACAAAAACATTTTTGAAAGATAGGATCCTTGAACACAGGGATGACATCAAAAATAAAGCCCAAAACAGCAGAGTAGCAAGGCACTTTGAAAGTTTTCACAACAGTACTCCTGATTGCATGAGGGTTACTGGCATAGATAGAGGTATTACCAATGGTAGAGGTGGGGATAATGGCAAGGCTCTCCTTCAAACGGAGTGCAGGTGTATATATAACCTCTCTACCATTGGATCTAATGACATGAATAAGAGGCTCGACATGGCTTACTTCTTATAAATTTAAGTGATCATTTTATTTTGCCCTCCAATCTGTTTCAAACATAAAGGCCATATTTGTTTATGATTCAATCTTAAATTAATTCTTTATCTGGATCGTGGTAATGATGAGAGTAAATAACTGTATATATTGTTTAGTTCATGTATTTCTAACAGTTAATTTATTTCATATTGTAATTTCACCTCCAAACATGGGCGGAATTTGTGCGGCTACAAAAGAATGCACAGAATACGTCATACCATCAAGCCCTGAGGAAGCCTCGTCTCTCTTGTGACGAGGGGGTGAAACACGTGTCGGCAATTGGCTGATCGATCTTTGTGACCTGACATGTTGGTTTGTTTGCTTGTTTGTCTGGTGAGGATTTGAACATGCTGTAACCTAAACAAGCTAAAGCACGCTTAACATCTTTGAGGATATCGGCATATCCACTTGTCTGCATAGCGGATCCAACAACATCATAACTTTATGGCAGCTTGTCGAAAGAAATTTCCATACATAAGGAGAAACACGCATGTTTTGAGGAATCGTCATGCGTATAGCAAACAGGTGCAGTTGACAGAGGGGTACGGAATCACTAAAGAGGTATCCTCCTGCATCTTTGCTAAAGAGGTATCCTCCTTTGCTTTGTCTTGCTATGTGCATCTTGTGGGACTTTGTAAGAGGTTTCAGCCACTTTGGAAGTTTGATATCAGCGGAAGGACTTTACATTTAAACAGTCTATATTTGACTGGTAGCCCTTCGATACTGAACATACATAGCCCCCTGGTGGCTCTGATGGTATAACTTCACTGCATCTCTGCCTATAAAACATAGTGATATTGTTATTTGTGTATGCGTGACTATGCATAACATTTCCTTAGAGATTATGTACTGCTAAGTAATATAATACATTGTGTCTTTATCCATAATACGACAGGTGACTACGCACAGATCCTTTAAACCTCAGCTATCTCAGTTTTCACTAAAACCCAAATAGGTCTGAGAATTTAACTAGAGGTTTTCAATGTGTGCTTTTTCAGCTGTAGCATTGTTACTAAAATAGTCAATGTACTTTATTCTCTGAGGATGAATCACCTCTACTAAGTTCATACAAACTACATGTCAATTCACAGGGACCAGTCCTACTATTTTTAAATATATGTGAATATATATATATATATATATATATATATATATTTTTTTTTTTTTTTGTACTTTAAACCACAACATTTACTGTAACTGGATTCTGTCAGTTTGACGAGCCTGCGGTTGACACAGTGTGAAAATAAAACTAAATTTGATTCAAATTTTGAGAGTGTTGCAATTTTGTAAAATATTTTTGAAAGAGTGCTGAATTCCCAGTCTTTATAGTGACTTTATTATATTTCACTGAATCTCTCTTTTCCATTATTTGAAAATTACTTAATTGGTCTGCACCACATGTATTGATATTTAACCAACATGTCTGTTTTATACACGAGTTTGTAATTTTTAGAACGGTTAGAATTATTAATCAGTTCTAGCAACACGCTCTTTATAGCTTGGCAAAGTTTCCATCCATTTTTTCAAAATGTTGATATATATATATATATATATATATATATATATATATATATATATATATATATATATATGTTTATATATATATATATACAGGGAGTGCAGAATTATTAGGCAAGTTGTATTTTTGAGGATTAATTTTATTATTGAACAACAAACATGTTCTCAATGAACCCAAAAAACTCATTAATATCAAAGCTGAATAGTTTTGGAAGTAGTTTTTAGTTTGTTTTTAGTTATAGCTATTTTAGGGGGATATCTGTGTGTGCAGGTGACTATTACTGTGCATAATTATTAGGCAACTTAACAAAAAACAAATATATACCCATTTCAATTATTTATTTTTACCAGTGAAACCAATATAACATCTCAACATTCACAAATATACATTTCTGACATTCAAAAACAAAACAAAAACAGATCAGTGACCAATATAGCCACCTTTATTTTCAAGGACACTCAAAAGCCTGCCATCCATGGATTCTGTCAGTGTTTTGATCTGTTCACCATCAACATTGCGTGCAGCAGCAACCACAGCCTCCCAGACACTGTTCAGAGAGGTGTACTGTTTTCCCTCCTTGTAAATCTCACATTTGATGATGGACCACAGGTTCTCAATGGGGTTCATATCAGGTGAACAAGGAGGCCATGTCATTAGATTTTCTTCTTTTATACCCTTTCTTGCCAGCCACTGTGGAGTACTTGGACGCGTGTGATGGAGCATTGTCCTGCATGAAAATCATGTTTTTCTTGAAGGATGCAGACTTCTTCCTGTACCACTGCTTGAAGAAGGTGTCTTCCAGAAACTGGCAGTAGGACTGGGAGTTGAGCTTGACTCCATCCTCAACCCGAAAAGGCCCCACAAGCTCATCTTTGATGATACCAGCCCAAACCAGTACTCCACCTCCACCTTGCTGGCGTCTGAGTCGGACTGGAGCTCTCTGCCCTTTACCAATCCAGCCACGGGCCCATCCATCTGGCCCATCAAGACTCACTCTCATTTCATCAGTCCATAAAACCATAGAAAAATCAGTCTTGAGATATTTCTTGGCCCAGTCTTGACGTTTCAGCTTGTGTGTCTTGTTCAGTGGTGGTTGTCTTTCAACCTTTCTTACCTTGGCCATGTCTCTGAGTATTGCACACCTTGTGCTTTTGGGCACTCCAGTGATGTTGCAGCTCTGAAATATGGCCAAACTGGTGGCAAGTGGCATCTTGGCAGCTGCACGCTTGACTTTTCTCAGTTCATGGGCAGTTATTTTGCGCCTTGGTTTTTCCACACGCTTCTTGCGACCCTGTTGACTATTTTGAATGAAACGCTTGATTGTTCGATGATCACGCTTCAGAAGCTTTGCAATTTTAAGAGTGCTGCATCCCTCTGCAAGATATCTCACTATTTTTTACTTTTCTGAGCCTGACAAGTCCTTATTTTGACCCATTTTGCCAAAGGAAAGGAAGTTGCCTAATAATCATACACACCTGATATAGGGTGTTGATGTCATTAGACCACACCCCTTCTCATTACAGAGATGCACATCACCTAATATGCTTAATTGGTAGTAGACTTTCGAGCCGATACAGCTTGGAGTAACAACATGCATAAAGAGGATGATGTGGTCAAAATACTCATTTGCCTAATAATTCTGCACTCCCTGTATATATATATATATATATATATATATATATATATATATATACATATATATATTTACTGGGAACACACAGTTCTCATGGACCGTAATGTAAAGGCACTTTTCAGTGCCATATTTTTTTCTAACACCCCACACCCGCCAACTTTAATCCCAAAATACTGCCTAGTGCAGTAACTTTATGATAAAATAAAAATGCTGCCAACTTTATTTTTTTATTTTTTTTATTTATTGTTTTTTATTGAAATCTTAGATATCGACAATACAGATTATCAATAACATTAATATGATAACAGTTCATAAGAGTGTATAATAACCGTTTGGAACTGATGCCCATATACCCGATTGCTGCTATGTGAGTCATTATTCAATGTCCTTAATATAGATTTCTGTATGGTCCCTTTAAGGGTCAGGCAGACAGGGCATTGACTGATTCAAATGGGACAGAGGCAAGCTATGCTCTTGACTTCAACAGGTAATAGAAAACAAAACAATAGAACTATATAACAAGTTAACTAACATTTTGATAAACAGTCTAACATTATGGTTCTGCAAGGTTGCTTCTGGTTTAGAATTAGGTCTAAATATATGAGATCACAATTGCACAGTGAGTTTCGTCATCTGCAAGGTAGGTGCCCGTCCAGCACATATTATCACGTGTGTAAAATGTGTATAATATAATAGTTATCTTGTCTATTTAACGAGTTTATATACTGAAAGGGGCGTCGGTATAGTTACTGTCATTATTTTGTGGGACCGAGGGGGGGGGGGAATGAATGGCCTGAGTGGCAGGTGAGGTTGCTGTGGCGTGGAGAGACTCTTGCCAGATGAATTTAGCATTTAAAAAGGTATCGATTATAGATACAGATAGCCATAATGTTCTAAGGTAAACTGCTCTTCTACTTCCTCTAGCCACATCGCTTTAGAGAGGACCAAAGGTTTTTTCCAATAGCGAGCTATTAGCTTCCTCGCACTGTTAAGGCCTATTTGAAGCACTAATAACTTTAGACGGCATTTCAGCTTGGGTAGGTCATTCAATAGTGCAATTTGTGGACTCATCGTGAGTTTGGCCGAAATGCATTGTTTGAAGTGCTGTTCTACTATCTTCCAGAGTCGGCGGACTCTAGTGCATCGCCACCACATATGTATTAGACTACCATGCCCTCCACAACCCCGCCAACATCTATCAGACGTGTTCGGGTAGATACTGCTCAGTTTTGACGGGGTAAGATACCACCGCAGAAGAAGGATTTTTTGACTAGCTTGAAAATGTTGGCCCAGTTCTCCTGTTCTATGTGGGTAGCTGTGTCCAAGCCCCGTTTAGCTGTGTACGGTGGTAGGGTGTCATTTGAATTCCTAATTAGGAGCTTATGGGATAATGAAAGTGCCAACTTTATTTTTTTAATAAACTACACTTGACAGTATTTTAGGGGCATTTGGGGGAGATTTATAAAATTACCAGACATCTAATCTCTGGTTAATTGTATAAGCGCTAATTGCTACTGCGAGCTTGCGGTAGCAATAGCCAGCCACTTGTAATGGCTGTTTATTTATTGCACTCACGCAAACAGGCACAATTTGCCCGATTGCAGGAGCGCAATAATTTTGCGCTCCACTTGTAATCTAGGCCTTAGTTTTTCAGTATATAAACTAATAATGTAACTTTTCTGCATATTATCATCAGATTAACCTTTGTTTTTAATATATCATTCCTTTTAAGGCAACAAAATACAAAAACATGCCATTCATAGTAGAGTTTAGAAAACTCATGGCTCACGGTACATTAGTATTTTTTGTTCTATTCAACCTTTTTGCTAAAGTAAATTTTAAATATCTGCTTGGAATTTAATTTGTAACATTTACTACAAACAATATATGTCATTATGCCAATCATCTTGACCAGAACAAACAGCAACAAACTGATTAGATAAATCAATTGTTTTATTAGTGAAGCAATCCTTGTTATTATCATGCAGTTTGACCTTTGCAACTAATTGTGTTCCGTATGCATTTAATCTTTTATTAATTTGTGATAATAATAGTGTTCTCACACCAGCTGAGAAGAAATCAGATATTTGTGTACAGTAATATTTTTACTTTCATAATAGCAAAGCATTTAAGAAAAATATTATAAACTAAACAGAACATGCCAGGACAATTATTTTTAATACAAATGTAAAACCATTTATAATTGATCCATTTATATGCACGATTCTTCATTTATAGCACAATAATGCGTGAAAGAATAACAGGTCCTATGTATCAGTCCATATGTAATCTATACATGGTGCTTCTATACATGGTGCTTATGATTTAATTAACAGTTTATAACTCTTGCAAGCTGAAAAAAAAAACATATTACATTTTTTTTGAGATAGTACCCAGGGCTTAACTACTGGGGATGCAGAGGTCACGACTGAGACCCGGGCCCTGGGGGGCCAGCTGCCTTCAGCACAAACTAAGCTATAGATCTCATTATCTCCTGACTGCATGTGTAGTCTCTGCAAAGGCTAAAAAAATCCTGAGCTCCCATTAATATGTTGATGGCTGAGCTCTTATTTGATTGACTGTCTTCTCAGGATTTACCATTAACTCTCTGCACTTTGACATTACTTAGGGAAACAGCCACTATCTATTATGGCACTAGGGAGAACTTAAAGGGCCATGATACCCATATTTTTTCTTTCATGATTTAGAAAGATAATGCATTTTTAAACATCTTTCTAATTTACTTCTATTATCTAATTTGTTTTATTCTCTTGATATTCTTTGCTGAAAAGCATATCTAGATATGCTCAGTAGCTGCTGATTGGTTACTGCACATAGAAGCCTCATGTGATAGGCTCACCCATGTGCATTGCTTTTTCTTCAAATAAGGATATCTAAAAAATGAAGCAAAAGAAATAATAGAAGTAAATTGTAATGTTGTTTAAATTTGTATGTTCTATCTGAATCATGAAAGAAAGATTTTGGGTTTAGTGGCCCTTTAACCCTGTGAAAGACACAAGACTTCAATTATCAGTAAGTTTTAAAATTGTAAAGTGTTAAAAAGTTGTTACTAATTAATTAATTAGCCTAATTTCGCTATACCTATAAATTAAAACTTTATGATTGGCTGATAAACATTTCATTCTAATGCTCACTGGCTGATGAGTACCTCTTGCTATATTTACTTCCTGCTAATGGTCATACTTAAATTATGTTTTTTTATATCAATGCTATAACATTTTTGAGTACAGTGTCCCTTTAGGATTAATGGGCAATGACACTTGTAGGTAGTATTGATAAAGTAGCTTTGGTCTGAAGCTACTTCGCAGTTTGTTATAGTGAACAGACATTATTAACTGACATTGGCTGTCATTTAGGGGTTACAAATATTTGAAGTTCAAGATATTTTAACAAACATGTGTGATCTTAACTTGATTTTTTTTGTTAAGATTTAAAAAAAATGTTTTTAACAAATGCACACTTACAATTCCTAATACCAGTTTCTATTTTAATGATTTATAAAATCTGGTCTAATGTAATTGAAAATCCCATGACAATAAGTTTTAATGAATGGTTAATAAATAAGGAGCAACGTGTTTAAAAGTGTTTACTCTAATTCTGTTTGTAAACCTGGGCCTCCATTACATATGCAGCGTTGGCCGCAAAAGCCGGCGACGCCAGATTTTATGCGATCTTGGTATTACATATACGGCATAGCATACAAGTTACGCGGGTATATTTCACCCTTCGGACTTATTTTTTTTAACCATAGACTAACATAGAACAGACGCGCAATTTGGTATCCAATATACAGCGTAAGGACTTACGCGCACAGAATTCAGAAAATCTACTCCATTCTCATATCGCCACAAATTGCAGGTGCAGCAACCCTTGCACTGACTAGAAAAGCAACGTAACTCCCTGGAAGCCTTAACAAACACATATAGTTAAGCAGCAAAAAGGTTAAAGGGACAGTATACTATGATATTGTTTTTTTAAGGTTTATTTGTGTATTTGAAATAGTTTGAAGCCACAACATAATCAAATGGATTGAGCTTGTAGGTACTTTATCACATTGTGAACATATACTTGCTTATTTACTTTAAATTTCTTCTCAAAACAATCAACAATACTTGGAGGAGAGAACAATGGGAAATCATAATTGTATTACCTTCATCTCTTTATATATGGGTTTATATAGGAATTTTGAATAGCATAATTACGTGTCGCATTTTTATATGAAATCGCAATTCATTTGTATGAGTGTTAGCCTAATTTGCATAAAACTACTCTTTATTGGCACTTTCCGTGGATAAAATACTGGCGTAAGTTACTTGCGACGACTAAAATGTGTATTTGCGCACATTTCAGAGGATCGCCAGTTTGTCCTACTTACGCCAGTTTAGCATCTAACGGCGCAGTATATGTAATACCCCGATGTGCGAGGTGAAATTACAGGCGGTGTGGGTTCCCACGCTTGCGCCGAAACCTGCGCCGTATATGTGATCGCGTCCCTGGTGTGCATATGTGTGTTTCATTGTTGTAGTAAAAAAGCACTAAGCAATGGGTTGTACCAAAAGGGACATGAAACCAAAAAGATTTTATTGTGTGATTCCGACAGAGCATACAATTTAAAAGAAAAAGTTTCCAATTTATTTCTGTTATCAAAGGTGCTTGGTTTCTATGATATTCTTTGTTGAAGAGATACCTGGATAGGTGTATAGAGCACTACATTGTAGGAAATAGTGCTGCCATCTAATGTTCTTGCAAAGGGATAGGATTATTGCAAAACTGCTGCCACATAGTGTTCCAGACACATGTACACACCTAAGCTTACATCCCTGCTTTTTAACAAAATATAACAAAGAAAATTTGATAATACAAGTAAATTAGAAAGTTGTTTAAATTGTGTGCTCTACTAAATCATGAAATGAAAAAAAAAAAATGTTCTATGCCCCTTTAATTGAAATCATTACATTATATATTATTCATCATTTTATATAATGCTGCACTCAAAGTAAATTTAAAGGGACACAAAATCCAACATTTGTCATTCATTATTTTGATATAGAATACAATTTTTAAAAAGTTTTCAATTTACTTATATTATCAAATTTGCTTTGTTCTCATGGTATCCTTTGTTGAAGAGATACCTAGATAGCTAGAGTACTACATGACAGGAAATAGTGCTGCCATCTAGTGAATTTGCAAATGTATAACATTGTTGCAAAACTGTTGATATATAGTGCTGCAGACACGTGCACACTCCTGAACTTACCTTCCTGTGTCTCAACAAAGGATAACAAGAAAGCAAAAAAAAACAAACAATTTGACAAGTACATTGGAAAATTGTTGTATATTCGATCTGAATCATGAAAGAAAAAAAATGGGTTTTATATCTCTTTAAAAGTGCATATTTACGGGGCTGAGTTTGCCAGCAAAGCAGACGGACGTGGTTGTTTGCAGCTCCGTAGGGAAAGCTAAGAAATAACTCAATATTGGCCGATATTTCAGATAAAAACTTCCCAGACTGCAGTGTCTACAAGAGTGGTCATCTGGTCATCTGTCCGTAACCTGTGAGTAAAGAAGCGTGAATCTGCTGTTAGGCTGCACTACTGGAATATGAGACCCTAAGAACGCAACGCAGCTGGACACTCGCCTATCACTGCTAGCAGCTCTGGTGGTGCTCCCGAAGACCAAAGATATTAGCTCAACTTGGGCGTTAAAGAGCTGAGGGATGGAAGGAGCTACAGAGAGGTCAAGATTTCATCAGAGACACGGACGCATCACCAACGGCTCGATCAGTCCCACAGGACATTAAGGAGCAGTCGGTCTGTTTTGTGGGGAGGATTGTGAGCACACCAAATCTGGAGGCTGGGCGGAGAGCGACAGCAGAGGGTGAGAAATTGAGACTTGAATATCTCTGGCGGAAGTCGCCATTTTGTAACAATTTATCACTGCGCAATACATTGTGCTTATACATTTTGGGCCTAAGTCAGTTGCTGTTACCCACTGACCGTATAAGCATATACAGGGAGTGCAGAATTATTAGGCAAGTTGTATTTTTGAGGATTAATTTTATTATTGAACAACAACCATGTTCTCAATGAACCCAAAAAACTCATTAATATCAAAGCTGAATAGTTTTGGAAGTAGTTTTTAGTTTGTTTTTAGTTATAGCTATTTTAGGGGGATATCTGTGTGTGCAGGTGACTATTACTGTGCATAATTATTAGGCAACTTAACAAAAAACAAATATATACCCATTTCAATTATTTATTTTTACCAGTGAAACCAATATAACATCTCAACATTCACAAATATACATTTCTGACATTCAAAAACAAAACAAAAACAAATCAGTGACCAATATAGCCACCTTTCTTTGCAAGGACACTCAAAAGCCTGCCATCCATGGATTCTGTCAGTGTTTTGATCTGTTCACCATCAACATTGCGTGCAGCAGCAACCACAACCTCCCAGACACTGTTCAGAGAGGTGTACTGTTTTCCCTCCTTGTAAATCTCACATTTGATGATGGACCACAGGTTCTCAATGGGGTTCAGATCAGGTGAACAAAGAGGCCATGTCATTAGATTTTCTTCTTTTATACCCTTTCTTGCCAGCCACGCTGTGGAGTACTTGGACGCGTGTGATGGAGCATTGTCCTGCATGAAAATCATGTTTTTCTTGAAGGATGCAGACTTCTTCCTGTACCACTGCTTGAAGAAGGTGTCTTCCAGAAACTGGCAGTAGGACTGGGAGTTGAGCTTGACTCAATCCTCAACCTGAAAAGGCCCCAAAAGCTCATCTTTGATGATACCAGCCCAAACCAGTACTCCACCTCCACCTTGCTGGCGTCTGAGTCGGACTGGAGCTCTCTGCCCTTTACCAATCCAGCCACGGGCCCATCCATCTGGCCCATCAAGACTCACTCTCATTTCATCAGTCCATAAAACCTTAGAAAAATCAGTCTTGAGATATTTCTTGGCCCAGTCTTGACGTTTCAGCTTGTGTGTCTTGTTCAGTGGTGGTCGTCTTTCAGCCTTTCTTACCTTGGCCATGTCTCTGAGTATTGCACACCTTGTGCTTTTGGGCACTCCAGTGATGTTGCAGCTCTGAAATATGGCCAAACTGGTGGCAAGTGGCATCTTGGCAGCTGCACGCTTGACTTTTCTCAGTTCATGGGCAGTTATTTTGCGCCTTGGTTTTTCCACACGCTTCTTGCGACCCTGTTGACTATTTTGAATGAAACGCTTGATTGTTCGATGATCACGCTTCAGAAGCTTTGCAATTTTAAGAGTGCTGCATCCCTCTGCAAGATATCTCACTATTTTTGACTTTTCTGAGCCTGTCAAGTCCTTCTTTTGACCCATTTTGCCAAAAGAAAGGAAGTTGCCTAATAATTATGCACACCTGATATAGGGTGTTGATGTCATTAGACCACACTCCTTCTCATTACAGAGATGCACATCACCTAATATGCTTAATTGGTAGTAGGCTTTCGAGCCTATACAGCTTGGAGTAAGACAACATGCATAAAGAGGATGATGTGGTCAAAATACTAATTTGCCTAATAATTCTGCACTCACTGTATATACCACAGGAGGGTATACAGAACCCTATAGGCTGTATCAGAGACATAGTGCTGCAGGCCTAGCACAGACAGACTAGTTTAGCTCACATCTCAAGCCTTTTTAGCTGACTACTACACATATACAGTAAAGAAGTATCCCAATTTGCCTCATATTCTACACTTACCCAGGCAGCGGAGCCATTCCTCAGGTAAAACTGAGTGAGCGTGTAGATAAGCAAGGTTTAACATAGAGTCACAGCTAAGGTGCTTCATACCCACTGCAATAAGAAGCAACTAGGTATGCTGGGCCCCAGTCTAGGTGACTTATTCATACGTATTTACCAGGAGCTGAGGTGTAAACCCCTCTGGGGGGGCTACTCTGCGCACTCTCCCCCACCCTTTCCTGTTGCCCCATGGGTTAAGAGGTCATACCCTCTATCCCTTTTTCCGTCTTCGTCCAGTGGGGACACTCTCCCTGGGGAGTAGTGCAAATTGTTTTTCCCGCCTACAGGAGGACTCCTCAATTAAGCATCATTTCAAGACATAGTTCCCAAATTCCATAGATCACCACTGAACATGGCTCTCCCCTAAAGTCACCCAGATGGGGGGTTAGTGGGGGACACATTTACACCTGATCATAGTCTGAGAGTGACGGCTACACAGAATACACCGTTTTGAGGCAGGATACAGGACGCCACTCAGTAACAAGTGTGACGACATCTATTCAGTGACTCTTCCTAAGTTTATTTGCATTTATATCAGGGGATCTGTTATTCATAAGAATGACGCACTCCAACAGGAAAAAACATCAAACAAGACACCCTGAGGGACCTAAATGCACAGTAGCTGATCACTTCAACAGCAAAATACAAATGGACAGAGAGGAGTCAGACGATGAGTCTAGGGACTCACACTTATCATACAAAGATACTCCCGACCCAGAAACTACTACCAACATGAGGTCAGCCCATACAGATTCGCAAGTCCTAGAATCCATTACGGCACTTTCATCAAAAATAGACAGCCACTACTCCTCTCTCAAAAATGAGATCAGAAGTTCGGTCGCTGAACTACGTAGAGATCTGAACATTCAAGGAGAGAGGACTGAAACTTTAGAAAGGAAACAAGAGGATCTCGCTGTAGACCAAGAAAATCTGTTATCTTACGCTCAAACACTTGTGGAAACTATAGCAGATCTGGAATCTAAAATGGCTGACATCGAGGACAGATCACGCCACAATAATGTAAGGATAAGGGGCATCCCAGAGGACATTAGCATGACTGAGCTACCAGCTTACCTTCTGAATATGTTTAAAGAACTGATGGGTTCTCTCCAAGATTCAGATGCCCTGATTGGCCGAGCCCACAGATCTCTCAGACCTAGGTCTGCGTCCACTGACCTAGCCCGGGATGTGATAATAAGGCTACATTATTATACATTTAAAGAGCGAATCCTCAGGGCAGCATTCACCAATAAGGCCTTTACAGAAAATTTTAAAGATATTCAGATATTTCCTGACCTATCCTCTTTCACTTTGGCTAAGAGGAGATCATTAGCCCCAATTACACAGACTCTTAGGAAGGTTGGAATCAAATATAGGTCGGGCTTTCCTGTAAGACTGTTCTTTCAACATGAAGGCAAGAGCTATGTCATTTCTTCTTTGGATCAAGGACTTAAGTTGTTGTCTTCAATAGGTCTTAGACCTCAAGCTTCACCTCTGAACTCTCCTCCTGAGTCTTCAAAAGGGCTCAGATCCTCAGCACCGGAATGGCAACCTTTACCAAAAATAGCAAACACTCATCTTTATAGAATGAACCTGGATCCAGATGGAGAATAAGCCTTCATGATACCGTCACTCCAACTATACTCAGAAGGACATACAATCTATCCACAGAATGGGACTATGCTGGCGAACAGAGAGAAAATTGTTGTTGTTATAAGGTTTAAATGTTTGTTACTGTTCTCCTTCATTTTTCTTTTTTTTTTTGCAGTCATTATTTCTCTAAGGCCTACCAGGCCCCGGACAGGCTCCACTCAAAAGAACACCAGCACTATATTAAAAGTGCTGGAGAAGAGAGATGTTGACTCACAGAGTTCTTTACCAGGCAGAGTATAAGTAACCATGTTATATAAGGTTTAAGTTATACAGTTATGTTAACCTTTCTCTTGCATAGTGAAGTTATGTAGAATGCAACTTGAACAGAAGTTCCTAAATGTTTATGTGTTTTACCTGCCAATAAGGTACTAATATAGAAATAAGATCCATATCTCTAGACTATCTTATTATTAAAAATGGCCTCACTGCAGAGTTCGCCTAAAATAAATTGCATTGTCCCTAGTCCTATAGACCCCCTTACTTAAAGGTTGTGTGTCTCCCCACTGTAAATCCCCCCATATCACTTTAATTACATTTATTTCCATAGCATACAAGGGGTCTTCCCATATACTAGAAATTCCACTAACCAGTATTGTGTTCAATTGGGTGTATTGTAGCTCCACTCGGAAACATTGCATTCTTCATCAGTACTGCATCTCCTCCCCCCTCTTTGACTAATGACTTAATATACTCATAATTTTCCCGATAAATCAGTTTTCATTCACCCCTATTGGTGAATTTTGTAGCGGGATTCAACCGCTGACACTTCATCACTGATATAAGTTGCTGAATTTTAAATATACATACTTGAGTCCCATACCCTACCTAGGTTTGGATAAGAATATTGTGGTAATCTATTCTGAGATTGCTATCAGCTGTTAAGATCTAACCATTAGTTATAAGCACTCCTTTACTCTAAGACATACCTTCTCTCCTATTTTACTTCCCTCCTCCCTCCCTGTTCCTTCCCTTTTTTTTTCTCTTCCCTCCCTTCCCATTATGGCTGGCCTTTGCTTTTTTACACATAATACACAGGGCCTGAACACCCCTACCAAGAGCCTGTTTCTAAATTACCTTAGGAAAATTAAGGTAGACGTGGCATTTATTCAGGAGACTCATTGGGCAGACCCTATAAATTTCATAATTTCACACAGACTTTTTGGGCATCCTACCGCACAAGGTCCAGGAGGAGTAGCTATCTTGATTAACGACTCGATAGGCTTTGAGGAAATTTACACAGAATATGATCCTCATGCTAGGTACATAATATTAGTGTGTAAAGTTAACAATACATTGATGACTATGGTAAACGCACCCAATGCCAGACAAATCCACTTCCTCAAGAAATTGTTAAGAGTAGTAGCAACTATCATACAGGGGGAACTGTGCATAGGAGGAGACTTTAATCTAGTCTGGGATCTGGACTTTGACAGACTTCTACCCCCCATGCCGAGAAGGATAGGGCCGCCCAGTCCTTATCGGGAGCTTTTAGAAAACTGATGTTTCAACCACATAGATCTTATTCCAGTATAGATGCTTTTTTCCACTCCCAAGCTACTAGATAGAGTGACCAAAGCCAGTATCCTTCCTGTTACATGGTCGGTTCATGACCCAGTGTTTATTGATTTGGGACCGGTCAAGCCAAATGAGAGTTTCTCATGGAAACTTGCAGACTGGCTACTTAATTCCACTACAGCTATTCAGAATGCATCAGAGGCCTTAACAGACTTCCTGAGGATTAATTATGATAGTCAAACTAGCACACAAACCCTGTGCCTATATGAGAGGCTACTTTATTAAAAAGGCAGCAGTTGCTAAGCGGAAACAAGGAGGTTCCATAGCGGAATTAACCTGTAAATTACGACTTAGTCAGAACCAGCTATCAAGGGGTTATTCCTCTGCGGTTAATACTCAGATCCAAGCATTAAAGTCTTAAATACGCAAGTTAGAACTCCTTAGGGTGCAGAGAACTTTAGAAAAATTCATCAAGAGGTTCTATCATAGCAATAATAAACCTACGACTTCTTTAGCAAATAAACTACGCAAAAGAATGGTGCAGAATAGAATAGTGTCCATCAAATTAGACTCAACCTCAGTAACCTCACCAGGTGACATTGGTCTTGCCTTCAGCAAATATTATAACTCCCTATATAACCTCCAGTCTGAAGAGGTATGCACAATGTCACCCTCTCCTCTTATTAAATCTTTTCTGGGGAGATTGAGCCTACCAAAAGCGTTGACAGAAGACATTGACTTCCTCGGTCGCCAAATTACTAGCAATGAAATAAAGCAGGCGATTAAACAGCTAAAAATTGGAAAGGCACCTGGGCCGGATGGTTATACAGGAACGTTTTTCAGGACCTTCCAGTCTACTCTGATCCCCATTCTATGTAGATTTTTTAATGGTTCCGTATCCCCAGAATTCTTGTAAGCCACCATAATTACACTCTTAAAACCTGACAAAGACCCACAAGAATGTGGTAGCTACAGACCAATCTCTTTAATTAATATCGATACAAAGATCTACTCCAAAATCCTAACCAACTGCCTTTCTAAGGTCATTCCATCCATAGTACATGGAGATCAGGTAGGGTTCATTCCAGGTAGGGAAGGACCAGATAACACAAGGAGGTTAATCCACATTGTTACAGAGGCCAAGAGACGCTCGATGCCCCTACTTGCCCTGTCACTTGATGCCAAAAAGGCGTTTGACAGGGTGAGGTGGGAGTACTTGTGGGAGGTTATGAGGACTTTTAAACTTCAATGGGGAGACAATGGCACCAGGCCCATTGTCTCCCCTTCTCTTTGCACTGGCCATAGAACCTCTGGTGCAGGCCATTAGGGAAGAGGATAGAATCAGGGGCATTGACATCGGAAACTCCAACCATAAAATAGCGTTATTCGCTGACAACATAACTTTACTTTTATCTTCTCCCCGGACTTCATTACCGACACGTATGGACCTAGTTAACCAATTCAGTACTATTATTTACTATAAGTTAAACTTAGCTAAAACAGAGGTACTACCAATATGTTTTCCAGATGCCGAAGTCGATAGTCTTAGAAGTGCATCTGGCTTTAAGTGGGTCACAAAGGGTATTAAACATTTAGGGGTATATATTAGCCCTGACATCCCAGTCATAATAAAAAAGAACTTCACATATAGGGCGCCATGTACTAAGCTTCGAAGTGACCGTCCGTCTGTATTTCCGCGTCAAAATTCGCTCACGATCTGCTTCTCGTATGTACCAATCTGTGATCTGGTCGAAAAACCACTATTTTCATCAGCGATCGTAATTTTACGCAACTGATCGTTCCGAAGCCTTTTTCCACTTACTACATGTTCGATCGCACGTAAATTCGCTGTAATCGGAAATTATGAATGTTACAACTAATCCGTCCGCTCCAACTTTCACTGTAACTTCACGTGATGTGCTTCACAACCATTTAGGTAGCGAATACAATAGAAAACTATAGGGCGTCTCAACCTGACGCCAGGTAGAAGTACTTAAGTGAAAGGACTAGACTACTATTGTAGCATTATTGGTTTTTGGATCACTGAATGAAGATGGAGACACTTTTACACATGTTTCTTTTCCAATTAATTCAATTACGAGGAAGAAGGGCTATACAGGCACCGGTTGACAACTTGCAAAGAAGGAGAGGTAGAAGAATCAGAGTCCCTAGAGTTTTCCTTCCACGTATGGGTTTGGAAAGCATTTCTGATCGAGAGATTATCCAGAGATTCCGTTTGGACAGAGAAGCTATTATGGAACTTTACTATGAAATAGCAGAATACCTGGAACCTATGACAGCGCGTTCACAAGCCATACCCGGACTATTAAAACTGTTGGCAGCCTTACATCTTTTTTAGTGGGTCCTTGAGCACTCACTGCGTCACTAATTTTCTCCCAAATAATCTTCTTACGAGCGCCTGGGGTTTGCTTGACTCGACTACCATAAATATTGTCATAATATTCGAGTACTAGATCAACAAGTACAACATTCTGTTGATGCGAGAAGTTAGGGTTGTGAGTCTTCTTAGAAGTAGCAGAATCTCCGGAGCAAGCCATCTTGTCAAAGTGAATACCGAAAAGTAAATAAACAATATTATAAGATTTCTGGGAAAATGCACATTCTTATACATGTCAGCAGCCAGACGTTGCCGCTTGTCTGACGATTATGACACCTAGATTGTCACGTGGGTAAAGAACTAAACCAATCAGGTCGCAGACTGCTTCTTAAAGGATTCCAAAACTTTACATTTTTTGCCACAACCTGAACATTAATTTACAATCAATAACATGTATATTTCATCACCTACCTAATTTCACAGTTCAACGATCTTTAGAAACGTTATAAAATTAAATAATATTTTTTGCAGATGACGTCATTATAGCCAACCCTCTAATATGGGCTGTGCACGACCAAACCCAATTTCCAATAGTATTCTTATTTCGTGCATATCATTATGTGACGATGTTGTCACCATGCGCATGCGCGTTGCAATCCGTTGACTCGCATCCCTGATATCACACTTACACATACAGTGGAAAGACACACATGCGCTTTTGAAGGTTGACTGTTATTAGCAAATTATGTTTTTCAACTTTAGATACGTATTTGTGTATGCAGTAGTGTAGGCTTAGGATAAATTCAAATATCAATTTAGTAAATTTATACCTGACATATTTTCAAATTAGGTGCTAAGTTTAAAATAAAGTAAGGTATATAATATATCTTTTCTACTGAAATAAATATGTGTTTCATTCATAATTTTTCATAATGTGCTATAAATAAAGAATAAATGCTCGTTGTTGGGGAGATTCTCGCAGTGCAGCGCTCAGCTCTTACCTGCTATGTTCAGCGTATTCATCTGCTCTGTCTGATTTTGATACGCCGGGTCTGCCTGCCTGCTGTGAGTGACG
Organism: Bombina bombina; assembly: GCF_027579735.1. Lineage (NCBI taxonomy): Eukaryota > Metazoa > Chordata > Amphibia > Anura > Bombinatoridae > Bombina > Bombina bombina. Next base: position 1,368,644,248 of record NC_069500.1, read on the forward strand.
TAGAGTATGACGTGCCGGGATATCGTGCATGCGCATAGCCTCAAAAAATCGCCATTTTGATAACCTGGGTTATCGTTCAGGATTTGAGGTTAGAAAACAATAGCTGTTGGTGGGTTTGGAAATATATCTATTTTTGATATAAGATTACTAATGAACGGTAATACTTTGACAAACAATGCTAATGACATAACTATTTGAAATAAATCGATATTTTGATTGAAGATAAGTTTTTTTCTGGGTTTAGTGTCCCTTTAACTTTGCTCTTTCGCGCCGAACGAAGCTTCAAAGTTATCAATAATCCGATTGTCTTCGACACACAATAGACGCAACATTTTACGGCTTGGTTTTTAGTACATTCATGTAACGAAGTGCCATCCGCATGGTGCGAATGCCGGCGGGTTATTTCGATACGGTCTGTGCGAAAAAATTGACGCCTTAGTACATGGCGCCCATAGACTCTCAGAGTTCAGGCTTCTATTGGGATCCTGGGAATTCTCTGAAATGTCATGGTCTGGAAGGATTGCAGCTATAAAAATGTCTTTACTTCCAAAGATTACATATTTGTTTTCCGCTCTATCCCACTTCAGGTACCTAGATATCTTCTTAATAGATTACAAAGCCTAGTGTCCACTTATATCTGGTAAAGAGACAGATAATCTCTAGACACACTCTTCAGAAAGCAGTGTGTCAGGGAGGATTAGCGCTCCCTAATATTGTAGCATACCATGATGCTTCTAAACTCACTCATATCTCAGACTGGAGTACTATCGACCCCTCTCTTAGATGGCAGGATGTAGAAAGAAATCTAATACCAAATAATATGAAGCTCTCTGACTTAATCTGGATACCATAGTATTATAGGAATAGATTGGGTATAGACCATCCAGTAGTGGCGGATACACTCCTATTTTGGGACAAAATACGACATCGACAAAATGTGGCCCCTCACCCCTCCCCCATACATTCTGTGGCTAGTATAGTTGGGTGCCTACAGGAATCACATGTTGGTTTCTGGTATACTTTGGGGAACCTATGCATGAGAGATTTTCTAGACCAAAATGGGTGGATCACACCTGAGGCCTTCATTGAAAAATATAGGATTCCACATAGATTTCATTTTGAAACTTTTAGACTTTTTAGCTTCACCCGTAATTGGGGCCTCATGAGAGACCATATCAGAGACAGAACTACATGGGAGAGTTATTGGAAAAGGTACAGGAAACCGAGGGGATTATTATCATTCACATGCTCCTTAATAATAAATGACCAACAAATCCTCAAGGGCAGGGCTCAATTAGCTTGGGAGAGAGACCTGAGGAAGTCCTGGTTTAGGAAGATTACAATCGCCAAAAAATATCTCCACTGCTCCTCCCTTTGGGAAATCCACTACAAAATTGTACATAGATTGCACTTAGTTCTGAAATGCCTTCACCAAATTTATGACAATGTGTCTCCCCTTTGTTGGAGAGAGTGTGGACAAATTGGGTCATGGATACATGTGTGGTGGTAGTGCACTAAAATTAGGCTTTTTTTGGAGTGAGTGTTTTAGTCTGCTGGGGATTTGAGATTTAACCTTCACTTACTACCAGAGGTAGGCTTACTACACTTACATTTGCCTAGAATGCCACTAGCAAGGAAAATCTTCCTTATTTACTTTTTAACCGCAGCAAAATTGACGATAGCCAGGGAATGGAAGCAGACCTACCCCCCTTCTATTAAGATGGTTATAGCTCTCATTTAGGTACATTAGTACAATGCAAGAATATGTCTTTAGCCTCCTGAACAAGCCAGAACTATACGCCAACAATTTGTTTCGGATCGATTCGGAAATTCAGAAAATTCGGCAAATTCCGAGATTCAGATCAAACCGAATTTTCAAATTAAAATACTGCCGAATTTACCGAATAAATCCGAATTAGTTCGGAATTATTCGGTAAATTTGGATGGCCATGGATTACACTAGTATTGTACAGTATATTAGGTTATATCACTCTGCTATGGGTTACACCTAATATACAGTACATAATAGTAGTCTAATCCCACCTAACACTTACCGAAATTCCGAATTTCCGAACCGAATCGAACCGAATCCAGACGAATTTCTTCGAATCCGAAAGAATCCCAAACGAATCCGAACCGAATCGATTCAAAATTTTCCAAACCGAATCGATTCAAAATTTTCCGAATTCGAATCGATCCGAACCGAAATTAAAAAAATTCCGAATCGATCCGAACCGAACCAAATTTTTTCACCATGCACATATCTAGAAAAAATGAGGTATTTGTGTCTATTAATAATGACCAAACTGTTTGTACTGTTAATGCAACTTTTGTGTGTATAAATGTTGTTATATCCTGAGACGTATGTTGTAAGTATCTTTCCAGCTTGAGTATCATACACTTGCGATCTCTCAGATGTTGCGTATCATTTACATATGTATTAATGTTGAACAAAGTTATTCACTTGTAACAATGTAAATGTTTGTGTACATGAGAAGTATGTATATAATTGACTCACCTCAATAAAAATCTATCAAAGAAAAAAAAAAGTGCATATTTATTAAGTGGTGAACATCAACAAACTTAGGGCCTGTTGATCAAAAACTTGCCCGACACGGAGAGAACTTGTGCTAAATCTTTGGGGGCTTTTTTTAGCATTAACTGTTAATGTGCCACTCACATGCTGGCCCTCAGAAAATTAGTTTATTGAGTATGTTTCTTTATGGAGACTTGTACCATCTTTTAATGTGATATTTATAATTAAAGGGACATGAAACCCAACATTTTTCTTTCATGATTCAGAATGAGCAAACCACTTTACACAACTTTCCAATTAACTTTAACTTTAATCAATTGTTGGGATCCGCATTTGTTGTGCAATACATTTCCTAACCTCAAGATGGGATTTATTTCTAAAAAGGGCTCCAATTTTAGGGAAAAGTTTATGCAAAAGTTTGTCAATATGAGGTTCAAATGTCAGGTTAAGATCAAGCCAAATACCAAGATATTTTTAGGAGTTGACAGGGGCCAGCCTACAGTATGATAATGTAATTATATTTAACTCTTTATTTGTCTTAAAAACCATGGTTACTGTTTTGTCAGTGTTTAGAAACAGTTTATTTTTACAGATACATCTTTCCACCTCTAAAAAATCCTGCTGCAACACAGCCTCTAGATGGGATATGTTTTGTTGCATATATTATAGCATCATCCGCATACATGTGTATGTTTGAGGTTTTGCAAACTAAGGGAAGATCATTTATGAATATAGAAAACATGGGGGCCCCTGAAATGGAAGCATGTGTCTCACTGCATGTAACTTTGAAAGAGCTTGAGACATTCAGCCAGATTATGAGTTTTGTGTTACGACTATAACGCTGCTTTTTCCCTAACGCTGCTATTACGAGTCTTGTAGGTATAGATGTACCACCCACTTTTTTGGCTGTCACGCAATGTCAGTACCGCACTTTAAAAAAAGTCATTTTTCAAAGGGACTTCCATAGCGCCGGTATTACGAGTTTTGCCTGGGAGACAAAAAAGTGAGCGGTACACCCTATACCGACAAGATTCATACCGCCATCTTGTCAGAGTGCCAGGAATCAGACTAAGACAAGAAGTGCAAAAATAATCACACCTTTATTAATAGCAAAAAATAATAAAAAGTCCGCAAGTCAAATAACAAGCCAGGAATCAAAACCAGAATTGGTAGCCAGATGAGCCGAGTCAGGAGCAAAAGTGAATAGTCAGACGAGCCGGAATCAGGAACAAGGAGAACAGCAGAGTCAGGAACAAGCCAGGGATTAGGAACCAGGAGGGACGTCAGACAGACAGGTAATACACAGGAGCTCTCACAAACAGGTCAGAGACAACGCAAGGGCAAATCATACTGAACAGAGGGCCTTTAAATAATAAGTGATGACATCACTGCATCCTGTCTCACACGGATGATGTACACCAGTCTGGCCATAAAAGGAAGTGCAGGAAATGAGCAGCATCACACAGTATGCACCAGAGTCAGGAAGAGAGGTGAGTAAAATGGCTGCCTGTCAGGGTTTTTTCCCTGTTATGACCATATTTTGGCTACCATACATACTAATTTGACTTCCTCCTTGGGGGGAGGAGATCCTTGCTGCACAAACCAATGCACCTCCTGAGAAACCTAGTGGTAAGTGTTTTGTTCCTGAGAAACTTCAAACTAAAGCCGCAGGTCACCCAGGCAAGAACCAAATGATTTGGTCTGTCACTCGACAATTCTGGTGGCCAGGTCTTCATTCTGATATTGCTGTGTATGTTGCCTCCTGCTCAGTTTTTGCACAGAATAAGACTCCTCGACGTCTTCCTGTGGGTCTTCTTCAACCTATTGCTAATGGTGAGCGTCCTTGGACACATCTTTCCATGGACTTCATTGTCGAGCTCCCTGTTTCCAATGGCAATACTGTTATCCTTATGGTGGTTGAACGTTTTTCTAAAATGTCACATTGCATTCCCTTGATGAAGCTGCCTACAGCTCAGGAACTTGCTAGGATTTTTGCCTGGGAGGTCTTCGGTTTACATGGGTTACCCAAGGAGATAGTGTCGGACCGGGTAGCCAGTTTGTCTCCAGATTTTGGCGTTCCTTTTGTGCTCAAATGGGGATCCAGCTTTCCTTCTCCTCGGCATATCAACCTCAATCCAATGGGGCTACGGAACAGTCTAATCAAGCTCTGGAACAGTTCCTCCGTTGCTATGTCTCAGATCACCACAATAATTGGTCTGAACTGTTACCTTGGGCAGAGTTTGCTCGTAATAGTGCTAGTAATGCTTCCTCCAAGTTATCCCCATTCATGGCGAATTATGGGTTTCAACCATCCTTGTTGCCCGATTCATTCATGTCTCAGGGTATTCCGGCTTTGGAGGAGCATCTCCAGCAACTCCATTCCACGTGGGTGCAGATTCAGGATTGCCTTCATCGTTCTATGCAGCGCCAAAATTTCCAGGCTGATCATAGGCGTCTGCCCGCACCTTCCTACCAGGTTGGTGAGAGAGTTTGGCTGTCCTCCCGCAACTTGAACCTTCATGTGCCTTCCAATAAATTGGCTCCCCATTATGTTGGTCCTTTTTTAATACTCCGACGGGTTAATCCTGTGGCCTACACTCATGACATTCCTCCTGCTATGCGCATTTCCAATGTTTTTCATGTCTCCCTCTTGAAACCATTGGTTTGTAATCGGTTTATAATTGTGTTGCCTCGTCCCCGTCCTATCTTTGTTGACAACCATGAGGAGTATGAGGTCAGCAGCATTATTGACTCTCGTATGTCCAAGGGCCGTGTACAGTATTTGGTTCACTGGAGGGGCTACGGTCCGGAGGAGCGTACTTGGGTTCCCTCCTCTGATGTTCATGCTCCCGCCCTCCCCGTGCCCTCCATGCCCGTTTCCCCAATAAGCCTTTTGTCCTCCCGCGGGGGAGGGGTCATTGAGGGGAGGGTACTGTCAGGGTTTTTTCCCTGTTGTTTGCCATGTGCTGGCAGCCATTTTACTCACCTCTCTTCCTGACTATGGTGCATTGTGGGGGATGCTGCACATTTCCTACACTTCCTTTTATGGCCAGACTGGTGTGCTTCATCCATGTGAGACAGGATACAGTCTCAGAATTGTGATGTCATCACTTATTATTTAAAGGGCCTCTGTTCAGTATGCTTTGCATTTGCGTTGTCTCATACCTGTTTGTGAGAGTTCCTGTGTATTACCTGGCTGCCTGACGTCCTTCCTGGTTCCTGATCCCTGGCTTGTTCCTGTTTCTGCTGTTTTCCTTGTTCCTGATTCCGGCTCATCTGACTATTCGCTTTGGCTCCTGACTCGGCTCGTCTGACTACAAGCTCTGGTTTTGACTCCTGGCTTGTTAGTTGACTTGTGGACTTTTTATTATTTTTTGCTATGAATAAAGGTGTGATTATTTTTGCACTTCTCATCTCCGTCTGATTCCTGGCACCCTGAGACTGCCAGCAGCACATGGGAAACAGATCAGGGAAAAAAACCCTGACACATCTAAAGTCAGTAGTTATGAGTTTTACGTTACAAAGCTGTAGCATAAAACTCATAACTAAAGTGTTAACACCCATAAACTACCTATTAACCCCTAAACCGAGGCTCTCCCGCATTGCAAACACTAAAATAAAATTATTGACCACTAATCTGCCACTGTAGACATCGCCGCCCCTTAAAAAATGTACTAACCCCTATTCCGCTGCTTCCCGACATCATCAACACTATTATAAAGTTATTAACCCCTAAACCACCGCCCTCCTGCATCAAAAACACTATTTAAATATATTTAACGTTTAATCTGCCATCCGCTTACTCTGCCGCTATAATAAACCTATTAACCTCTAAACTTAACCCTAACCCCCTAACTTAAATATAATTAAAATAAATCTAAATAAAACCGACTATTAATAACTAAATAATTCCTATTTAAAACTAAATACTTACTTACCTGTAAAATAAACCCTAAGCTAGCTACAATATAACTAATAGTTACATTGTATCTATCTTAGGTTTTATTTTTATTTCACAGTTAAGTTTGTATTTATTTTAACTAGGTAGACTAATTAGTAAATAGTTATTAACGATTCACTAGCTATCTAGTTAAGATAAATACAAATGTACCTGTAAAATAAAACCTAACCTGCCTTTTACTAACACCTAACATTACAATAAAATTAAAAAAATTAAATTAACAAATACAATTATCTAAAGTAAAAAAAATAATAAACACTAAATTACACAAAATAAAAATAGAAATGATCAAAAATAAAAACTAATTACTACTAATCTAATAGCCCTATCAAAATAAAAAAGTCCTCCCAAAATAAAAACAAAAAACTAGCCTACACTAAACTACCAATGGCCCTTAAAAGGGCCTTTGCAGGGCATTGCCCCAAAGAAATCAGCTCTTTTACCTGTAAAAAAAAAATACAAACAACTCCCCAACAGTAAAACCCACCACCCACATAACCAAATAAAATCCTATCTAAATAAACTTATGTTTCCCATTGCCCTGAAAAGGGCATTTGGACAGGCATTGCCCTTAAAAGGGCATTTAGCTCTTTTACATTGCCCAAAACCCTAAACTAAAAATAAAACCCACCCAATAAACCCTTAAAAAAAACTAGCACTAACCCCCGACGATCCACTTACAGTTTTTGAAGACCGGACATCCTCATCCAGGTGGCGAAGTCCTCATCCAAGCGGCAAGAAGTCCTCATTGAAGCCGGCAGAAGACTTCATCCAAATGGGCAGAAGTTCTCATCGAAACCGGCAGAAGTCTTCATCCAAGCGGGCAGAAGTCTTCATCCAGACGGCATCTTCTATCTTCATCCATCTGGCACGGAACAGGTCCATCTTCAAAACATCCGGCTCGGAGCATCCCCTTCTTCCAATGGCTGTTGAAGAATGAAGTTTCCATTTAAATGAAGTCATTCAAGATGGCGTCCCTTACATTCGGATTGGCTAATAGAATTCTATCAGCCAATAGGAATTAAGGGGGAACAAATCCTATTGGCTGTTGCAATCAGCCAATAGAATTAAGCTTTCATCTTATTGGCTGATCCAATCAGCCAATAGGGTTGAGGTTGCATTCTATTGGCTGATTGGAATGAGCTATTTTGCCTAGTAGCAAAATGTTGCACAAAATATGCCTCTAGTAAAAGTTATCACTGTTTTAGTATTAATATTTTTCTCTTCACGTGCATGTAAAGAATATCTAGATATTCTCAGTGAACCAGCATTTTAAATACTGAAGCTGCTCATAGTGCCAGTCGGGCTTGTTTAATGTCTGCAATTAACAAAATGAGTCATTAAAAGATGGTACAAGCACCTTAGGCTCTCTGAGCAAGTGCTGTGTTTAAAATGCTGGTGCTCGGTGCATACTTAACCCCTTAAGAACCGGTCATTTCAGACAAAACTTCACCAAAAGAACAGAGCATTTTTAGCATTTTTGCTATCACTACATATAAACAGAAATAAAGCTTTTTTATATATTTACGTATCAAAACTATATATATTTTTGTAGTAGACAACCAAAAGTATTGATCTAGTCTCATTTTGGTATTATTTCAAGCGACCATTTCACCGCCAAATGCGATCAAATAAAAAAAAACTTTAAATTTTTCACAATTTTAAGTTTCTCACTGAAATTATTTACAAACAGTTTGTGCAATCATGGCACAAATGGTTGTAAATGCTTCTCTGGGATCCCCTTTGTTCAGAAATAGCAGACATATATGACTTTGGCATTGCTTTTTGGTAATTAGAAGGCCGCTAAATGCTGCTGCGCACCACACTTGTATTATGCCCAGCAGTGAAGGGGTTAATTAGGTAGCTTGTAGGGTTAATTTTAGCTTTAGTGTAGAGATCAGACTCCCACCTGAATCATCCCCACCCCCTGATCCCTCCCTGACCCCCCTCAAACAGCTCTCTTCCCTCCCCCACCTCACATTTGTAACTGCATCTTAAGTACTGGCAGAAAGTCTGCCAGTATGAAAATAAAAGTCTTTTCTTTTTTTATTATCTTTTTTTTAAATATTTTTGCTGCAGTGTAGGTTCCACCCTAACCCCCCAACCTCCCTGATCCCCCCCACCCAAAAAAAAGCTCTCTAACCCTTCCCCCTCTGCCTATTTGCCGCCATCTTAGGTACTGGCAGCTGTCTGCCAGTACCCAGTTTGCTGCCAATTTGGCTATTTAAAAAAAGAAATAAATAAAAGATCATTTTTTTCTGTAATGTAGCTGCTCCCTCTCAATACCCTACCCCCTCCCCCTCCCAGATCCCTTTCTATTAACGTATCCCACATGGGATCCCCCTCATTGCCCCTACTCCCTCCTCCCTCCTTCCCCCTCAATGACACAGTTATTATTATTTTTTTTTATCCCCTGTAGTATGGAGGAGTGGTCCCACCCTCCCGCCCCCTCCAGCAATGTGTCGCCCACCCACCTCCCTCCTTACCCTCCCATCCACCAACGATCAGCACCACTGCAGTCTGATCTCTCTGCATCAGTAACTCTGCAAATCTATTTCTGCAGTGCCCCACTCGTGGGGCATGGAGAAATAGTGCAATCACGCTATTCTGAGCAAGATAACGGCAGAGAGGAGCCCAGGACTCTGTACGTCGCTTGTCCTTAAGGACATAATGACCAGCGTCGTACAGGGTACGGTGCTGGTCGTTAAGAAGTTAAATACATTTTTGAAACAGCTATAGCTGTATTTTTTTATTATTATTTTTTTACTTATTTTTATTGAGCATTAATGAAAAAAAAAGAATCTGATTACATGAATAGGCTATTTAAACAGTAATCAGGAGATGCAGCCCCGTTAAAAAAAAGAAGTAGATGTACCATAATTTGGGGACGCAGCTCCAACAAGTCTTTCAAAAATACTTTTTATTATTTTACAATCAACACAAACAAAACAAATAAATACCTGTCCAGCCTATGGAGCCGAATTATCAAGCTCCGTTTGGAGCTTGATGCCCCATGTTTCCAGAAACACAAGTTATGAAGCAGCGGTCTAAATACCGCTGCTCCATAACCTGTCCGTCTGCTCTGAGGTGGCGGACAGACATCGCCGGAAATCAACCCGATCGTATTGACACCCCCTGCTAGCGGCCGATTGGTCGTGAATCTGCAGGGGGCGGTATTGCAATGATAAATGCCGAGAGCGTATGCTGTCGGCATTTATCGATTTGCAGCAGACATGATCCGCAATATTGGATCAGGTCCGCTTGCACGTTTTTAAATAGGCCCCCATATGTCAAAATCATAACTACCTTAAACTTCTGAGCAATTCCTTTTCCTTTTTTTTCCCCAACAGAGATCATATGTCAAACAAAATTACTTATCTTAGGTTCCTAATAACGAAATGATCTCAAGATTTAACATCTATTTTCTTAATTCCATTCATAATGATCCCTAAAGAACATGTGTTATCCCAGATATATTACCCAATTATTAATAGTAATAATTCTATAACCAAGTGAGAAGAACTGTCCTAATAACTACTGAGTCAGGAAAATATGGATCATATGGAACAAATAACATATAACGTATGCCCTTCCCAGCCAAGGGGGCAGATGAGGGGAAAAAAGAAGAGAGGAGATAAAAAAATAAATAAAAAAAAATAAACAAACTTTAAATCTATACAAATTCTCTCCTTAACATAGCATTTTGCACATATGTAGTATTAGCAAATTGATATATATATTGCCTTTGTAGATTCAGAGGCATAGTCTTGATAAAACTACCCCATTTCCAAAAGAAGTTCTTAATATCTAATTCCGTGTTTAATATGTAATCCAACTGCTCTAATATAAATTTCGCTTTAACAGTATTTAATAATTGTGAAAAACATTTTAGATTTCCAAGGGGAGAAAATTATATTCCTCCCACACATAATTATAAAATTGATAAATTTAGCACTGACATTTTCCCATTTGCCTTCTATTAAGAAAATAATATCCTCTTTCTGTAAATAGATTTGTTTTCCAATTACCTTCGACAACCAAAATGCAAGTTTAAACCAAAACTCTCTTACTTTTAGGCAATACCACATATAATGTAAAAGCTTAGCCATAGGAAAATTACATATATAACACGAGGCATTTGAATTCCCCCCACCTAGCTAAACTACTTGGTGTATTATACATTTTTATTTATGTTTAAGATGTGATTCCCGCCAGGAGATAAGGAGAATTGCCTTCCATGCTCTTTCAATACTTTTTTTGAATTACCAAACTATTAATTAAACTGCAAGACTCTATCCACTTTAACGTCAGCTTATTAAGATTTCTTATTCCCTCTTTTTCCATTAATAATTCATACCAGAAAGTTCTAGAGTGAAACCCTGCTTTAAACAATGTAAATCCCTTGATTATTGGTTCCCACATAGAACTAATATTTTGAAAAACAGGTTTAAAAAATATACACCTAGATTACGAGTCTTGCGTTAGCCTTAAAAAGCAGCATTGAGAGGTCCCAACGCTGCTTTTTCCCTAACGCTGGTATTACGAGTCTTGCAGGTACAGGTGTACCGCTCACTTTTTTGGCCAGCCTTGGAAATACCGCAAATCCACTTACGTCAATTGCGTATCCTATATTTTCAATGGGACTTGCATAACGCCGGTATTACGAGTCTTCCAAAAAGTGAGCTGCACAGCCTCTCCTGTCAAGACTGATACCTGATACTGCATTTAAAAGTCAGTAGTTTTTATGGGCTAACGCCGTAGCATAAAACTCTTAACTAAAGTGCTAAAAAGTACACTAACACCCATAAACTACCTATTAACCCCTAAACCGAGCCCCCCCCACATCACAAACAATAAAAAAAAAATTAACCCCTAGTCTGCCGAACCGGATCTCCCGCATAACAAACACTAGTTACATTTTATTAACCCCTAATCTACCGTCCCTAACATCGCCGACACCTACCTACAGTTATTAACCCCTAATCTGCCGCCCCCAACGTCGCTGCGACTATATTAAATGTATTAATCCCTAAACCTAAGTCAAACCATAACCCTAACACCCCCTAACTTAATATAAAATTTATATATAAATATAACTTAAATATATAACTTAAAATATAATTTAAATAAATCTAAATACAATTACTACAATTCACTAAATTATTCCTATTTAAATACTAAATACCTATAAAATAAACCCTAAGATAGCTACAATATAACTAATAGTTACATTGTAGCTATCTTAGGGTTTATTTTTATTTTACAGGCAACTTTGTATTTATTTGAACTAGGTACAATAGTTATTTAATAGTTATTAACTATTTAATAACTACCTAAAATAAAGACAAATTTACCTGTAAAATAAATCCTAACCTAAGTTACAATTACACCTAACACTACACTATAATTAAATTAATTACCTAAACTAAATACAATTAAATACAATTTAAAAAAATTATCTAAAGTACGAGAAAAACTCCCACTAAATTACAGAAAATAATAAAATAATTACAAGTTTTGTAAACTAATTACACCTAATCTAATCCCCCTAATAAAATAAAAAAGCCCCCCAAAATAATAAAAAGCCCTACCCTATACTAAATTACAAATAGCCCTTAAAAGGGCTTTTTGCGGGGCATTGCCCCAAAGTAATCAGCTCTTTTACCTATAAAAAAAAGTACAATACCCCCCCCCAACATTAAAACCCACCCACCACCCACACACATCGGAATTCAAGGGACTCCATCTTGGATGACGTCATTTAAAGGAACCTTCATTCTTCAGTTGGACTTTGTTGGAAGAGGATGCTTCGCGGCAGATGTCTTGAAGATGGAGCCGCTCTGCGCCGGATGGATGAAGATAGAAGATGCCGCCTGGATGAAGACTGCCGGTCTGGAGGACCTCTTCTGGCCGGCTTCGATGAAGACTTCTGTCCATCTGGAGGACCACTTTGCCTGGCTTCGTTGAGGACTTCAGCCCAGCTGGGTGAAGACTTCTCAAGGTAGGGTGATCTTCAAGGGGTTAGTGTTAAGTTTTATTAATGGGGGATTGGGTTGGTTTTAGAGTAGGGTTGGGTGTGTGGGTGGTGGGTTTTAATGTTTGGGGGGATTGTACTTTTTTTTTTACAGATAATAGAGCTGATTATTTTGGGGCAATGCCCCGCAAAAGGCCCTTTAAAGGGCTATTTGTAATTTAGTATAGGGTAGGACTTTTTTATTATATTGGGGGGCTTTTTTATTTTATTAGGGGAATTAGATTAGGTGTAATTAGTTTAAAAAACTTGCAATTATTTTATTATTTTCTGTAATTTAGTGTTGTTGTTTTTTTCGTACTTTAAATATTTTTTTTTAAATTGTATTTAATTGTATTTAGTTTAGGTAATTAATTTAATTCATTTAATTATTATAGGTGTAATTGTAACACAGGTTAGGTTTTATTTTACAGGTATATTTGTCTTATTTTAACTAGGTAGCTATTAAATAGTTAATAACTATTTAATAACTATTCTACCTAGTTAAAATAAATACAAAGTTGCCTGTAAAATAAAAATAAACCCTAAGCTAGCTACAATGTAACTATTAGTTATATTGTTGCTAGCTTAGGGTTTATTTTATAGGTAAGTATTTAGATTTAAATAGGAATAATTTAGTTAATGATAGTTATTTTATTTAGATTTATTTAAATTATATTTAACCCCTTAATGACAACGGACGTATCAGGTACGTCATGCAAAAACTAACAGTTAATGACAATGGACGTACCTGGTACGTCAGTTGTCTAACAGAGTGCTGGAAGCGATCACAATCGCTTCCAGCAGCTCTGAGGGTATTGCAGTGATGCCTCAATATGGAGGCATCCTGCAATACCCCTTTACAAGCCTCCGATGCAGAAAGAGCCACTCTGTGGCCCTCTCTGCACCAGTAGCGATGGTGCCGTTGTCCGGGTGGGAGGGAGCGTGCGTGCGCGTGCACGAGGCGCATGTGCGTGAACATAGTGCGTGTGCATGGAGGCATGTGTGTAATTTCAAATATAAATGGATCTGGGAGGGGGAGGGGGTGGGGGTATTGTGGGGGGGCTGCTACACTACAGAAAGAGTTAAGTTAAAAATAAAATAAAAATACTTTGTTTTTTGGGGCCAAACTGGGTACTGGCAGACAGCTGCCAGTACCCGAGAGGGCGGTAATTAGGTAGGGGAGAGGGTTAGAGAGCTGGAGGGGGGGATCAGGGAGGTTAGGGCTAAGGCAGGGGTCCATCACAGCTAAAATATTTTATTATTTTTATTTAAAAAAAAAAAAACTCTTTAATTTAGTACTGGTAGACTTTCTGCCAGTACTTAAGATGGCGGTAACAATTGTGGGGTGGGGGAGGGAAGAGAGCTGTTTGGGAGGGATCAGGGGGTGGGATGTGTCAGGTGGGAGGCTGATCTCTAAAATTAACCCTGCAAGCTTCCTACAAGCTACCTAATTTAACCCCTCCACTGCTGGGCATAATTCACGTGTGGTGCGGCCTTCTAATTACCAAAAAGCACGCCAAAGCCATATAAGTCTGCTATTTCTGAACAAAGGGGATCCCAGAGAAGCTTTTACAACAATTTCTGCCATAATAGTACAAGCTGTTTGAAAATAATTTTGAAAAATGTAAAGTTTTTTTTTTATTTGCTCGCATTTGGCGGTTAAATGGTGGCATAAAATATACCAAAATGGGCCTAGATCAATACTTGGGGTTGTCTACTACATTACACTAAAGCTAAAATTAACCCTACAAGCTCCCTACAAGGTCCCTAATTAAACCCTTCACTCCTGGGCATAAAACACGTGTGGTGCGCAGCGGCATTTAGCGGCCTTCTAATGACCAAAAAGCAACCCCAAAGCCATATAAGTCTGTTATTTCTGAAAAAAGGGGATCCCAGAGAAGCATTTACAACCATTTGTGCCATAATTGCAGAAGCTGTTTGTAAATAATTTCAGTCGGAAACCTAAAGTTTGTGACAAAATTTGTGAAAAAGTGAACTTTTTTTTTTTTTTTATCGCATTTGGCGGTGAAATGGTGGCATGAAATATAAAAAAATCGGCCTAGATCAATACTTTGGGTTGTCTTCTAAAACAAAATATATACATGTCAAGGGATATTCAGGTATTCCTGACAGATATCAGGGTTCCAATGTAACTAGCGCTAATTTTGAAAAAAAGTGGTTTGGAAATAGCAAAGTGCTACTTGTATTTATTGCCCCATAAATTGCAAAAAAAGCAAAGGATGTGTAAATATTGGTATTTCTAAACTCAGGACAAAATTTAGAAACTATTTAGCATGGGTGTTTTTTGGTGATTGTAGATATGTAACAGATTTTTGGGGTCAAAGTTAGAAAAAGTGTGTTTTTTTCCATTTTTTCCTCATATTTTATCTTTTTTTTTTTAGTAAATTATAAGATATGATGAAAATAATGGTATCTTTAGAAAGTCCATTTAATGGCGAGAAAAAACGGTATATAATATGTGTGGGTACAGTAAATGAGTAAGAGGAAAATTACAGCTAAACACAAACACTGCAGAAATGTAAAAATAGCCATTGTCATTAAGGGTAAGAAAATTGAAAAATGGTCCGGTCATTAAGGGGTTAAGTTAGGGGGGTGTTAGAGTTAGACTTAGATTTAGGGGTTAATAAATTTTATATAGTGGCAGCGACTTTAGGTGCGGCAGATTAGGGGTTAATAAGTGTAGGTAGGTTGCTGCGACATTGGGGGTGGCAGATTAGGGGTTCATAAGTATAATGGAGGTGGCGGCGGTGTCTGGATCGGCAGATTAGGGGTTAATAATATAATGTAGGATGCGGCGATGTCAGGGGCGGCAGATTAGGGGTTAAGAAGTGTAAGAATAGTGGTGTTTAGACTCGGGGTTCATGTTAGTGTGTTAGGTGTAGACATAAATCTCCTTGTCTCCTAACTTAATCCCAGGGATCTCATTCCTTACGGCTATCAATTCTATAACTAGATTAAAAAGTAAAGGGGATATCAGACAGCCTTGTCTTGTTCCTCTAGCCAGATCGAAAAGTCAGAGACCATTCCATTTACTATTAGAGCTGAGAAAGGATTATTATATAATGAAAGAATATATGTAAAAAAGAGCCTTTAAAACTGAACTGCTTTAACAATTCAAATAAATGACCTCTGTGTACATAATCAAAGGCTTTCTCTGCATCAACTGCATCTATCAATCTAGTCATCCGTCTTCCCTTTTAATTTATTCCAATAATAATCGGATATCAATAGAACGTTTTAAAAGTTAGTGAATTAAGTTCTCCCTGCCATGAACCCTGTTTGATCCTTGTGGATCAGTCTATTTATAATTGGTTTTAATCTATTATCTATAATACTTGCTAAAAGCTTTTAATCCACTTTTTACAGTGATATTGGTCTGTATGAATTGAGATTGCCTTTTTTAATAATTAAAGAGATCAGAGAGCTAGTAAAGTTTTTGACATTTGAATTCTTTTAATATAATACTCATTAAATAAGATATTCAAGGGTTGTACAATATGATAACAGGCAAAAAACCAGCAAAACTTTCAAGCGTTGAAATTTGCAAAAATGTTTATTGCTTAAAGGAGGTACATAAAAACAGCTTAAGAAGAAAAATACCCCTGGTAATCAAGGAGAAAAATCCCAGTCCTACGCGTTTCAGCAGCCCACTGTCTTAATCATGGACTCAACTGAATAGTGAAAAGATAGCTCCTTAAATACACCTAGGGCGCGATCCGATATAGATCGCAGTTTGCGGCGCAAGCGAGGGAACCGGCGTCGCCCGCAGTTTCAGCTCGCAACTCGAGCTATCCCATATAAGTCGCCGTCAGATGCTAAAGTGCCGTAAGTCGGATAAACCAGCGATGTCCAGAAATCTGCGCAAGTACAAATTTCTGGCGTCGCCAGTGACTTACGGCACGTTAGAAACTGCCGGCGCCTCTAAAACCTGACTAAAGTCTAAAACACCCGCACTGTCTAACACGCCTCCCTAACATAGCCCGCACTGTCTAACACGCCTCCCTAACATAGCCCGACACGTCTAACCCTCTATCCGCTATCCCCCCTCACTATCCTAACAATAAAAAAGCTATTAACCCCTAAACCGCCGCTCCCGTACCCTGCCGCAACCTAATAAAGTTATTAACCCCTAACACCGCCGCCATCTATATTAAAATTATTAACCCCTAATGTAAGCCCCTTACACCGCCGCCATCTCTATTAAAATGATTAACCCCTAATTTAATCTACCTACCCCGCTGCCAGCTATATTATCTATATTAACCCTAAGTATATTATAGTTAATATAGTTATTACATTATATATATTAACTATATTAACCCTAATTATATTAGGGTTAATATAGTTACTATAGTATTTATATTAACTATATTAACTCTATCTAACCCTAACACCCCTAACTAAATTTATATTAAATTAATCTAATTCATTTATAAACTAAAATATTCCTATTTAAATCTAAATACTTACCTATAAAATAAACTCTAAGATAGCTACAATATAATTAATAATTACATTGTAGCTATGTTAGGGTTAATATTTATTTTACAGGTAAATTGTTAATTATTTTAACTAGGTATAATAGATATTAAATAGTTATTAACTATTTAATATCTACCTAGTTAAAATAATTACCCAATTACCTGTAAAATAAATCCTAACCTAAGTTACAAATACACCTACACTATCAATAAATTTAATAAACTACAAACATCTATCTAAAAATACAATTAAATTAACTAAACTAAATCACAAAAAAAAACCCCACTAAATTACAAAAAATAAAAAAAAGATTACAAGATTTTTAAGCTAATTACACCTATTCTAAGCCCCCTAATAAAATAATAAACCCCCAAAATAAAAAAAATTCCCTGCCCTATTCTAAATTAAACAAATTTCAAAGCTCTTTACCTTACCAGCCCTTAAAAGGGCCTTTTGTGGGGCATGCCCCAAAGAATTCAGCTCTTTTGCATACAACAAATACAATCCCCCCCCATTACAACCCACCACCCACATACCCCTATTCTAAAACCACCCAAACCCCCCTTAAAAAAGCCTAACACTACCCCCCTGAAGATCTCCCTACCTTGTCTTCACCACACCGGGCCGAACTCCTGATCCGATCCGGGCGATGTCTTCCTCGAAGCGGCAAAGAAGAATTCTTCCTCCGGCGATGTCTTCCTCCAAGCGGCAAAGAAGAATTCTTCCTCCGGCGACGTCTTCCTCCAAGCGGCAGCAAAGTCTTCATTCTTCCGGCGGCATCTTCAATCTTCTTTCTTCGCTCCGCCGCCGCGGAGCATCCATCCCGGCCGACTGCTGTACTACGAATGAGGTACCTTTAAATGACGTCATGCAAGATGGCGTCCGCCGAATTCCGATTGGCTGATAGGATTCTATCAGCCAATCGGAATTAAGTTAGAAAAATCTGATTGGCTGATTGAATCAGCCAATCAGATTCAAGTTCAATCCGATTGGCTGATCCGAACAGCCAATCAGATTGAGCTCGCATTCTATTGGCTGATCGGAACAGCCAATAGAATGCGAGCTCAATCTGATTGGCTGATTGGATCAGCCAATCGGATTAAACTTGAATCTGATTGGCTGATTCAATCAGCCAATCAGATTTTTCTAACTTAATTCCGATTGGCTGATAGAATCCTATCAGCCAATCGGAATTCGGCGGATGCCATCTTGGATGACGTCATTTAAAGGTACCTCATTCGTAGTACAGCAGTCGGCCGGGATGGATGCTCCGCGGCGGCGGAGCGAAGAAAGAAGATTGAAGATGCCGCCGGAAGAATGAAGACTTTGCTGCCGCTTGGAGGAAGACGTCGCCGGAGGAAGAATTCTTCTTTGCCGCTTGGAGGAAGACATCGCCGGAGGAAGAATTCTTCTTTGCCGCTTCGAGGAAGACATCGCCCGGATCGGATCAGGAGTTCGGCCCGGTGTGGTGAAGACAAGGTAGGGAGATCTTCAGGGGGGTAGTGTTAGGCTTTTTTAAGGGGGGTTTGGGTGGTTTTAGAATAGGGGTATGTGGGTGGTGGGTTGTAATGGGGGGGGGGATTGTATTTGTTGTATGCAAAAGAGCTGAATTCTTTGGGGCATGCCCCACAAAAGGACCTTTTAAGGGCTGGTAAGGTAAAGAGCTTTGAAATGTGTTTAATTTAGAATAGGGCAGGGAATTTTTTTTTATTTTGGGGGTTTATTATTTTATTAGGGGGCTTAGAATAGGTGTAATTAGCTTAAAAATCTTATAATCTTTTTTTTATTTTTTGTAATTTAGTGTTTGTTTTTTTTTGTGATTTAGTTTAGTTAATTTAATTGTATTTT
Organism: Bombina bombina; assembly: GCF_027579735.1. Taxonomy (NCBI): domain Eukaryota; kingdom Metazoa; phylum Chordata; class Amphibia; order Anura; family Bombinatoridae; genus Bombina; species Bombina bombina. The sequence goes on from NC_069500.1 coordinate 1,368,663,109, forward strand.
TAGATAGATGTTTGTAGTTTATTAAATTTATTGATAGTGTAGGTGTATTTGTAACTTAGGTTAGGATTTATTTTACAGGTAATTGGGTAATTATTTTAACTAGGTAGATATTAAATAGTTAATAACTATTTAAGATCTATTATACCTAGTTAAAATAATTAACAATTTACCTGTAAAATAAATATTAACCCTAACATAGCTACAATGTAATTATTAATTATATTGTAGCTATCTTAGGGTTTATTTTATAGGTAAGTATTTAGATTTAAATAGGAATATTTTAGTTTATAAATTAATTAGATTAATTTAATATAAATTTAGTTAGGGGTGTTAGGGTTAGATAGAGTTAATATAGTTAATATAAATACTATAGTAACTATATTAACCCTAATATAATTAGGGTTAATATAGTTAATATATATAATGTAATACCTATATTAACTATAATATACTTAGGGTTAATATAGATAATATAGCTGGCGGCGGGGTAGGTAGATTAAATTAGGGGTTAATCATTTTAATAGAGATGGCGGCGGTGTAAGGGGCTTACATTAGGGGTTAATAATATTAATATAGCTGGCGGCGGTATAGGGGGATTAGATTAGGGGTTAATAATTTTTATATAGGTGGCGGCGGTGTAAGGGGTCAGATTAGGGGATAGATAAGGTAGATGGCGGCGGTTTTAGGGGCTCACAGTAGGGGGTTAGTTTATGTAGATGGCGGCGGGGTCCGGGAGCGGCGGTTTAGGGGTTAATAACTTTATTAGGGATTTCGGGGGGGGGGGATCGCGGTTGACAGGTAGATAGACATTGCGCATGCGTTAGGTGTTAGGTTTATTTTAGCAGCCAGTTTAGGAAGTTACGGGTCTCCAATAGTCAGCGTAAGGCCTCTTACGGCTGCTTTTTGTGGCGAGGTGAAAATGGAGTAAGTTTTCTCCATTTTCGCCACGTAAGTCCTTACGCTGCATATTGGATACCAAACTGTGCGGGTTTGGTATACCTGCCTATAGCCCAAAAAACTACGGGCGACGGCAGAAATATACGCACGTAACTTCTAGGTTACGCCGTATATGTGATACCAAACCCGCGCAAATATTGGCATCGCCGGCTTTTGCGGGCGACGATTTATATCGGATCGACCCCCTGAGTCCTCAGGTGTTACATCTCCTAGATTACAATTTAAAGGGGGCGTAACCTGCATAGATTGAACAAGACCTAATTTGATACACAATAATTGAAATTGCATATGAAACATAATAACCCCAAGAAATCAAAAGAACCCCAAAACAAAAGAATATTCAAATATCAAAACACCCCAGAAAAAAGATATTATTAAATGACAGCAGCTGTAACATATATATGACCAGTGTACAATAACACATGTAGAGAAGCCACTGATAACTCATATCAAGTATATATGGGGTCCCTATAAGACTAAAAAATGCTAACATAGAAGAACGGGGCCTAACATTAGTTATTAGCCATACAAACTCTAAAGGGAACAAAAAAAGGAAATTATATATACATATATTTTCAGCAGACAAATGGTAAGAGCTACATATAGGTAGCTATAATAAATGAAGAATTAATGCCATGTATACGGTAGACATGTGCAATTAGGTTCGGATCGATTCGGAAATTCTGAAAATTCAGCAAATTCTGAGATTTGGATCGATCCGAATTTCCGAATAAAAATACTGCCGAATTTACCGAATTAATCCGAATTAGTACGGATTTATTCGGTAAATTCGGATGGCCATGGATTATACTAGTATTGTACAGTATATTAGGTTATATCACTCTGCTATGGGTTACACCTAATATACAGTACATAATACTAGTCTAAAACACAGCACACATATCGAAATTCCGAATTTCCAAACCAAACCGAATTGAACCGAATCCAGCCGAATTTTTTCGAAACCGAATGAATCCGAAACGAATCCGAAATGAATTCATTTGAAGTTTTCCGAATTCGAATCGATCCAAAACGAAATTCGAAAAACTCTGAATCGAACCGAAACAAATTTTTCGATCATGCACATATCTAGTATACGGTATGCTGTCTAAGTGGGGGAGAAGAAATTATGAAACATGTGGTATAATTTGTATTTGATCATGAGGAACACCAATAGTATATATCCATAGGGGAAAATTAATGTTGGTGACACCAAAAATTAATTATGTCTCCATCTATATTAAAGCCTTTTGGTCTTCTAGTCTGCATTCTGAAAATTCAGAAAGCTTCCTTGTACAATAGTTTAGCCGATCTGTCACCCCCATGAATGGAGGGTCGGATATGATCGATCACCTGCCATTTTAATGTAGCAACCACTTTATCATAATAATGAATAAAGTGTCTTGCAAGGTCGGAGCCCTTAATACTGTTTTCAATATTCTTAAGTTGCTCTCTGATTCTGGTTCTTCCCTCCCTGGTGGTGCACCCAACGTACTGCTTTTTACATTGGGTGCAATCCACCAGGTAGATTACAAAGGTAGAGCGGCATTTGGTGTAGGAGTCAAGGTCATAAATCTTTTGAGTAACATATGACTGAAAATGATGTGCGGTTCAAGTAAAACCACAAGATATGCAATTACTGAAATGGCATCTATAGTTCCTCTTGACTTTAAACCAACTGCTCCTAGACACAGGAATTTGGCACAGCAAGCTAGGGGACAATGTATTGCCTAGTGTGCATCCCCTCCTTGAAATAAAGTTACAGCCTTGTGAAACAAAGTCCTTACAGCTATCTTCAGCTGTGAGAATAGGGAAGTGCTTTTTCACAATCTCACAAATAGCACCAAACTGCGCACTGTAGGGGGTTCCAAAAATAGGTTTGTAAGCATTAAAGTTCTTTTTCTTATATGCCTAAGAATTTTGTTCGATAAGTAACTGCTTCCTGTCCATCTGACTAACCTCCAACAGAGCACGGCTTACCACTATCAAGAAGGTTATTCACCATAATCAGGCTTTCTTTCTCAAAATCTTGTTCATCTGTGCAATTCCTTTTTACATGGATGAACTGTCCTTTTGCTATGCCAAATCCTGTGTGTTTTGAGTGGTTGCCCTTGCCATGTAAAATGGCATTAGAAGCAATCGGTTTAGAATAAAGGGTAGTTTTGACACTATGCGTATCAGTGTCTCCTATCAGAAGATGATCCAAATATGGTATTGAGATGGGGTTCCAGGCATATGTAAACTGAAGGTTAACATCATTGGTATTCAAATAATGAACAAATCGTATCATTCTTTCATGACCTCCTGTCCAAATGGTCATTGGTCCACGTCACAACCTGACGTCATCCGGAAGTAACCGACAGTTACGAGGACGGCTTACGCCGCTACTGAAGGAAAATGGAACGCCTGCCCTGACAAGAGCCGAGGTCAGAGTGGTAACGAGAAGGCTGATGGCACGGGGGCCCAGACTGCAGAGAGGAACCGATGCAGATATCTGGTGAATGATCCGCTGCCACTTTTCCAAGCCTACACCACATGAAAGATCTTCTCCGGGTGAGTGTTTCTATATTGACTCAAACGGATAACGCTGGTGACTTTGTTTTGGGCTGCAGAGAAGGACTGTCTGTACATACTGTACAATATGATCTATTACAATTTTATAATAAACTGACATTATTAAATGCTGCCCCTTGAATACCTTTAATAATTTCACCAGTCTCTATTGGTCTATTTAATTGTGATAAATTATCCAAAGAGGCCTGGGGTAACTTGCATTTTAACCAGAATTTTCTCTTTAATATTTATCTCTTCCCTCCTATATATATTTTTAAAATACTTATGGATTTCTGTCAATATTTAATTATTTTGCGTTAGCCTTTTATCTTGAGTTTTTATAGCCTCTATTACATTTGAACCCTTATCTGTCTTAACCATGCGTGAAAGCATTGTTCCTGTTTTACCTCCAAATCTATAAAATCAGGCGTTGGCTCTTTGCATCTCTAAAGCCGTTCTCTGCATAAGAAATGCTTCCCTTTCTGATTTAGCTTCCATGTATATTCCCCAATTATTTTTATTTGGTTGCCTTAAATATGCATTATAAGAGCTAGCTACCTGATTTGCTAATTTTAATCTTGCTAACATATGCCTTGATCTCACCCCTCAGGACAGATTTAGATGCTTCCCAATAAATATCTTGCTTTTGAACCATATTTTTATTAAAGTTTTCAAATTCTATCCATTTTGCCTTAAGCGAGTTTTGAAATTTAGAATTAGAATATAAATATTTAGGAAATTTGTAGCTTGCTATATTATTATAACTTCTGTTTATGGGAATACTTAATTAAAAGGTGCATGATCAGAAAGAAAAATAGGGAATATATCTGCTATAAGTCCCTGGCCCAAAAGTTTCTCATTGATTAAGAAATAATCCATTCTGGACAGTCTGCAATAGTTCTTGGATTCACATGTATATCCTTGTTTGTCTGGATTCTGCACACGCCAAACATCCTTAATATTAAAGGCATTTCTAAAAAAATTAAAACCCATTGCTTCTTTTCTCGGCACAGTACTAAGATTTTTACCTTGTTTTGAATGATCTATTGGGGAATAGGAAATCATATTCGAACCCCCAGCTAGAATTAATCTGGTGTCAGCATAGTATAACAATTTTCTTTGTAGTTTATTCCAAAACTCTTTATTGGCCTTATTGGGTCCATTTACATTACACAATATATATTTTGATCCATCCACTGTATTTGCACTATAATAAATCTTTCTTCTGGGTCAATGATTTGTGATAAAATCTGAGATTTTAATTTCTTATGAAAAAGAATAGCAACACCCTTTTTCCTTTTTGTACATGGGGTTGCAACTACCTCGCCCACCCAGTCTGTCTTTAGTTTAAGGATTTCATTTTGCTTTAAATAAGTTTCTTGAAAAAAAATGTAATATGTGTTGTTAAACTCTTCAAATGTTTCAATATCATTTTTTTTTATGGGTGAGGTAATGCCTCTAATGCTCCATGAAATCAAATTCTACTTATCCAGTCACATGGACATCCAGAGCAAATTCTGTACCCACAGGTAGCTCCGAATGCCACAATCTGTTCTGTGTCCTTGTGGCAGCAACACGATCACCACACGTCACATCCGGCCCCAGCAGTATCCGGAAGACGTTGAATCTATAGCTGTATTAGTAGCATTTTTGCTAATACATGTATATTACAGAAATGTTTCTATTCAAAACTAAAATGCATCCGCGTGGATCCCAATTTTGTATAGATTGCTCTGTAGCAATGTTAGCATTTCATAATTTTTGTGTTTTTTGCACTAAATTTCTAATCTAACCCTTCATTAATTATTAGAATATGTCTCTAAGCAGTATATCCTAAAAAAAAAAAATCACATAAGAAAACATTAACCAAAAGATTATTTTATTAAATATCTATCAAATATCTTCATGCATTTGTTTTGTTTGTTTTAAATGAGTTCTAGTCCCATTCAGCACAAGCTTTTTAAACAATCTCAATAGACACAATTAAAGTAATTATGCATTGTCCGTTAGAAACATGGTTTTAATTGGTGTATGAATATTTTTTCTCTCTAAGTAAAAGTAATTACAAAAAAAGACTGACACAAAGTTATGTGATTTGTAGCTGAACAATGTGTTCTATTAATTAGTGCCGCAGTAAGGAATTATCTATTAAAAATAAATTACTTTCCTTATAATGTAACTTATTTGTAGAGTAATATTGTCAAAGATGTATTTTTTAAGTAAAAATATCTAAGGTGATGATTTATGCTTTTTTTCTGAAATGGAAAATAATCAAAAATATGGTTCTTAATAAGTTTTTTTTCTTTTTTTTTTTTTTTTTTTTTTTAAAGATATACGCATTTTCAGCTATGCAAAAAAGCACCAAATAGTTTCTTTTGTTTTTTTGTTTTAGTTTGAAGGAGTCATGTCTCTGTATACCAATTCAATCATGGGAGTTTTTCTTATCAGACAATGAGTAATCTGCTGCTAGAGGTAGTTGCAATTCAACTTTTTATTTTTGAAGAAAACATATTACCACCTTTAAAGAGACAGTAAAGTCAAAATAAAACGTTCAAGATTTAAATAGATGATTTCACCCGATGTGTTCAGACAAAGATACCTGGAGAATGTAGTAAATTTGATAATAGAAATGAACTGGAAAGCTTAAAATGACATCCTCTATCTTTATCTTTAAAGGGATACTAAACACAATTTTTTTTCTTTCATGATTCAGACATAGCATGCAATTTTAAGCAACTTTCTAATCGACTCCTATTATAAAAAAATAAAATTCTCCTGCTATCTTTATTTGAAAAGCAGGAATGTAACGCATAGGAGCAGACCCATTTTTGGTTCAGCACACTGGATAGTGCTTGCTTATTGGTGGCTACATTTAGCCACCAGTCAACAAGCACTACCTAGGTGCTGCTGAGCCAAAAATGGTCTGGCCCTAAAAGCTTTACATTGCTGCTTTTCAAACAAGGAAGGCAAAAGAAGGAAGAACATTTGATAATAGGTGTAAATTACAAAGTTGCTTAAAATCGCATGTTCTATCTAAATCATTAAAGGGACACTGAACCCATTTTTTTTCTTTTGTGATTTAGATAGAGCATGCAATTTTAAGCAACATTCTAATTTACTCCTATTATCAATTGTCTTCATTCTCTTGCTATCTTTATTTGAAAAAGAAGGCACTCTGGACAGCACTTTTTTTATTGGTGGATGAATTTATCCAGCAATCAGCAAGAACAACTCAGGTTGTTCACCAAAAATGGGCCGGCATCTAAACTTACATTCTTGCATTTCAAATAAAGATACCAAGAGAATGAAGAAAATTTGATAGTAGGCATTAGAAAGCTGCTTAAAATGTCATGCTCTATCTGAATCACAAAAGAAAAAAAATTGGGTTCAGTGTCCCTTTAAAGAAAAAATGTGGGCTTAGTTTCATTTAATTAGTTCATTACTGTTCCTTTAATAGTGTTAATATTTTTAACTTAAAAAGCAAACAACAAACTTAAATTTAAGCTATTTGATGGAAATGCAAGTCTGTATACACCTCAGCTCTGGCAGTAGATTGCTAATTGGTCAGAACAATGGTCAAACCATCTTGGATTAATATTCTAACACAATCATTAACTTCTATCTCTATACAACATTTAAATACATAATTCATTCTGACAATTAGACACACATCATGTTAACAGTTTCCTACATTATTTCATAAATCAACATCTTACAAGAAATTATATACTTCAAAACCTTTATGAGTTGTTGAAAAAAAGAAATCTGATTGTTCAACAGTAATAAATGACGGAACAAATAAGATTATGGATACGGAATGGGATGGGCGAATGTTTTGCAACATTCAAAAATTTAAACAAATTTTAAAACATTTGTTTGTTCGTTTTGAATTTTAAATGTTTGTACAACATTCTAATATTTGTAATATTATTTCTAATACTTTCTTTAAATATAATATTCAATTAAAAATTTTCTAAAAACATTTTTAATTGATATATTTGCAATAGAATTTCTAATGCTCTCTTTAAATGTAAGATTCAAATTATGCAATATTCAATATAGTATTATTCAAATTTATATATTTGTATCTATTATAAAGAACTCGGCATCCAAAGGAGGAATTGCTGAATAAACTATTGCACAAGTTTTTCGAGTTCTGAGTTCCAGTTCTTCCTCCTTTGGATGCCGAGTTCTTTTGCATATAGCGATTGGGATTTCGCTGATTGGTTGGCTGAGGACTCAGCCTTTGCCCGCTCATCACAGAAACCAGGAGGACTTCATTCCTTTATGCTTCACATCATTGAGAGCTAATCGAGTGCCGACGCTCTGACATCAGAGCACATCGACCATCACGAGGAAATGGAGAGCAGCGGTCTGTGGACATTTCCTGCCGACACGACTGGGGGTTTGCAGCCTGTTGGTATGTGCCAGTGGACGTTGACCACATTGACTGACTTTACCTACTGCCTGGTTCAGTGGATGGAATACTCTACAAAATGTGTTCTGGCTTCTAGTGTTTGAGCGATGACAAGCTAAGTATCCATTTTATCCAATACATTATTGGTGACTCTGAACTGATTTGCATTGTTTGGAGCCGAAGTCGACCTCGACCTTGACTTTCTAAGTGACTGAGGAACTCTCTTTAATTACTAATGTAAATGTACTAATTTTACAGCCACTTGTTTTTGGAGCCTCTCTATGCACTAGCAGCATATTCATATCTGAGAGTTAATCTACTTTGCTTAGCTTTGCTACACTATTATCACTGTTGGTAATAATTGTTACAACTACCCATTTTTTCTTGTGTTTTGTGAAGATTTATCTATTATAAATCCATTTCCTAAATTTCCTACCGCATGAACTATTGAACTTCTAAATAGTGTTTGTTAAATCGAATGTTACTTTCTAAATTTCAATGTAATTATGAACGATAAAAATCAAAGTAACATTCTAAAACCATAAATAACATTCGATTACCAGATTTTAATGGATTTTAAATCTTATCAACATTCAATTGTCAAAACGTCCACAGGACTATTTGTTTTCAGCACATTCACCTATCCCTAATTATGAATACTGATTTTTTTTTTTCTTTGAAAACATTGGGCTTGTGAAATAACAGTACATTAATGGCTTCTAATTATAATTCAAGCACAGATACATTTATTAGATTGGGACAGAATTGATACATTTAGAAAGTTGTCTAAATCTAAGTATAAGAGGCATTACAGACATGCTTTTTAAAACACAGAACAAAATTATGTGTCTTAATTAACTCATATAGAAAATTTTAGTTCAAAGGGACAGCCTACTCCAGAATTTGTATTGTTTAAAAAGATAGATAAATCCCTTTATTTCCAATTCCCCAGTTTTGCATGACAAACACTGTTATATTAATACACTTTTTACCTCTGTAATTACCTTTTATCTAATCCTCTGCAGACTGCCTCCTTATTTCAGTTCTTTTGACAAAGTTGCATTTTAGCCAATAAGTGCTGACTCCATGGAAGTTAAAACAATGTTATCCATAGGGCACACAATAATTTGCTCTGTCTATCTGTGAAAAACTGTCAAAATGAACTGACATAAGAGGCTGGCTTAACAATTAGCATTTGAGCCTACCCAGGTTTAGACTAAGGCCTAGATTTGGAGTTCGGCGGTAGCCGTCAAAACCAGCGTTAGAGGCTCCTAACGCTGGTTTTGGCCGACCGCTGGTATTTGGAGTCAGTGATTAAAGGGTCTAACGCTCACTTTTCAGCCGCGACTTTTCCATACCGCAGATCCCCTTACGCCATTTGCGTATCCTATATTTTCAATGGGATCTTTCTAACGCCGGTATTTAGAGTCGTTTCTGAAGTGAGCGTTAGAGCTCTAACGACAAAATTCCAGCCGCCTGAAAATAGCAGGAGTTAAGAGCTTTCTGGCTAACGCCGGTTCATAAAGCTCTTAACTACTGTACCCTAAAGTACACTAACACCCATAAACTACCTATGTACCCCTAAACCGAGCTCCCCCCACATCGCCGCCACTCGATTAAAATTTTTAACCCCTAATCTGCCGACCGCCACCTACGTTATACTTATGTACCCCTAATCTGCTGCCCCTAACCCCGCCGACCCCTGTATTACATTTATTAACCCCTAACCTGCCCCCCACAACATCGCCGCCAGCTACTTAAAATAATTAACCCCTAATCTTCCGACCGCAAAGCGCCGCCACCTACGTTATCCCTATGTACCCCTAATCTGCTACCCCTAACACCGCCGACCCCTATATTATATTTATTAACCCCTAATCTGCCCCCCTCAACGTCGCCGACACCTGCCTACACTTATTAACCCCTAATCTGCCGAGCGGACCTGAGCGCTACTATAATAAAGTTATTAACCCCTAACCCGCCTCACTAACCCTATAATAAATAGTATTAACCCCCTAATCTGCCCTCCCTAACATCGCCGACACCTAACTTCAATTATTAACCCCTAATCTGACGACCGGAGCTCACCGCTATTCTAATAAATTGATTAACCCCTAAAGCTAAGTCTAAACCTAACACTAACACCCCCCTAACTTAAATATAATTTACATCTAACGAAATAAATTAACTCTTATTAAATAAATTATTCCTATTTAAAGCTAAATACTTACCTGTAAAATAAATCCTAATATAGCTACAATATAAATTATAATTATATTATAGCTATTTTAGGATTAATATTTATTTTACAGGTAACTTTGTATTTATTTTAACCAGGAACAATAGCTATTAAATAGTTAAGAACTATTTAATAGTTACCTAGTTAAAATAATAACAAATTTACCTGTAAAATAAATCCTAACCTAAGATATAATTAAACCTAACACTACCCTATCAATAAAATAATTAAATAAACTACCTACAATTACCTACAATTAACCTAACACTACACTATCAATAAATTAATTAAACACAATTGCTACAAATAAATACAATTAAATAAACTAGCTAAAGTAGAAAAAATAAAAAAGAACTAAGTTACAAAAAATAAAAAAATATTTACAAACATAAGAAAAATATTACAACAATTTTAAACTAATTACACCTACTCTAAGCCCCCTAATAAAATAACAAAGCCCCCCAAAATAAAAAATTCCCTACCCTATTCTAAATTAAAAAAGTTACAAGCTCTTTTACCTTACCAGCCCTGAACAGGGCCCTTTGCGGGGCATGCCCCAAGAATTTCAGCTCTTTTGCCTGTAAAAGAATAAATACAATACCCCCCCCCCAACATTACAACCCACCACCCACATACCCCTAATCTAACCCAAACCCCCCTTAAATAAACCTAACACTAAGCCCCTGAAGATCTTCCTACCTTGTCTTCACCATACCAGGTTCACCGATCCGTCCTGGCTCCAACATCTTCATCCAACCCAAGCGGGGGTTGGCGATCCATCATCCGGTGCTGAAGAGGTCCAGAAGAGGCTCCAAAGTCTTCCTCCTATCCGGCAAGAAGAGGACATCCGGACCGGCAAACATCTTCTCCAAGCGGCATCTTCGATCTTCTTCCATCCGGTGCGGAGCGGGTCCATCTTGAAGCAGGCGACGCGGATCCATCCTCTTCTTCCGTTGTCTCCCGACTAATGACGGTTCCTTTAAGGGACGTCATCCAAGATGGCATCCCTCGAATTCCGATTGGCTGATAGGATTCTATCAGCCAATCGGAATTAAGGTAGGAATTTTCTGATTGGCTGATGGAATCAGCCAATCAGAATCAAGTTCAATCCGATTGGCTGATCCAATCAGCCAATCAGATTGAGCTCGCATTCTATTGGCTGATCGGAACAGCCAATAGAATGCGAGCTCAATCTGATTGGCTGATTGGATCAGCCAATCGGATTGAACTTGATTCTGATTGGCTGATTCCATCAGCCAATCAGAAAATTCCTACCTTAATTCCGATTGGCTGATAGAATCCTATCAGCCAATCGGAATTCGAGGGACGCCATCTTGGATGACGTCCCTTAAAGGAACCGTCATTAGTCGGGAGACAACGGAAGAAGAGGATGGATCCGCGTCGCCTGCTTCAAGATGGACCCGCTCCGCACCGGATGGAAGAAGATCGAAGATGCCGCTTGGAGAAGATGTTTGCCGGTCCGGATGTCCTCTTCTTGCCGGATAGGAGGAAGACTTTGGAGCCTCTTCTGGACCTCTTCAGCACCGGATGATGGATCGCCAACCTCCGCTTGGGTTGGATGAAGATGTTGGAGCCAGGACGGATCGGTGAACCTGGTATGGTGAAGACAAGGTAGGAAGATCTTCAGGGGCTTAGTGTTAGGTTTATTTAAGGGGGGTTTGGGTTAGATTAGGGGTATGTGGGTGGTGGGTTGTAATGTGGGGGGGGGTATTGTATTTATTCTTTTACAGGCAAAAGAGCTGAAATTCTTGGGGCATGCCCCGCAAAGGGCCCTGTTCAGGGCTGGTAAGGTAAAAGAGCTTGTAACTTTTTTAATTTAGAATAGGGTAGGGAATTTTTTATTTTGGGGGGCTTTGTTATTTTATTAGGGGGCTTAGAGTAGGTGTAATTAGTTTAAAATTGTTGTAATATTTTTCTTATGTTTGTAAATATTTTTTTATTTTTTGTAACTTAGTTCTTTTTTATTTTTTCTACTTTAGCTAGTTTATTTAATTGTATTTATTTGTAGCAATTGTGTTTAATTAATTTATTGATAGTGTAGTGTTAGGTTAATTGTAGGTAATTGTAGGTAGTTTATTTAATTATTTTATTGATAGGGTAGTGTTAGGTTTAATTATATCTTAGGTTAGGATTTATTTTACAGGTAAATTTGTTATTATTTTAACTAGGTAACTATTAAATAGTTCTTAACTATTTAATAGCTATTGTTCCTGGTTAAAATAAATACAAAGTTACCTGTAAAATAAATATTAATCCTAAAATAGCTATAATATAATTATAATTTATATTGTAGCTATATTAGGATTTATTTTACAGGTAAGTATTTAGCTTTAAATAGGAATAATTTATTAAATAAGAGTTAATTTATTTCGTTAGATGTAAATTATATTTAAGTTAGGGGGGTGTTAGTGTTAGGGTTAGACTTAGCGTTAGGGGTTAATACATTTATTAGAATAGCGGTGAGCTCCGCTCGGAAGATTAGGGGTTAATAATTGAAGTTAGGTGTCGGCGATGTTAGGGAGGGCAGATTAGGGGTTAATACTATTTATGATAGGGTTAGTGATGCGGATTAGGGGTTAATAACTTTATTATAGTAGCGCTCAGGTCCGCTCGGCAGATTAGGAGTTAATAAGTGTAGGCAGGTGTCGGCGACGTTGAGGGGGGCAGATTAGGGGTTAATAAATATAATATAGGGGTTGGCGATGTTAGGGCAGCAGATTAGGGGTACATAGGGATAACGTAGGTTGCGGCGGTTTACGGAGCGGCAGATTAGGGGTTAAAAAAAACATGCAGGGGTCAGCGATAGCGGGGGCGGTAGATTAGGGGTTAATAAGTGTAAGGGTAGGGGTGTTTAGACTCGGGGTACATGTTAGAGTGTTAGGTGCAGACGTAGGAAGTGTTTCCCCATAGGAAACAATGGGGCTGCGTTAGGAGCTGAACGCTGCTTTTTTGCAGGTGTTAGGTTTTTTTTCAGCTCAAACAGTCCCATTGTTTCCTATGGGGGAATCGTGCACGAGCACGTTTTTGAGGCCGGCCGCGTCCATAAGCAACTCTGGTATCGAGAGTTGCATTTGCGGTAAAAATGCTCTACGCTCCTTTTTTGGAGCCTAACGCAGCATTTGTTTGAACTCTCGATACCAGAGTTAATTTTATGGTGCGGCCAGAAAAAAGCCCGCAGAGCGTTAACAGCCCTTCTACCGCCAAACTCCAAATCTAGGCCTAAGAATGCCAAGAGAACAAAGCAAATTTGATGATTAAAGTATATTGGAAAGTTGTTTAAAATTGCATGCCCTATCTGAGTCATCAAACTTTCATTTTGACTACACTGTCGCTTTCCCACTGACAATTCATTCTATACAGTCTAGATGTATCTTGTTTATATCTCTCTATTCCTTTAATTGTGCTGTAGAAGGATTAAAAATGTGTTAATCTTATAACAAAACCCAGATTGTTTTTTTTTTTTACAGCTGATGGATTTTGTTTTCCATTTTAATTACTGTCACTATGGGCTCCAATGTCACCCTAACATATGCAAAATGTTATATGAACATTTTTGAAGAATATTTTAGCAATATCCTTTATGTGTACTATATGCCTCCACTTGATGGCTCTGTATTGATTATATTTTTGGCATTTGGTTGAGTGACATTGGAACCTTTTATGATTGTGTTTCTTGTTTAAATGGTGCCACTAAAACATTGGGGTGTCCAGGGATCTTGTCATCCTTCTATATCTGAATTTCAGGAAAAACCCTTGGTAGTAGACATGTGAACTGAAGAAGCTCCAAAGCTACATCTGCAACTCCTTTAATTTAGCCCATATTATATTTTATGTATAATGCATGTCCTATTATTGTTTGCAAATCACATTTATCTGATTGTTTTTCTACAACATTCACCATTTAAAGTCTATCAGGATTTGTGTAGAGAAATAATTTATTTGATACGCTTTTCTAAAAGATAGTGATATAACTCCATATTTAGAAATTGAGCTATTAAAGGGACATGAAACCCAATTTTTTCTTTCATGATTTAGAAAGAGCATACAATTATAAACAACTTTCTAATTTACTTCTATTATCTATTTTGCTTCATTCTCTTGATATTCTTGGCTGAAAAGCATATCTAGATATGCTTAGTAGCTGCTGATTGGTAGCTGCACATAGATGCCTCCTGTGATTGGTTCACCATGTGCAACGCTATTTCTTCATTAAAGTATATCTAAAGAATGAAGCAAATTAGGTAATAGGAGTAAATTGGAATGTTGTTTAAAATTATATTCTCTACCTTAATCATGAAAGAAAATGTTTGGGTATAGTGTCCCTTTAAGTGCAAACTTTATTAAAGAAAAATACATACAGGGCTCAATCACAGTCCATTAGAAAATATGTAATGATTTTCAACAGAAAAATTCCATTAAAGTCTTGATCATATGATAAGCTTTTTCTAAAGAATTGTGATTGACCCCATAAATTGAAAACAGAAATACATAACTTTCTTTACAACAGAAAAAAATGGTTTATGACCAGAGGGCAAAAGAAGACTGTAGCATATTACTCCATAGACTAAAAGATCCAGGTTTATGGATTTATATATAAGGTGACTATAGACATAATAAATGAGAAATACTTATTAGAATGTACATAAAATATCCCTCTGCATTTTGCCTGCACAATCTGGCTCTCTGTTTAGGAAGCAACCTACTGTGAAAGAGTTTGTGCATCACAATATTATTCCAAAAATAAGAAGTACATAAATTTACAGAATCCGTATTTAAGCCACTTTCAATGTACTGACCTCATTAAAATCTGCAGCTATTTAATGCATGCAGCAGTGTTGAATTGGGCATGACAGGAATAATAATAAAGGTATAAATATTTTATATTTTATAGTAATGTCCCTCAATATCAATGGCACTACTTCTAGGAAAATGTTTTCTATTATAATAAAAATCCCAAATATCCTTGTATGGCCTATGCCCTTATGCCTATACATGTTTTCATTTTATGCTACAAGGAAAGTTGCTGTGTATCATTTGATCCATAACTTGTACAGTAGAGAAACTAAAAAGGACGCACCGAGCAGCACTTAATGACTATAGTAGACATGTGCATTTGTTTGGTTACCAATACACATTCGTTAAATGAACACAGTTTATTCCTTTTGTTTTGACTAAACAAATATCATAATGAATTTAACATGAAAATTAAAGAGAATTAATGAATAGCAACAACTTTGTCAGTTTTCATTTGTTTCCTTTAAATAGTTTAAATACTTACCTGTAGTGAGCTGGAGATCTGCGCTAATCACGTCCTCTTCTTCAAAGAGCACCTGCCCCGCTAACAGGAGGCTTAGCGCGGTGGCACTCAAGGCTGCATTAAAGGAGAAGGTCCTTCAATGCAGGCCCTGGGAGATGCCGCACAAAGCCTCCTATTAGCGCATAATCAAGGATCTGTGAAGAAGAATCATGATTAGTGCGGCCCTCCAACATGATAAAGGTATTTTTGTTTTGCTATAGGTAAACTTTGTCCCCAGTAGCAAAGGAACATTTACATTTGTTTAACACAAACAAATGTAAATATTCCAGGAATAGACAGTATTTGTTTAGTTTAAAATAATACGAATACCAAATAGCGCGGGCAACAAGTATTCAAAAATACAATCACCTAGATTACGAGTTTTGCTGTAACAGGGGTGCGGTGCTAACACACAGTTTTCTCTCAAAAAGTAACACTGGTATTACGGGGTTTTTTAAACCCGGTGTTAGCCGCAAAAAGGTGAGCATAGAGCAGAATTTAGCTCCACATCTCACCTCAATACCAGCACTGCTTACGGTAGCGGTAAGCTGGCTAAACGTGCTCGTGCACGATTTCCCCATAGGTATCTATGGGGCAGAGCCGGCTGAAAAAAACCTAACACCTGCAAAAAAGCAGCGTTCAGCTCCTAATGCAGCCCCATTGATTCCTATGGGGAAATACTTTTATGTCTACACCTAACACCCTAACATGAACCACGAGTCTAAACATCCCTAATCTTACACTTATAAACCCCTAATCCGCCGCCCCCGACATCACCACCACATGCATTATATTATTAACCCCTAATCTGCCGCTCCGGACACCGCCGCCACCTACATTATCCCTATGAACCCCTAATCTGATGCCCCCAACATTGCCGACACCTACATTATATTTATTAACCCCTACTCTGCCGCCCCCAATGTCGCCACCACCTAACTACACTTATTAACCCCTAATCTGCCATCGCCAACGTCGCCTCCACTATAATAAATATATTAACCCCTAAACCTAAGTCTAACCCTAACCCTAACACACCCCTAACTTAAATTTAATTTAAAATAATCTAAATAAAATAAATTTAATTACCTAAATTATTCCTATTTAAAACTAAATACCTATAAAATAAACCCTAAGCTAGCTACAATATAACTAATAGTTACATTGTATTTAGCTTAGGGTTTATTTTTATTTTACAGGCAAGCTTGTATTTATTTTAACTAGGTAGAATAGTTATTAAATAGTTATTGACTATTTAATAACTTCCTAGTTAAAATAAATACAAATATACCTGTAAAATAAATCCTAACCTAAGTTACAATTACACCTAACACTACACTATCATTTAATAAATTACCTAAACTAACTACAATTAATTACAATTAAATTAAATAAACTAAAGTATGAAAAAAAACCCCACTAAATTACAGAAAATAATAAAATAATTACAAGAATTTTAAACTAATTACACCTAATCTAATCCCCCTAATAAAATAAAAAAGCCCCCCAAAAATAATACAAATCCCTACCCTACACTAAATTACAAATAGCCCTTAAAAGGGCTTTTTGCAGGGCATTGCCCCAAAGTAATCAGCTATTTTACATGTAAAAAAAATACAATACCCCCCCAACATTAAAACCCACCACCCACACACCCAACCCTACTCTAAAACCCACCCAATCCCCCCTTAATAAAACCTAATACTACCCCCTTGAAGATCACCCTACCTTGAGACATCTTCACCCAACCGGGCAGAAGTGGTCCTCCAGACAGGCAGAAGTCTTCATCTGATCTGGGCAGAAGAGGACCTCCAGACGGCCAGAAGTCTTCATCCAGATGGCATCTTCTATCTTCATCCATCCGGAGCGGAGCAGGTTCATCTTCAAGCCATCCAACGTGGAGCATTCTCTTCCATCAGATGACTAACACTAAATTATGGTACCTTTAAGTGACGTCATCCAAGATGGCGTCCCTTCAATTCCGATTAGCTGATAGAATTCTATCAGCCAATCCGAATTAAGGTAGAAAAAATCCTATTGGCTCATCCAATCAGCCAATAGGATTGAGCTCACATTCCAATCAGACAATAGAATGTGAGCTCAATCCTATTGGCTGATTGGTCAGCCAATAGGATTGAACTTCAATCCTATTGGCTGATTACATCAGCCAATAGGATTTTTTCTACCTTAATTCTGATAGAATTCTATCTGTAATTTTCTAAATTGCAATTTTCAAAATGTATAATACATAGCCATTAGTACTCTATGGATATTGATATGGCTTTAAAGATTAACAGAAAATAGCTTTGTTAGCAACTAGTGTAACAAACTTAACAGGTTATCTGTATAAATATCTTGTAGATAAGGATTGTATATAAGATAGATTATAGCAGTTTTAAGTTTAATTGCAATTTTCAATCTCAATAAGAAATATGTATTGTTAAAGTTTCCAAGTCTGTGGGAGGAGAGTGAAATACAAATCAGGTGGGAATGTGTAATTACCTGGGCATTTAAGCCACAGGTGTAAGTTTTTAGGTATGGTCTATGATTACGGCATGCTTGTAAGCCAAAATGTGTAAGACCGAGCTGTTTTACACATGTCAATTTGTTGATTTTCACTAAATAAAGAATATTCGTTTATCTGGGACGCCT
This sequence comes from Bombina bombina, assembly GCF_027579735.1. NCBI lineage: Eukaryota > Metazoa > Chordata > Amphibia > Anura > Bombinatoridae > Bombina > Bombina bombina. Next base: position 1,368,681,244 of record NC_069500.1, read on the forward strand.
GGATCTATAATTTTCACTTCTATTAATTTACTGCAAACTTGGAGGCGTTTTGCTAACCGGATCTGTAGCCAGTAGCTTGTGATGACACAGGAAGGGTAATAGCTGCATCTAACCATCCGATCAGGAGGAGCTCATTGTATCAGCCGAGGGAAGGAAGTGAAGCAGAGCTGAGCAGCAACATCAAAACGGAGCAGCGTTCGTAAGTCGTAAGTCCTTTTGATCCTAAGGACGAGCCTCGCTCCATTTATGAGCCAAGTCAAGCCATGAGAGTGAGGATATAGAAGGCGGCCGCCTGAGCTTGGCTATGTTATGATATGCCTAACTGTGTATCGTATATCCACTGAAGCTGTGTTTTTAAGGACTTAAGATATTGCACTACTAAAAGTGATTGAGCTTGTATTGGAAAAAAGCCCAGTGGTAATACTATTACTGCTAAACCCTGAGAGATTAAAGGAAGAAAGGAGAAGCACGTTATATTGCTATAAACCCCCCTGTTTGTATAGAAATATATTGAGACCCGCACTATGTTTCAATTTTTACTTTATAATGTATTTTTGATTTGTTTTGTGACACTTTTTTGTTTCACAAAATCGTTACCGAGAGCTCTGAGGATTGGAAGCGATATCCTGATGAGCATTAACTTCCATTGCGCTCTAGTGATTTACTTTCAAACCCTATTCGCTCATGCTTAACTGTAAGCGCTCCACTCGTAATCTGGTTTATAGCAATTTTAATTTTACAATTTTGAACTTTAAATATAACTTTTTATTTTTAGAGATTGTGATGTTCAGCAGATGGATGGTCAAATATGGTAAAAGATAAAAAAAGTATTTTAAAAAAAGGTCAAAGTCTGTTGATAGACAGATACATCATTTTTAGTGTTAGATTAGTGAAGACTGCATGATAACAAACAACATAATGATAAAGCACTTCCAATGCTTTTGTATTCAGTTTCATGGTGCATTCTTGTCATTTGTAGAGATGGAGTTATAATTTTTTTTCTAAAATTATGCAAAAGTTAATTGAGTGGAAGAAAATCATATTGATTCTTATTACAAATAATGTACTGTGTTTTCAATTGTAATTCACAAGTCATACTTTTGTTCCACTCTCATGAATCTGTATTAGACAAAGTCAAGCCACAAACCATTTAATCTGATTTTTATTCTTTGTATCAGATAAAAATCAACCGATGCCTATTTTTATTCAATCATACAAAAAAAAAATTAAGCATAAACATTACTTGCCTGGGTTACTGGGAACTTTGCAGCTGTCTGTCAGTGTTCAGGGCTCTGGAGTTTGCTGTGGCTTAGGATGTGTACCCAGTCCAGTCTGTGAGTGCGGTTCATTCCAGTGTTTTGTATTTACATAGGGGAGGTTACAAAAGCCTGTGTCACCCTGGGAGGTTCCCAGTTGGTTTGTTTGGAGGTATGCATTGTGTGGGTGCTGGTTTAGGGTCCCAGGAAGGGGGAGACCTTGTTGTGGTCCTGGACTTGATCCTTTGGTGCCAAATGTAACTGACTTCCCCCAGTTTTGCTTTTAAACATTGCTGTGAATCTGCTGGTGAGTGCCAGGTTTTCTGTGTGTTGTGTTGATAATGTTTGTAATGCTTCCCTGTGGACCTTTCACCCAGGCTACTCTGGGGTTAACTGCCTGGGTTACTGGGAACTTTGCAGCTGTCTGACAGTGTTCAGGGCTGTGGAGTTTGCTGTGGCTTAGGATGTGTACCCAGTCCAGTCTGTGAGTGTGGTTCATTCCAGTGTTTTATATATATATATATAAACATACATGCATACATAATATAAGGAATATAAGGAAAAGCATGGTGTTGAGAAAGCGCTATAAAATGATCACAGAAAAAAACTGCTAATATATTAAATAAATATATAAAAAGGAGTATTAGGTGAACGTCAATAGAATAAAATAAAATAAAACAGACTGTCAAAAGCACCTATTGCACTAATATGAGTGATATAGGTATAAAACTTATGACTATCGCCAGTAGGTATTGGACATACAAGAAAAAATCTCAATCATATGAGGTAAGTTGCCACATCTGTCAGAACAAAGCCTCCAGTTTTGGGTCTTTGACTTTATCCGTGGTAGAAGTGGTCTTCTCTTCTTGGAGTATGGTGAGCTGATGTGAGATTAGAGTTCTTGATTGTCCCTCCGTGAGCCCAGTGGTTATGTAATTCAAAAAGCACAAGGAAGAAACATAGCATAATACAATTTTAAGGAAAACATAAATAAATTAACAAGCCAAGTTCCTACTCACTTTTAAAACCCTTAAACATATGCGGTATGATAAAAGCTGTTTCCAGGATTCTTCCGTTCTGCAAATAAGTTTCCCAAGAGAATCAGAGTCCCATTATAAAGTCTGAGATCTAAGCAGTGCCTAAAACACCAAAAAGGCATAGAAATAACATAACATAAAGTGAAGTCCCAAGGAATAATCCCTTTACGCGTTTTAAAGGTTCAATGAATCCTTCTTCCTCAGAGGGTTCCATTTTCTTAAGGAATGCATCCGATGGGAAATTTAAAAGCTGGGCTGCATCACACCCCTGAATAGTCCCCTGTCCTAATTGGTTAGAGCTAGGTCACGTGCTTCCGTGTCAGGCGGCAACATGATGTATTGATGAAATAGATAGATGAATACATCTTAGCCAATCGTGGGGGCAAAATGTCCTGGTTACTAGAAGTAACACCTATACACAAACAGAGGCTATCTGTATGCACTCTAAATATACAAGGCAAAACATATACAAGTAGAGCGGTGCTTATTTAGGCAAATATAAGGTAAAATAAAACGGTATGCCTAAATATTTAAAACATATTAAAATATATATATATATATAAACATATTCTAAACAAAGTTAAAACACTGTTAATAATTATTTATGTAATCTTTGAGGTGAAAGATACAGATAGATAAAAATTAGACAAAGTGCAGTGTTAACTTTGATCATAAAAATTATTCATACCGTTTCAGAATTAATTTATAATTTATTAAGGCCTAGATTTGGAGTTCGGCGGTAAAAGGGCTGTTAACGCTCCGCGGGCTTTTTTCTGGCCGCACCATAAATTTAACTCTGGTATCGAGAGTTAAAACAAATGCTGCGTTAGGCTCCAAAAAAGGAGCGTAGAGCATTTTTACCGCAAATGCAACTCTCGTTACCAGAGTTGCTTACGGACGCGGCCGGCATCAAAAACGTGCTCGTGCACGATTCTCCCATAGGAAACAATGGGACTGTTTGAGCTGAAAAAAAACCTAACACCTGCAAAAAAGCAGCGTTCAGCTCCTAACGCAGCCCCATTGTTTCCTATGGGGAAACACTTCCTACGTCTGCACCTAACACCCTAACATGTACCCCGAGTCTAAACACCCCTAACCTTACACTTATTAACCCCTAATCTGCCGCCCCCGCTATCGCTGACCCCTGCATTACAGTTTTAACCCCTAATCTTCCGCTCCGTAAACCGCCGCAACCTACGTTATCCCTATGTACCCCTAATCTGCTGCCCTAACATCGCCGACCCCTATGTTATATTTATTAACCCCTAATCTGCCCCCCACAACGTCGCCGACACCTGCCTACACTTATTAACCCCTAATCTGCCAAGCGGACCTGAGCGCTACAATAATAAAGTTATTAACCCCTAATCCGTCTCACTAACCCTATCATAAATAGTATTAACCCCTAATCTGCCCTCCCTAACATCGCCGACACCTACCTTCAATTATTAACCCCTAATCTTCTGATCGGAGCTCACCGCTATTCTAATAAATGTATTAACCCCTAAAGCTAGGTCTAACCCTAACACTAACACCCCCCTAACTTAAATATAATTTACATATAACGAAATAAATTAACTCTTATTAAATAAATGATTCCTATTTAAAGCTAAATACTTACCTGTAAAATAAACCCTAATATAGCTACAATATAAATTATAATTATATTTTAGCTATTTTAGGATTAATATTTATTTTACAGGCAACTTGGTATTTATTTTAACTAGGTACAATAGCTATTAAATAGTTAAGAACTATTTAATAGTTACCTAGTTAAAATAATTACAAAATTACCTGTAAAATAAATCCTAACCTAAGATATAATTAAACCTAACACTACCCTATCAATAAAATAATTAAATAAACTACCTACAATTACCTACAATTAACCTAACACTACACTATCAATAAATTAAATAAACACAATTGCTACAAATAAATACAATTAAATAAACTAGCTAAAGTACAAAAAATAAAAAAGAACTAAGTTACAGAAAATAAAAAAATATTTACAAACATAAGAAAAATATTACAACAATTTTAAACTAATTACACCTACTCTAAGCCCCCTAATAAAATAACAAAGCCCCCCAAAATAAAAAATTCCCTACCCTATTCTAAATTAAAAAAGTTACAAGCTCTTTTACCTTACCAGCCCTGAACAGGGCCCTTTGCGGGGCATGCCCCAAGAAGTTCAGCTCTTTTGCCTGTAAAAAAAAACATACAATACCCCCCCCAACATTACAACCCACCACCCACATACCCCTAATCTAACCCAAACCCCCCTTAAATAAACCTAACACTAATCCCCTGAAGATCTTCCTACCTTGTCTTCACCATACCAGGTTCACCGATCCGTCCTGGCTCCAAGATCTTCATCCAACCCAAGCGGGGGTTGGCGATCCATAATCCGGTGCTGAAGAGGTCCAGAAGAGGCTCCAAAGTCTTCATCCTATCCGGCAAGAAGAGGACATCCGGACCGGCAAACATCTTCTCCAAGCCGCATCTTCTATCTTCTTCCATCCGGTGCGGAGCGGGTCCATCTTGAAGCAGGCGACGCGGATCCATCCTCTTCTTCCGATGTCTCCCGACGAATGACGGTTCCTTTAAGGGACGTCATCCAAGATGGCGTCCCTCGAATTCCGATTGGCTGATAGGATTCTATCAGCCAATCGGAATTAAGGTAGGAATTTTCTGATTGGCTGATGGAATCAGCCAATCAGAATCAAGTTCAATCCGATTGGCTGATCCAATCAGCCAATCAGATTGAGCTCGCATTCTATTGGCTGTTCCGATCAGCCAATAGAATGCGAGCTCAATCTGATTGGCTGATTGGATCGGCCAATCGGATTGAACTAGATTCTGATTGGCTGATTCCATCAGACAATAAGAAAATTCCTACCTTAATTCCGATTGGCTGATAGAATCCTATCAGCCAATCGGAATTCGAGGGACGCCATCTTGGATGACATCCCTTAAAGGAACCGTCATTCGTCGGGAGACATCGGAAGAAGAGGATGGATCCGCGTCGCCTGCTTCAAGATGGACCCGCTCCGCACCGGATGGAAGAAGATAGAAGATGCGGCTTGGAGAAGATGTTTGCCGGTCCGGATGTCCTCTTCTTGCCGGATAGGATGAAGACTTTGGAGCCTCTTCTGGACCTCTTCAGCACCGGATTATGGATCGCCAACCCCCGCTTGGGTTGGATGAAGATCTTGGAGCCAGGACGGATCGGTGAACCTGGTATGGTGAAGACAAGGTAGGAAGATCTTCAGGGGATTAGTGTTAGGTTTATTTAAGGGGGGTTTGGGTTAGATTAGGGGTATGTGGGTGGTGGGTTGTAATGTTGGGGGGGGGTATTGTATGTTTTTTTTTACAGGCAAAAGAGCTGAACTTCTTGGGGCATGCCCCGCAAAGGGCCCTGTTCAGGGCTGGTAAGGTAAAAGAGCTTGTAACTTTTTTAATTTAGAATAGGGTAGGGAATTTTTTATTTTGGGGGGCTTTGTTATTTTATTAGGGGGCTTAGAGTAGGTGTAATTAGTTTAAAATTGTTGTAATATTTTTCTTATGTTTGTAAATATTTTTTTATTTTCTGTAACTTAGTTCTTTTTTATTTTTTGTACTTTAGCTAGTTTATTTAATTGTATTTATTTGTAGCAATTGTGTTTATTTAATTTATTGATAGTGTAGTGTTAGGTTAATTGTAGGTAATTGTAGGTAGTTTATTTAATTATTTTATTGATAGGGTAGTGTTAGGTTTAATTATATCTTAGGTTAGGATTTATTTTACAGGTAAATTTGTTATTATTTTAACTAGGTAACTATTAAATAGTTCTTAACTATTTAATAGCTATTGTACCTAGTTAAAATAAATACCAAGTTGCCTGTAAAATAAATATTAATCCTAAAATAGCTACAATGTAATTATAATTTATATTGTAGCTATATTAGGATTTATTTTACAGGTAAGTATTTAGCTTTAAATAGGATTAATTTATTTAATAAGAGTTAATTTATTTCGTTAGATTAAAATTATATTTAAGTTAGGGGGGTGTTAGTGTTAGGGTTAGACTTAGCTTTAGGGGTTAATACATTTATTAGAATAGCGGTGAGCTCCGATCGGAAGATTAGGGGTTAATAATTGAAGTTAGGTGTCGGCGATGTTAGGGAGGGCAGATTAGGGGTTAATACTATTTATGATAGGGTTAGTGAGGCGGGTTAGGGGTTAATAACTTTATTATAGTAGCGGTGCGGTCCGCTCGGCAGATTAGGGGTTAATAAGTGTAGGCAGGTGTCGGCGACGTTGTGGGGGGCAGATTAGGGGTTAATAAATATAATATAGGGGTCGGCGGTGTTAGGGGCAGCAGATTAGGGGTACATAAGGATAACGTAGGTGGCGGCGCTTTGCGGTCGGAAGATTAGGGGTTAATTATTTTAAGTAGCTGGCGGCGATGTTGTGGGGGGCAGATTAGGGGTTAATAAATGTAATATAGGGGTCGGCGGGGTTAGGGGCAGCAGATTAGGGGTACATAAGTATAACGTAGGTGGCGGTCGGAAGATTAGGGGTTAAAATTTTTAATCGAGTGGCGGCGATGTGGGGGGAGCTCGGTTTAGGGGTACATAGGTAGTTTATGGGTGTTAGTGTACTTTAGGGTACAGTAGTTAAGAGCTTTATAAACCGGCGTTAGCCAGAAAGCTCTTAACTCCTGCTATTTTCAGGCGGCTGGAATCTTGTCGTTAGAGCTCTAACGCTCACTGCAGAAACGACTCTAAATACCGGCGTTAGAAAGATCCCATTGAAAAGATAGGATACGCAAATGGCGTAGGGGGATCTGCGGTATGGAAAAGTCGCGGCTGTAAAGTGAGCGTTAGACCCTTTAATCACTGACTCCAAATACCAGCGGGCGGCCAAAACCAGCGTTAGGAGCCTCTAACGCTGGTTTTGACGGCTACCGCCGAACTCTAAATCTAGGCCTAAATGTTTATAAACCGGTCAATCAGACAGATTTATTCTAAATGACCCTATTGTGACAAGTGTGTTATAGTGGTTTATCTACAACATTGATTTTTGATATTATTATAATGTATAAGAAAGATGATATAGATATAAAGGGGTAAGGTAAGGCCAGAATTAGGAAATAATGGATATTCCCCAAATCCAATAATATATTTATGTTTCATTACTCAACAAGAAATGCAGCTAAATCAATATCCGTATTGAGACCTTTTGGTGTCATTGTGTTCAGATGGTGAATCCAAAAGATCTCACGTCTCCTGAGATGGAGCTCTCTATTTACCCCTTCTGGGGCCTTTTTAATGTGTTCCAGAATGGTGCCCTTTAAGCATGTAGGATCTTAAGTTCTATTGTGGGCTGACGGGCTATGGGCTTTTCCCCCTTTTTCTATATTCTTTATAAGCTCCAAGAGTCTTTTCTTGTGAGGTTGTGTCGTACGCCCTGTGTACTGCAGTTTACAACTGCATTCTAAAAGGTACACTACATACTCCGTCCTGCAATTAACGAGTGTTGCAATGCCATAGGTCTTTTTTGTTGCTGTGGAAATAATCTGATTGGTAGGTTTATGTTTACTATAATGTTGAGCACATGCTACACAGTTAAGTCTGTTTCATTTGAAGAAGTCAATTGAATAAGATTGTAGCCAATTTCCTGTGGTTTTCTCTTTTTCTTGAGCTAATATCTTTCAGCATAGGGACTTTTGTTTGTATGTGCCAGTGTTTTTTCATGATCATTTCTATCCCTTTTGCTCCTGTGTTTTAAGTAGTGATAAATGCAACACTTCCATTTTTGTTTTTCTTGAGTTTCTTGTCTTTATTTCCCACTTTAAGTAGAGGTTCCCTATCCATTCTTTTTACTTTATTGTGAGCCTTCACTAGGTTTTCTTCCTTATAGCCCTTAAATAGCAATTTAGTCTTTAAGAGTTCTGACTTTCTCTCAAAGTAACTAGTTCTTGAGCAGTTTCTTTTCAGCATTTGAAAATGCCCATAAGGGATATTATTAATCCAATTCAGATGTGTCCACTATTAGCGTTAAGATATCCAATGATATCGGTGGGCTTCTTATAGAGTCTTGGTAGAATTGTGTCCCCTTCTGTGAATAGGACTAGATCCAGGAATTCTATTTCTCTTCTAATATTTGTAACCGTAAAAGTGAGATTGAGGGGCGTGACTCTGGGCAGCTCCTTGAATGGACGCATTATCAGTTGCTCTGTGTGAAACATTAATATTTTGCCTTCTATTGATGTTTATGAGGATCTCCCATCTACCTCTCCCAGATGATTAGGCTCTGCTTACAAAGAGGAATCAAATGATACCACAACATTGGGACTACCACACTTTATAACTGATCCGGAGAGTTGAGGCCTAAGGCAGCCACTTCAGTGAGAGGCTCTCAACACCCCCCCCCCCGGTACCTTGTAAGCCGGGTATGCAGTGCGTAGACACTGAAAACAGTCAAACTAACTAACTAGGGGTCACTAAACATTAGATCGCTTATAGGATATCTAAGAACTAAAGTCAGCAACGATGGGCTTAAAGAGCCTGCAAGCTTACCACAAAGAGACTATAATGGCGTCTTCCCACTGTGGTGAGAGGGCCATGGCTGCACTTGACCGGTGGGAGAAACAAACGCAAATGATGCTAGCGGAACATTTTGCAAGACTCCAACGGGACCTGCTCGATTTACTGTGTCCATCCTTGGAAGATACCGTGACACAGAGAGATCCTAACGCACTGAAGGCCTCTCACGAGGTGAACGAGGGGGAGTCGGGAGTGCAGGTGCCGGCTCCGCTCTATCAGACAGGCACGCTGAGGCAAATAGCCATGCAGGAAGAGAAAGGTACTGGGAAGCGCTGTCGCCTAGGCCCTACCCTCCTTCTGTTGGGAAAATTCTGGGAGCGCCCTTCACATCTAGACGGAGATCTGCCCATCAAGCAATGAGATCTTACTGTTGTTTGTCGGCTGCAATGGGGGAACGCAGCCGGCGATGGAAATTTGCACCAGAGACTAGGAGTGGGCTAGACATGAGTTTTGGGCTAATTAGCGTGCCAGATAATGGGATAGCCACCAACACTGTCTTCATTTATAAATAGCAACACCCATTACAGAGACCTTCTTAATTCATGAGTCTGTTTTTGTGCACAATCACCCTATCAATGTCCGTTTTTTCATGTAGTATACTTTTTATTTATTTTGTGCTCCACATATGTTGATCTAATTAAAGGTTCTGGGGCTTGTATTGTGTAAGAGCTCAGTTACCGCTTATATGACGATGCGGAGTGAACAGTCACTATGGGACTTCCTAACTGAATCTGGTACAATCGTAGCCTACTTTCTATCAGTGCACTGAGGTCGGCTATATGCATTTTGCATGACAATTAGAAAAGCGGATAACTGCAGTTAAATTTTATATAATGCCGCTATGATTTTTAGGTTCCCTAATGGCAGACTGTGTATGTGTTTATGTACTCACCACTGTCACTTGAAAATTTCGTTAATTAGATTATCTGATGTTATATTTTAAATTCCAGGTGTACGGCAGCTCAATGTATGCATGTATGGGGATAAGAGCCTAGGAATCTCATTTATTACATGGGGTGCCAACTTTTACACTGTAATGGAAGAAATTTGCAGAAAGCTTTGATATCACAAACTTACAGCTCCGTTGAACTTACACTCTTTATCCATTTAAAATGTCTAACCGTTTCTCAAAGCACACGCTCATCAGCAGTTTGATTGATAATGTATGGAGTAACTTTGTTCCTCTCTTCCCTAAGGGTGCTTACAACACTTATAATCCCCTCCTACTCTGTCAATTACCTAATGTTCACTACTCCATAGCTGAGACATATTACATAGTGAATTCAGTGTTGATAGACACCTGCATGCACTATTACTTGACCTATTGACAGGAAACTCGCTCCATGCTGAGTGTTATATACAAAGTAAGATATTCTTATATAACTATTTGTATTTAATGTTCGTGCGATTCCATACTCCTAAGTAGATCTTAACCCCAGTGCATATTTTACAATTTATTACTAGTTTGACACGTTACTTTCGTAATATCCTCTGCTAGAATATATCATATATCTCTTTTAGTATAGTTTGAGTTCTATATATTTAAAATAGAGGTTTATCAGTTGGGATCCAAAAGAGGTCCCCTACTGTTCATGACTGTCCTCTGTCACTTTATACCTTACAGCGAGGTCCAAAAGTGGCCCAAGAGTTCATTTAGAGGACATACAAATACACCAGCCAATACGATGTCTACTGATTAATGTTAAATAATGCCATATAGCTATGTCTTGTATATTCTGGTTGAACTTCTTTTGCATGTATAATTAGAATCAACTTGTGTAAGGATGTTACTGAAAGACATATGTGTGCTGTCAATTAAACCTCAATAAAAATATTTATTAAAAAAAAAAAAAACACCCTTTAAAAAAAAAAAAAAAAAAAAAAAAGTGAGATTGAACTAATTACGGTTTATATGATTCAAGAAACTTCTTAATTCAACATAATCTCCCTCCCAAATCACTACAATATTGTCAATGAACCTTGACTATGTTATTATATGTGATTGGTAAGGGTTGTTGTTCCATATGTTAGATTCCTCCCAGAGTCCCATATACAGATTGGCATAACTGGGGGCAAATTTGTCTCCATTGCAGTTCCACTGATCTGCAGATCTGAAATAATTTTTCTCCAGAATAAACTTGATGGATTCAATTAGAAGCGATTTCTTGATACTGGTAAGGTTTGTCAATTCATTAAGCCAATATCTAATCGCCTCCTGTCCCTTATGATGAGGTATATTAGTGTATAGTGCACTAACGTCTAAAGTAAGCCACCTATAATTATATTTCCACTTTATCTATGAAACATTTTTGTATGATATGTGGAGTATCTCTAATATAGGCTCAAAGAGTCAGTTCTAGGGGCTGTAGGAAACAGTCCACATATTCTGATAATTTGGTAGTTATGGATCCAATCCCAGAAATTATGGGTCTGTCCAGTATATTAACCTGATCTTTAAGGATCTTGGGCAGAGTGATAGAACATTGTTTTAGGTGTAGTTGAATCTAAGAATTTGAATTAATGATCATTTGAGACTCCTTCATGTTTTGCTGTATCTAGCAGATTGTTGTATGCCTTCAGGAAAAAAGGAGTTGGATCCTCATGTATTTTCCTGTATGTGGTCTCATCTGTTAACAATCTTTCTGCTTCTTTTATGTATGTACTTCTGTCTTGAACCACAATACTACCCCCCTTGTCTGCCTCACAAATGACAATTTGCTTATTATCCTTAAGTTGTTTTAAAATGATTTTGTCTTTTTTTGTAAGATTATCATTATTAATTTTATAATTTTTGCAGAGACTATTCAAATCTTGCTGTTTTTGTTAGGAAAATACTGGAATGCAATTCCATTTAGATTGTGTAGGGAAGAAAGTGGATGCAGGGTTAAAGTTAGTAAAAGGATCAAAATTAATTTTACACTTCTGATCCTAGGTTGAGTTATTTACATTATGGTCACTCACAGTGTCATTTCACTCTACAAAAAATTGTTCAAGTGTAATCAGTGCATCTAGATCTTTGTCATCTAGATCATCAATCTTTACGTTATCTAAATGTTTTACACAATCATTTTACATTTTTTCAAAGTGTCTGGACAAAGTTAGTTTTCTAACAAACTTATGTGTATCCACAAATAATTCAAAAGAATTATGGCCTCTTTTAGGGGCAAAGGATAATCCCTTTGTAAGTATATCTTTTTCTTTAGTTGTTAATGTTTTGGTAGATAGATTAAAGATTTTAATAGTTTCTCAATCCTTGGTGATTTTATTATTTTTACATTTTGTGTGTTGGACCCTTCTACCTGCTATGCAGCCTCTTCTTCTTCTTCTTCTTCTTTTTCTCCCCTTCCTCTTTTCTGTGAGTTTGGCTTCTGTCACCAATCCAGGGTTAATGTTGGTCACTGGTACGTCTGGGGGTGTCTCTGTGACTGTATTTGGTAGTTCTGTCTCTCTAAGTGTTGTTGATAGTTCAAATTTAGATACCTTGGTCTTTGTGGATACTGTCTTTTGTTTTGGTTGTAATAATAGTTTGATCTGGGAGGTGTTTGATTGTGGTGATCTAAAAAATGCTGCTGATAGCGAGGAATAGTATGATATGGCAGTGTAGTACTGTTCTTGTTGTTTCTGTTGTACATCCTATTATTAATGTTATTGTGAAAATGTGCTTGTTGTCTTAGTTTAGGTTTGTTCTGTTTCAGCTTATTTATAGGGCCTTTGTAATTTTCCCTATGTGTAAACTTGTGTGTTGTCTGAAAGCTCTTTGAAGTGGGGGTTAGATGAATAACTGGGTGAATATATATGTTTGGAAAAATCCTCCTTCATGTTATCTGCTATTGGATTAGTGGTGTCATCCCTCTCCTCTTCTTCTTATGACATTAGACCCAATTGTTGGGATACTCTGATTTTCCATTTTATTCTGTTTTACTACATGGTAGTCTCTTAGGAATTTTTTTTTTCTTTTTGTTTTTTTAACCTGGCTTTCAAATCTCTTTATCTCATTAATATTTTCCAGGTCCAGCTCTTTAAAGTAAGCATCTCCTTTGAAAGCATTTAATTTATGTCTTATGTCAGTGATCTGCTCAGTAAAACTATTTACTTTCTTTGTTCTATATTTAATTAATATGTTAATCAGTGTTATAGAACAATCCGCTAGAGCAGTTTCCCATTCTGATAATAGTTCTATCTCTGTTTCCTCAAAAATGGGTGTTTTTTCCAATTTTAAACCTTGAGGGATATTACGATATTTGGTATATCTCTCTAGGTTGTTGCTGTCATGCTAGTTGAGAAGAAGTTGTTTTTTACTCAATTTCTCCAACTTCTCGAATATTCTTTTAGGAATAGTCATATTAAGATTAGTCTCTAAAGTAATTCTTCTTCATTTACAGACAGGTTTCTTTGTTTTGAGTGGGGGTCGAAATAGGCCCCATATTCAAAATCCTGTACATTACTCATAGTCCCTGATGATACAATTAGGCAGAGACAATATATATATGTATGTTAAACAAGTGAATAGAAATGAGTCTGTGCAGCTACAAACAGGCCTCCAAGGTACACAAAGTATCTGGTAAATACAAACAAGAAATAGAATGCATTCAGCCTCCAAAGGGGAAGAGGGCAAGCTGCACAAAAGTAAGCACTATGGCACTCAAGTCTTAGGGGCATATTTATCAAGCTCCGTATCACGCTTCAGGCTCGCTGAAGACCACTGGAGATGTAGAACCTCTTCAGCTGTTCAAATCTCAGAGAGTAAAACTCAGAATCCTGAGCCTGTGGAGGGAGTAGGATAAAGGGAAGACAAGTACAAGGAAAAGCGGGGTGATGAGAAAGCGCTATAAAATTATCACAGAAAAAACTGTGAATATATGAAATATATATATATATATCCTCCATGTGTATCTGCACTCTCAATCTCCTCCAGTCATCAACCAGGGTGCCAGGTCAGTAATATTCACAGTATTTTCAAAATAGGACTGCACTCGCTGGATTTAAGCATAAAACTTATTTTATTTTATTGTGGTAACGTTTCGGAGTCCACAGACTCCTTCCTCAGACCAGTACTGGTATTAGGTGAACACCAATAGAATAAAATAAAATAAAACAGACTGTCAAAGTCCCTTAATGCACTAAAGACAGTGAAATAGGTAAAAAAATTCTGATGAATATCGCCAGTAGATATTGCACTTACAAGAAAATACCTCAATCATATGAGGTAAGTTGCTGCTTCTGTCAGAGCAAAGCCTCCGGTTTTGGGTCTTGGACTGTATCTGTAGTAGAAGTGGCTTAGAGTCTTCTACCCTTGGAGTATGGTGAGCTGATGTGAGGTGAGAGTTCTTGATTGTCCCTCCATGAGCCTAGTGGTTATGTAATTCAAAAAGCACAAGGAAGAAACATAGTGTAATACAGTTTTAATGAAAACATAAATACATTAACAAGCCAAGTTCCTACTCACATAAAAAAAAAAACTCAAACATATGAGGTATGATAAAAGCCCAAAAGATTTAATGTAAACCTCAGACTTTTTCCAGGATTCTTCCATTCTCCAAATAAGTTTCCCAAGAGAAACAGAGTCCCAGTATAAAGTCCAATATCTAAGCAGTGCCTAAGACACCAAAAAGGTGTAGAAATAGCATAACATAAACTGAAGTCCCAAGGAATAATCCCTTACACGTTTCGAAGGTTCAATGAATCCTTCTTCCTCAGAGGGTTCCGTTTTCATACGGAATGCATCCGATGGGAAATTTAAAAGCTGGGCAGATGCATGCCCCTAGATACACCCCCTGTCCTGATTGGTTAGAGCTAGGTCACTAGGTCTATGTCAAATCAATTCTAGCACCTAGCAAATTGCGTAATCAAGAAAAAGAAAAAAATGCAGGGAATTGGCTACAATCTAATTCAATTGGCTTCTTCAAATGCAACAGACTTAACTGTGTAGCATGTGCTCACCATTATAGTAAACATAAACCTACCAAACAGGTGACTTCTACAGCAACAAACAAGACCTATGACATTACAACACTCGTTAATTGCAGGATGGAGGGGCCTATTTACTAATGTGCGAGCGGACATGATCCGATATTGCAGATCATATCAATAGATATGCTGTCGGCATTTATCATTGCACCAGCAGTTCTTGTGAACTGCTGGTGCAACGCCACACCCTGCAGATTCGTGGCCATTCAGCCGCCAGCAGGGGGTGTCAATTAACCTGATCGTATTGGATCGGGTTGATTTCCGATGATGTCTGTCTGCCACCTCAGAGCAGGCGGACAGGTTATGGAGCAGCGGTTTAGACCACTGATTCATAGCTTGTGTGTCTGGCGAGCCTGAAGGCTCGCCAGAAACATGGGGCTTCAAGCTCCACGGAGCTTGATAAATATGCCCCAGAGTATGTAGTGTATCTTTTAGAATGCAGTTATAAACTGCATTTGACAGGACATACAACACAACCTTACAAGAAAAGGCTCTTGGAGCATATGTCAGCCCCCTATTGAACATGTCATAATAAAGATCCTACATGCATGAGGGGCACCATTCTGGAACAAGTTTAAAAGGCCCCAGAAGGGGTTAATAGAGAGCTCCATCTCAGGAGAAGTGAGACCTTTTGGATTCACCATCTGAACACAATGACACCAAAAGGTCTCAATATGGATATTGATTTAGCTGCATTTCTTGTTGAGTAATGAAACATCAATATATTATAGGATTTGGGGAATATCCATTATTTCTTAATTCTGGTCTTACCTTACCCCTTTATATCTACATCATCTTTCTTATTCATTATAATAATATCAAAAATCCCTCTTGTAGATAAACCACTATTACACACTTCTCACAATAGGGTCATTTAGAATAAATCTGTCTGATGGACTGGTTTATAAACATTTAATAAATTATAAATTAATTCTGAAATGGTATGAATAATTTTTATGATCAAAATTAACATTGTACTTTGTCTCATTTTTATCTATCTGTATCTTTCACCTCAAAGATTACATAAATAATTATTAACAGTGTTTTAACTTTGTTTAGAATGTGTTTATATATATATATATATATATATATATATATATATATATATATATATTAATATGTTTTAAATATTTAGCCATACCATTTCATTTTACCTTATATTTGCATAAATAAGCACCGCTCTACTTGTATATGTTTCTCCCAATATTTGGATAGTCATAACACAAAAAAATGTTTAGAGAGATAGCGATCTTGTATATTTAGAGTGCATACAGATAACCTCTGTTTGTGTATAGGTGTTACTGCTAGCAACCAGGACATTTTGCCCCCACGATTGGTTAAGATGTAATCATCTATCTATTTTGTCAATACATCATGTTGGCGTCTGACACACAAGCACGTGACCTAGCTCTAATAAATCAGGACAGGGGGCCTATCTAGGGACGTGCCACCACCAGGGTTTTAAATTTCCCATCGGATGCATTCCGTAAGAAAACGGAGCCCTGTGAGGAAGAAGGATATATTGAACCTTGGGACTTCAGTTTATTTATTGTTATTTCTACTCCTTTTTGGTGTCTTAGGCACTGGTTAGATATCTGACTTTATCCTGGGACTCTTATTTCTCTTGGGAAACTTATTTGGAGAAGGGAAGAATCCTTAAAACACTCTGAGGTTTACATTATACAGTTTGGGCTTTTATCATACCTCATATGTTTGAGGATTTTAGATGTGAGTAGGAACTTGGCTTGTTAATTTATTTATCTTTTCATTAAAACTGTATTACGCTGTTTCTTCCTTGTGGTTTTTGAATTACATAACCACTGGGCTCACGGAGGGAAAATCAAGAACTGTCATCTCACATTAGCTCACCATACTCCAAAGGCCACTTCTACCACAGATACAGTCCAAGACCCAAAACTGGAGGCTTTGCTCTGACAGATGCAGCAACTTACCTCATATGATTGAGGTATTTTCTTGTAAGTGCAATACCTACTGGCGATATTCATCATAATTTGTATACCTATATCACTGCCTTTAGTGCAATAGGGGACTTTGAGAGTCTGTTTTATTTTATTTTATTCTATTGGTGTTCACCTAATACTCATATTTATATATATAAATGTCATATATTTGCTGTGTTTCCTGTGATCATTTTATAGTGCTTTCTCAACACCCCGCTTTTCTTGTCTCCCCTTTATCCTACTCCCTCCATGGGGTCAGGATTCTAGGTTGTACCCTCTGAGATGTGAGCAGCTGTAAAGGATCTACATCTCCTATCCTTTAAGACTTGAGTGCTGTAGTGCTTACTTTTGTGCAGCTTGCCCTCCTCCCCCTTGGGGGCTGAAGGCATTCTATTTCTTGTTTATATATATTTATATATATATATATATATATATATATATATATATATATATATATATATATATATATATATATATATATATATTATTCATTATAGTCTCTGACATGACCATACTATCATGTGTACAAGTAGATGATCACATAATTCAACCTATCTTTGAACAATGTAAACATACATTGAATATTCTTCCTTTTATAATAATAATAATAATAATAATAATAATTATTATTATTATTATTATTATTATTATATGTAATTTATAATACAAATTTATATAATGTCATAAATGGGATAATTATAAGCATGAGACAAAGATTATATAAATTTGAGCAAAACATAAATGAAAAAGAGAAATACCCAATTCTTGAGTATCAGTCTTGGTAAATACACCTTCATACGAAGTCCAATGCACCGAGCCTTTTAAACCTATATTCTAAATGTGATTGTTCCTTCTTTTATATATATATATATATATATATATATATATATTGATTTTTATTGAATACAAAATCAAAGACTTAAGAGGCAAAAAGACATGTAATACTGTACTGATTTATGCAAAAGGTGTTTGTTCCATGTCAATGGGTGTCAACTTTGCATGACATCTCTGATGTTTGCATTATCCATTCAAAAGAGTCCAGTAATGTAAAATAAATTAAGTTAACTTATGATGTATCGGAGGCACCAGCCAGTTGAAAATGATTAAAGGAGAAGAAGAGAGTTAGAGGAGACTAGCGTAAGCAGATGAGATGAGTCAGGTAGAGAGAAAGAGCAGAGGAGGAGGTGGGGGAGGTAGTTGATGTGAAGTGTTGTCAGGGGTCAGGTATATAGTGGGGTGGGCTTTGGTCCGTGGGTTCATTCACTTGAGTGTCTCATGTTCTAAGTCTCACTTAAATATTGTTCCCAGTAGAATTTAATGTTTAGAAAATAATAGTTTTTTTTTCCTTTTAAGGTAACCATATTCTTCTAATGTAAGTAATTCCGTGGTTCTATCGAGCCAAGATTGTCTAGATGGACTGGTTTTGGACTTCCAATATTGGGCTGTTAGTGAGTGTGCCCCATTGTGCCTAATGTGTAGGAGGTGTAATTTTAGTTTACAGTGGAACTTCGGGAGGTCATTTAATAGGGTGATTGTTTCTTTTTTTACTAAAGAAGTTGAGGAAAGAAAAACAAGACTAAAAAGTTAGATCTGAGTACAGATGAGGGGATTAAATAGCATTTACACCTGCTTGCTGTGCTCGTTGTAAGGCACAATGCCTATAAAATGGAGCAAGTGAACCATTCAATTAATTGGCACACATAGCTATACATCTGCACCAATAAACAACTTTTTTGGAAAATGTGTCCTACTTAAAGGATATAAAACCCAACATTTTTCTTACATGATTCAGATAGAGCTTGTCATTTTAATCAACTTTCCAATCTACTTTCATGATCAAATTAGCATTGGTCTCTTGATAGCCTTTGTTTAAAATAATAGGCTTAAAACAGCAAAGCACTACAGGGAGATAGCTGCTGATTGGTTGATGCACATGTGCTCATCTTGCTCCCAGTAGTGCAATACTGCTCATTCAACAAAGGATACAAAATGAACAAAGCACATTTGATGAGAGAAGTAGATTAAAAAGTTGTTTAAAATTGCACAATCTATCTGAACCACGGAAGAAACATTTTGGGTTCTGTGTGCCTTTAACAAATTGTTATACAGGACACACCTCACTGATTATTTACAATGACTGCAGACAGAAGACTGGAAAACCATCAACAAATAACTGTGTGAAAATCACAACACACCTTGGGACAGATTGCAAGTTGAGCGGTCATTTGTTTATCGCTCATGAGCACTAAAGGTGAAAAATAATCGGACTGGGGTTAGCGCTGGTATTACAATTTGAAAGTAAAAAGCTTGCACACAAGCAAAAGAGGTGTGCTGACTTCAGGACCTTAAATATTGTGACCGCACTAACTCTATGGGGCACGCTAAAGTAATCCTTTTCCTTTTATCATTCACACGCAAATCTGAAACTCGCTAGACCAACTGTGCTAAATCTTTTATGAAAAGATCTTTTTTTTTCTAAGTGAAGAAATAAGAATGTCAAGTATTTCTATTAAAATAATAACAATTCAAATTGATTAAAAATGATATTGTATGCTTCAATGTATTTGATTGGAAAGGGCTCGAAAGTGTATATTTATGTCTATATATGTGTTTACATGTGTATATATGTATGTGTGCATGTATGATGAGATATATATATATATATATATATATATATATATATATATATATATATATATATATTTATCCCTTGTTCACTGGCATGGTTTGAGTTCACACCTGCTAGTGCTATTTAAAGGTAAAATGTTTGAAATAATTGCAGGCACCTGTACCATATTAACTCTTTAAAGACAAGAGTAGGTGTTCAAATGTTAATATATAATGAAAATAATACTTTTGTATTAATACACATTGCTTGATACCTATGACTCTAATAATTACAAAGGATGTCTTGAAGAAACATATGTGAAATAAATTTCAAATGTTTAAATTTTGTATACAAAATATTTACTTTAAGGAAAATTTAATTTCAGTAAAATAGGTCTACATCCATGATTGAATTTAGACCAGAGGGGTGTTTTGTCTGTAAATTGAAAATCCAAAACACTTCCCTCTGGTCCAAACGTCTTTCCCTGTCTCCCCCTCTCCTATGTTTTGGTATGTGATCTATACCTTGTACAGTTAAAAGGGATTCATTAGAGTTGTGTTCCTGTCTAAAATGCTTTGCTATAGGGGTTGTACTATCTGGATTTCCTATATCCCTTAAATGTTGAAGTACTCTGTCACGTAGGGCACGTTTCGTGCGCCCTACGTACTGCTTTTTACATCCCTGGCATGTTAAAAGATAGATGACATGTGTGGTGAATGGTGAAAAAATCATATGTAGTGTGGTGGGTAAGAAAAAAATGAAGTGCTTCCAAACCTAAAGTATGAGGAATGGTGGTATAGAGTGAAGTGACGTCTAAAGTGACAAATCTGTAAGAGTCACACCATGTAACATGTTTAATTTTCTCAATGAATGATGTTGTGTCTTTTAAATACCCATATAAGTCAATGACTATGGGTTGTAGGTAAGTATCTACCAAATCAGAAATTCTTTCATTTAAAGAACCTATACCAGCCACTATTGGGCAGCCTGGGGGATGTATGGGGTCCTTGTGTAGCTTTGGGAGCTGATGAAATATAGGAACACATGGGTTTTTAGGTAGTAAATACTCCATGACCTTTTCTGAAAATTCTCCATCTAGTCTAGCTTTGTGTATTATATCTGACAAGATCTTACTGTATGATTTAGTAGGATCAAATGGAAGCAATTGGTATACATCTTTATTGGCAAGTTGTCTATTAGCTTCAATTAAATAATCCTTCTTATTTAAGATTACTGTGTTGCCACCTTTATCAGATTCCCTGATGACTATACTTTGATCATCTTTAAGTGTTTGAATTGCTTTTCTCTCTTGGGGTGTCAGATTACTATCTTTGTATGTATTCATTGTTTTATTCTTGTTATTTAATGCAATTAACTGTGTTTCAAGAGTTTGTTGGAATACTTGTAAATGTTGGCCCCTACTATGAATAGGATAAAAGATACTTTTTTCTTTGAATCTGTGTAAATTAATATCTTTCTCTGAGGGGCCAAATCTGGTTGTTTGTGTAGAATCATTCTCATCAATGAGTTCTTGCATGTCTACCATTGCGGTATGATCATTAAAATTGAAATTTGGAGCATGTTGAACACAAACAACCTGATCGTTAGTTTCTTCATCTGTAATTTCATCATCATTTGCAAAATGTTTTTTCAAGGTTAAGTTTCTAACAAATCTGTTAACATCCAACACTGTGGAAAAAAGATTGAAGTTACAAGTGGGTGCAAAATGAAGACCCCTTTGCAAAAGGGAAATTTCTTGTTCAGTAAGACATCTTGAAGATAAATTAACTACATTATTTAGTGATGACTTGTCTTGTAGGATACTTTCTTTCTTTGAGGATAGCGACTGCTTCCCACCCCTTCTGCCTCTTCCCCTGTTCCCTCTACGTACTTTCTTTTTGTTTTTAATTTCGTATTGGGTTTGGAAAGGCCCACCCCGTTTTTTGACTGTGTGATATTGGAAGTAGAAGACACACCTCACTGATTATTTACAATGACTGCAGACAGAAGACTGGAAAACCATCAGAAAAATAACTGTGTGAAAATCACAACACACCTTGGGCCAGATTTGAGCGGTCATTTGTTTATCGCTCATGAGCACTAAAGGTGAAAAATAATCGGACTGGGGTTAGCGCTGGTATTACACTTTGAAAGTAAAAAGCTTGCACACAAGCAAAAGAGGTGTGCTGACTTCAGGACCTTAAATATTGTGACTGCACTAACTCTATGGGGCACGCTAAAGTAATTCTTTTCCTTTTATCATTCGCACTCAAATCTGAAACTCGCTAGACCAACTGTGCTAAATCTTTTATGAAAAGATCTTTTTTTTTCTAAGTGAAGAAATAAGAATTTCAAGTATTTCTATTAAAATAATAACAATTCAAATTGATTAAAAATGATATTGTATGCTTCAACGTATTTGATTGAAAAGGGCTCGAAAGTGTATATTTATGTCTATATATATGTTTACATGTGTATATACTGTATGTATGTGTGCATGTATGATGATATATATATATATATATATATATATATATAAAAATATATATATATATATATATATATATATATATATCTCAAAAGTCCACTCTACAGGATTACCCTCCTAAGGACATCTACCTGGGTGCATAGATATATTTAATACTCCACAAAAACGAATGCACTCTCAGGTCTTTTGGAAAAAAAGGTTTAAATTTAATGGAACGTTTTCGGGGACAACCTCCCCTTCATCAGAAGAATCAGAATCTCACAAAAGTGAGTACACCCCTCACATTTTTGTAAATATTTTATTATATCTTCTCATGTGACAACACTGAAGAAATGACACTTTGCTACAATGTAAAGTATTGAGTGTACAGCCTGTATAACAGTGTAAATTTGCTGTCCCCTCAAAATAACTCAACACACAGCCATTAATTAAAAAACACAAGATATAGGAGTGCGCTAAAAAGCTCTACCAATAGTTACAAATATTCAGGTACTAGAATATAAATCTTAAGTAAATAGCGTTAAAACACAACACATAGTATCAATATAATATCAGCTTTAATCACACACAATAAAATTTATAAATTTAAAAGGATATATAAATAGAAATAAGGTGCACCTTATACAACTAAATTATATTCAATAGTTGGGGCCCATAACTCTATATGAGCGGCACTTAGTACAAAAGTTCAATCTTATGAAGAGATTACTTTCAAAGCACCAAAGCGTATGTTGCTTAGATTTATTCAAATCAAGCTCCGTGGAAAAATGAGCATCTCGGTAATTACTTGTGATTCCAATGAATTGCAAACAGTTCACTTTAGGGTGTCGGTTGGATATAAATACATGTTCAATTAGTGGATCTATTGCAACTTTTCCCAGGGTATCTTACTCACCAGAATCTGAAAGCTGTATTTAGCTAACCACTTTCTCTGACCTTACTCCTTGTTTCAGTCTTGAATTGGCGTTCTCGTGGCTGTCACTAGCCTGCTGACGTGTATTATCACGTGTCCGTAGGTTCCGCTAATCAGGAGTGCAGATTACCGGTGTTTGTAATATCGATCCTCAAGCCAGGGCTCCACTTACATCAATTTTCTCTGTTTGCATAGTCCTCATCTCTGTCAATGCAATGTCCAGGGAGGTTAATGCCAAGTGAAAGCACTATTAATGTTCACGCTTTACAGAGTACTGACAGTTCAAAATGCTAACAGTTTCTTGCAACACAATCGATAAAAAACTGACCAGTTACACAGGACTGCTTATCTACGCGTTTCAGCATGAAGCGCACCCCCATAAATCTTGTGTTTTTCAATTACTATTTAGTGTGATATAAGGGATTGTCACACTCAGGAGTTGCTTATTCTACCCAAGGGTAAATTCTTGTTGTATACACAGCCATTAATGTCTAAACCATTGGCAACAAAAGTAAGTACACCCCTAAAAGTAAATGTCCAAATTGGGCCCAAAGTGCCAATATTTTGTGTGGCCACCATTATTTTCCAGCACTGCCTTAACCCTTTTGTGCATGGAGTTCACCAGAGCTTCACATGTTGCCACTGGAGTCCTCTTCCACTCCTCAATAATGACATCATGGAGCTGGTGGATGTTAAAGACCTTGCACTCCCCCACATTCCATTTAAGGATGTCCTATAGATGCTCATTAGGGTTTAGGTCTGGAGACATACTTGGCCAGTCCATCACCTTTACCCTCAGCTTCTTTAGCAAGGCAGTGGTAATCTTGGAGGTGTGTTTGGGGTTGTTATCATGTTGGAATACTGCCCTGCGGCCCAATCTCCGAAGGGAGGGGATTGTACTCTGCTTCAGTATGTCACAGTACATGTTGGCATTCATGGTTCCCTCAATGAACTGTAGCTCCCCAGTGCCCACAGCACTCATGCAGGTCCAGACCATCACACTCCCACCACCATGCTTGACTGTACGCAAGACAGACTTGGCTTTATACTTGTCACCTGGTTGCCACCACACAAGCTTGACACCATTTGAACCAAATAAGTTTATCTTGGTCTCATCGGACCACAGTACATGGTTCCAGTAATCCATGTCCTTAGTCTGCTTGTCTTCAGCAAACTGTTTGCAGGCTTTCTTGTGCATCATCTTTAGAAGAGGCTTCCTTCTGTGATGACAGCCATGCAGACAAATTTGATGCAGTGTGCGGCGTATGGTCTGAGCATTGACAGGCTGACCCCCCCACCCCATCAACCTCTGCAGCAATGCTGGCAGCACTCATATGACTATTTCCCAAATACAACCTCTGGCTATGATGCTGAGCATGTGCACTCAACTTCTTTGGTCGACCATGGTTAGGCCTATTCTGAGTGGAACCTGTCCTGTGAAACCACTGTATGGTCTTGTCCACCATGCTGCAGCTCAGGGGGGATTGGCAATCTTCCTATAGCCTAGGCCATCTTTATACAGAGCAACAATTCTTTTGTCGGATCCTCAGAGAGTTCTTTGCCATGAGTTGTCATGTTGAACTTCCAGTGACCAGTATGAGAGTGTGAGATTGATAACACCAAATTTAACACACCTGCTCCCCATTTGCACCTGAGATCTTTTAACACTAACGGGTCACATGACACCGGGGAGGGAAAATGGCAAATTGGGCCCAATTTGGACATTTACACTTAGTGGTGTACTCACTTTTGTTCCCAATGGTTTAGACATTAATGTCTGTGTGTTGAATTATTTTGGGGGGACATCAAATTTACACTGTTAAACAGGCTGTACACTCACTACTTTACATTGCAGCAAAGTGTAATTTCTTTAGTGTTGTCACATGAAAAGATATAATAAAATATTTACAAAAATGTGAGAGGTGTACTCACTTTTGTGAGATACTGTATATATATATTTATATATATTAACTATAGTGGCCTCGTTTACTAGTAGAACACAAAAACACTAGCTGTGTTGTGAGTTAACATCCGTCAAGCACAATCATTAACTCTTAATTCCTCACATTATAGACTTATTATGCTCCCCTACCACATGAAGCCAGATTGCTGATAGAAACGGACAGTGACACCATCTGTGTCCCTGTCTATAACTAATTTTGTGGTGGTGCTGGTGGAAGTTGTGGGGAATTAAGGAGGAATGTGGGTGGGTGGTCTCTCACAAGAGGGGAAAGGGAGGCCACTTGTTAAACAGCAGGTAGCTGTATTTGCAATCAGTGACAGTGAATGAAAGCCCAATAGTGAAAATTACACAAAAACATAATTTATGTAAGAATTTACCTGATAAATTCATTTCTTTCATATTGGCAAGAGTTCATGAGCTAGTGACGTATGGGATATACAATCCTACAAGAAGGGGCAAAGTTTCCCAAACCTCAAAATGCCTATAAATACACCCCTCACCACACCCAAAATTCAGTTTAATGAATAGCCAAGTAGTGGGGTGATAAAGAAAGGAGTAAAAAGCATCAACAAAGGAATTTAGAAAAAAATGTGCTTTATGCAAAAAGCCTCATGGACTCTTGCCAATATGAAAGAAATTAATTTATCAGGTAAATTCTTACATAAATTATGTTTTCTTTCATGTAATTGGCAAGAGTCCATGAGCTAGTGACGTATGGGATATCAATACCCAAGATGTGGAACTCCACGCAAGAGTCACTAGAGAGGGAGGGATAAAATAAAAAACAGCTATTTTCTGCTGAAAAAATAATCCACAACCCAAATTATAAGTTGATTTTTTTAATGACAAGAAAAACTTAAAACATCAGCAGAAGAATCAAACTGAAACAGCTGCCTGAAGAACTTTTCTACCAAAAACTGCTTCTGAAGAAGCAAATACATCAAAACGGTAGAATTTAGTAAATGTATGCAAAGAGGACCAAGTTGCCACTTGCAAATCTGATCAACTGAAGCCTCATTCTTAAAAGCCCACAAAGTGGAGACTGATCTAGTAGAATAAGCTGTAATTCTCTGAGGTGGAGTCTTACCCGACTACAAATAAGCTTGATTAATCAAAAGCTTTAACCAAGAAGCCAAGGAAAAAGCTGAAGCCTTCTGACCTTTCCTAGGACCAGAAAATATAACAAATAGACTAGAAGTCTTCCTGAAATCTTTGGTAGCTTCAACATAATATTTCAAAGCTCTTACCACATCCAAAGAATGTAAGGATCTTTCCAAAGAGTTCTTAGGATTAGGACAAAAGGAAGGAACAACAATTTCTCTACTAATGTTGTTATAATTCACAACCAAGTCCGGAAAACCGCCTTATCCTGATGAAAAATCAGAAAAGGAGATTCACAAGAAGGAGCAGATAGCTCAGAAACTCTTCTAGCAGAAGAGATAACCAAAAGGAACACTTTCCAAGAAAGTAGTTTAATGTCCAAAGAATGCATGGGCTCAAATGGAGGAGCCTGTAATACCTTCAAAACAAAATTAAGACTCCAAGGAGGAGAAATTGATTTAATGACAGGCTTAATAAGAACTAAAGCCTGTACAAAACAGTGAATATCAGGAAGTTTAGCAATCTTTCTGTAAAATAAAACAGAAAGAGCAGAGATTTGTCCCTTCAAGGAACTTGCAGACAAACCTTTATCCAAACCATCCTGAAGAAACTGTAAAATTCTAGGAATTCTAAAAGAATGCCAAGAGAATTTATGAGAAGAACACCATGAAATGTCAGTCTTCCAAACTCGATAATAAATCTTCCTCGAGACAGATTTACAAGTTTGTAACATAGTATTAATCACTGAGTCAGAGAAACCTCTATTATTTAGCACTAAGCATTCAATTGCCATACCTTCAAATTTAATGATTTGAGATCCTGATGGAAAAATGGACCTTGAGACAGAAGGTCCGGCCTTAACGGAAGTGGCCAAGGTTGGCAATTGGACATCCGAACAAGATCCGCATACCAAAACCTGTGGGGCCATGCTGGAGCCACTAGCAACACAAACGATTGTTCCATGATGATTTTGGAGATCACTCTTGGAAGAAGAACTAGAGGTGGAAAAATGTGAGCAGGTTGATAACACCATGGAAGTGTCAGCACATCCACTGCTTCCGCCTGAACATCCCTGGACAGGTATCTGGGAAGTTTCTTGTTTAGATGAGAGACCATCAGATCTACCTCTGGAAGACCCCACATCTGAACAATCTGAGAAAACACATCTGGATGGAGAGACCACTCCCCCGGATGTAAAGTCTGACAGCTGAGATAATCCGCCTCCCAATTATCTACCCCTGGGATATGCACCGCAGAGATTAGACAGGAGCTGGATTCCACTGTGAGTCCCACCCTGATGATTGACATATGACACAGTTGTGACATTGTCTGAAAGCAAATGAATGGTTCTCTCTTCAACAGAGGCCAAAACTGAAGAGCTCTGAAAATTGCACGGAGTTCTAATATATTGATTGGTAATCTCGCCTCTTGAGATTTCCAAACCCCTTGTGCTGTCAGAGATCCCCAAACAGCTTATCAACCTGACAGACTTGCATCTGTAGTTATCAAAGTCCAGGCTGGTCGAACAAAAGAAGCCCCTTGAACTAAACGATGGTGATTTAACCACCACATCAGAGAGTGTCAAACATTGGGATTTAAGGATATTAAATGTGATATCTTTGTATAATCCCTGCACCATTGATTCAGCATACAAAGCTGGAGAGGTCTCATGTGAAAATGAGCAAAAGGAATCACGTCCGATGCTGCAGTCATGAGGCCTAAAACTTCCATGCACATAGCCACTGAAGGGAATGACTGAGACTGAAGGTGCCGACAGGCTGCAACCAATTTCAAACATCTCCTGTCTGTTAGAGACAGAGTCATGGACACTGAATCAATCTGGAAACCTAAAAAGTTGACCCTTGTCTGAGGAATCAAGAAACTTTTTGGTAAATTGATCCTACAACCATGCTTTCAAAGAAACAACACTAGTTGATTCGTGTGAGATTCTGCAGAACGTAAAGACTGAGCTAGTACAAAGATATCGTCCAAATAAGGAAACACTGCACTACCCTGTTCTCTGATTACAGAGAGTAGGGCACCTAGAACCTTTGAAAAGATTCTTGGAGCTGTTGCTAGGCCAAATGGAAGAGCAACAAATTGGTAATGCTTGTCTAGAAAAGAGAATCTCAGGAACTGATAATGTTCTGGATGAATCGGAATATGAAGGTATGCATCCTGCAAGTCTATTGTGGACATATAATGTCCTTGCTGAACAAAAGGCAGAATAGTCCTTATAGTCACCATCTTGAAAGTTGATACTCTTACATAACGATTCAGAATTTTCAGATCCAGAAATTATCTGAATGAATTTTCCTTCTTTGGGACAATGAATAGATTTGAATAAAACCCAAAACCTCGTTCCTGAAAAGGAACTGGCATGATTACCCCTGAAAACTCCAGGTCTGAAACACACTTCAGGAAAGCCTGAGCTTTTACTGGATTTTCTGGGATGCGTGAGAGAAAAAATCTTCAAACAGAAGGTCTTACTCTGAATCCTATTTGATATATTTGATACCCTTGAGAGACAATGCTCTGAATCCATTGATTTTGGACAGAATTTATCCAAATATCCTTAAAAAACCTTAATCTGCCCCTAACAGCTGAGCTGGAATGAGGGCTGCACCTTCATGCGGACTTAGGGGCTGACTTCGGTTTCTTAAATGGCTTGGATTTATTCCAATTTGAGGAAGGCTTCCAATTGGAAACAGATTCCTTGGAGGAAGGATTAGATTTTTGTTCCTTATTTTAACGAAAGGAACAAAAACGGTTAGAAGCCTTAGATTTACCCTTAGGTTTTTTTTTATCCTGAGACAGAAAAACTTCCTTTCCCCCAATAAAAGTTGAAATAATAGAATCCAACTGAGAACCAAATAAATTATTACCTTGGAAAGAGAGAGATAGTAATCTAGACTTAGATGTCATATCAGCATTCCAAGATTTAAACCACAAAGCTCTTCTAGCTAAAATAGCTAAAGACATGGATCTAACATCAATTTTGATCATATCAAAAATGGCATCACAAATAAAATGATTAGCATATTGCAGTAAGCGAATAATGCTAGATATGTCAGAATCCAATTCTTGTTGCGCTAAATTTCCAACCAAAAAGTTGATGCAACCGCAACATCAGCCAAAGAAATTGCAGGTCTGAGAAGATGACCTGAATATAAATAGGCTTTCCTAAGATAAGATTCAAGCTTCCTATCTAAAGGATCCTTAAAGGAAGTACTATCTTCCATAGGAATAGTGGTACGTTTAGCAAGAGTAGAAATAGCCCCATCAACTTTGGGGACTTTTTCCCAAAACTCTATAGAAATTGCTGGTAAAGGATACAATTTTTTAAACCTTGAAGAAGGAATAAAAGAAGTACCTGTCTTATTCCATTCCTTAGAAATCATATCAGAAATAGCATCAGGGATAGGAAAAACCCCTGTAGTAACCACAGGAGGTTTAAAAACAGCATTTAAACGTTTACTAGACTTAACGTCAAGAGGACTGGTTTCCTCAATATCCAAAGTAATTAACACTTCTTTTAATAAAGAATGAATATACTCCATTTTAAATAAATAAGTAGATTTGTCAGTGTCAATATCTGAGGAAGGATCTTATGTATAAGATAGATCCTCATCAGAGGAGGATAAATCATTATGTTGTCAGTCATTCAAAATTTCATCAACTGAATGAGAAGTTTTAAAAGACCTTTTACGTTTATTAGAAGGCGGAAATGCAGACAAAGCCTTCTGAATAGAATTAGTAACAAATTCTTTAAAATTCATAGGTATAGCATGTACATTAGAAGTTGACGGAACTGCAACTGGCAATGTACTATTACTGATGGACACATTATCTGCATGTACAAGTTTATCATGACAACTGTTAAAAATGACATTCTGAGGTATAATTTCTACAATCTTATAACAAATGCACTTAGCTTTGGTAGAACCGATGTCAGGCAGCAAAGTTCCAACAGATACTTCTGAGGCAGGATCAGATTGAGACATCTTGCAAAATGTAAAAGAAAAAACAACATATAAAGCAAAATTATTAATTTCTTTATATGACAGTTTCAGGAATGGGAAAAACTACAAGTAGCATAGCCCTATGACATAGAAAAAGGCAAGAAGCAAACAGCAATGTGGTATTAAATTAATGAAAAATTTGGCGCCAAGTATGACGCACAACGAAACTGAAATTTTTTTGGCGCCAACAATATCCAGAAATGACACACTTGCGTCACTAACGACGCAACCGTGTGTAAGGCTTCGGCATCAACTACGACGCCGGAAATGACGAACTTGCGTCAACGGACTTACTTTTCGCGCCAAAAAATTCTCACGCCAAAAATGACTCAATAAAGTCTAGCATTTGGCGCACCCACGGGCCTAGTACTGCCCGCAATTTGCAAGAAAAAAAGTAGTCAATTTGAAAAAAGACTAAACCCCAGGTAAGAAAAATATTTCTTAATATGTTTATTTTCCTTAAATATGAAACTGACAGTCTGCACAAGGAAATACATGAACCTGACTCATGGCAAATATAAGTACAATACATATATTTAGAACTTTATATAAATGCATAAAGTGCCAAACCATATCTGGGGTGTCTTAAGTAATAAAAAACATACTTACCGAAAGACACCCATCCACATATAGCAGATAGCCAAACCAGTACTGAAACGGTTATCAGTAGAGGTAATGGAATATGAGAGTATATCGTCGATCTGAAAAGAGAGGTAGGAGATGAATCTCTACGACCGATAACAGAGAACCTATAAAATAGATCTGTCGTGAGGAAAACCATTGCATTCAATAGGTGATACTCCCTTCACATCCCTCTGACATTCGCTGTACTCTGAGAGGAATCAGGCTTCAAAATGCTGAGAAGCGCATATCATTGTAGAAATATTAGCACAAACTTACTTCACCACCTCCATAGGAGGCAAAGTTTGTAAAACTGAATTGTGGGTGTGGTGAGGGGTGTATTTATAGGCATTTTGAGGTTTGGGAAACTTTGCCCCTCCTGGTAGGATTGTATATCCCATACGTCACTAGCTCATGGACTCTTGCCAATTACATGAAAGAAATTATCAGACAACACACAGAATAGTCAGTACTTACTGGTATGCACACAGCTTGGATAGGAGCTTTAAAGTGAAGAGTTTTTTACAACATCAGACCAAACAGTGATAGGCCAGGAAACTATTTTATGGTTTTTCTTCATAGTTCGTAATGGGTTTGATTGGAAGCCAGCATGTTATGGCTGTAGGTTAAGACCTACCATTTGCTAAAACTCTGTAACAAACGCTTCACTTTTTTGCTTTAATCTAACTGTGTGCTTGGGATGTATACCAACTCCAGTTTGACATAGCAGTACACTTCTGTTTTTCATATATTTATATTTATATATATATATATATATATATATATATATATATATATATATGTGTGTGTGTGTGTTTGTATGTGTATGCATGTATGTATAAACAGTGTGTATACTGTGTATATGAATATATATGTGTGTGTATATATATATATATATGTGTGTGTGTGTGTTTGTATGTGTATGCATGTATGTATAAACAGTGTGTATACTGTGTATATGAATATATATGTGTGTGTATATATATATATATATGTGTGTGTGTGTGTTTGTATGTGTATGCATGTATGTATAAACAGTGTGTATACTGTGTATATGAATATATATGTGTGTATATATATATATATATATATAAACATGTATATAAAGGTAAACACAAGCTCTAAAAGATCATATGATCCTAAGCCCAAAATGTTTGTGTAACTACTTATGGCAAATATATAATCAAATGCAAATATGAAATGTCAAAGCAAATTCACAAAAGAAGACAAATTTGTACTGCTTCTAAAGATACAGTGTACCCTTTACACAGAGGTAAAATGTAAAAAAGCAAGTGAAATCAAATAGATGCGCACAAAAATAAATGTCTTATTATAAAATAAAGTCTTAAAAGGTTCCATGAATTTCAATCTAGGAATGATATTACTAATTCTCTTCAATACAAATGATCACTGTGCAAGCAGTAAATGACGCGTAAGTATGCTCACCAGACTTCACCTCAATCCTATGCGTCCGTATGTGGAATGCTTTGGCAAAGTGGAAGCTAAGTACCTTTGCTTGAATTGCTCTGTTTCAATAGCAGCACACTTACATATTTGAAACTGTTTTGATGCCTTAGCCATAAAGTTTGTCGACCGGTTGATGGTACAGGTCTGACTAAGGATACGGCGTGCTCCCCATAGCAGCTGTGAACTAAGCTTCTATATCTGCCAAACCTAAGGCGGCTGAACTCTGCATATCAAAATGCGTTACTGTTCTTTATAAAGTGTATATGTATGATCAACTGTGTATTGCCAATGCTCACTTACTCAAGGTGGCTGAACCCTGCATATGATAATGCATTACTATTTGCTACAAAGTGTGTATCTGTATGATCAACTGTGTATTGCCAATGCTCACTTACTCAAGGTGGCTGAACCCTGCATATGATAATGCATTACTATTTGCTACAAAGTGTGTATCTGTATGATCAACTGTGTATTGCCAATGCTCACTTACTCAAGGTGGCTGAACCCTGCATATGATAATGCATTACTGTTTGCTACAAAGTGTGTATCTGTATGATCAACTGTGTACTGCTATGTTTATTTGATTCCAGCACAAATATTTTGCATATTATTGCAACTTATCATCGTCTCTAGCTTTCCCTAGCATGGATGACATAGATCCCATTTCACTTCCTGCCCAGGTTTGACCCCCTGTTCGCTCAGTGTATGTTTTACAATGAGTGAAAAAATTTAGTTTTTTTTTTAATTTAAGTCTAAAAATAGACTGAGTATTTTAAAAATAAAAATTAAATTAAATTAAAACAAATACTTTAATAAATATTTAAAAGGTGAGATAAACACATCTCACTATTATTAATCTCTTAGTAGAAATATAATAATAAGGTTAAATTGCCTGTGTTAGTGGCAACAAATATCGTTACAAATACCGCTGCAGAATAGCGTGCCGAGTGGCTGACCAGGATAACCCAGAAGTTACATCACAAATTAGCGCCACATGACCTTATGTGTTTCGTGAGAAGTCAATGCTCATTTCTTCAGAGGATAATCTGTAAAAATCCTGTGCAGGCTTAAATAGTCTGCAAAAATTGGAAGATGGTTTCCTTAATTGTTTAATTGTGTCTTGATTATCTGGAGGTATATTGGGACTAATACTGGAGTTAAAATGAATCTGTTTGGAGTTAATTAGGCTAATTTCAAATCGGACTTGTTTTGGAATGTAATCAAACATCTGTGTTAAAAATATATATATATATATATATATATATATATATATATATATATATATATATATATATATATATATATAAATATAAATAAAACAATAAGAAATTAACAAAAAAAATGTGTTGCTTATTTTTCCAGAATCTTGATTGTCAGATAAAATTACTTATATGTGAGTTACTAGTTTAGAAAAGCTTGTTTAAAAACTACTTGTTTAGAGATACATTTATACATTTATAAAAAATGAGAGATATTTAGTATTATTTATTTATCTAAAGTATAGAAAGGAGTAATTTCATTTAGACATTTAGAATTTATGAAATGTCTAGTTTAGAATTGCTAAAAAAATTGATGAAGTATAAATATTTGTGAAATGTAACCATTAGTAAAAATTAATAAAAATATTAGAAAAAATTAATAAAATAAATTAATAGTAAAAGAGGATAAAAAAATTGGTGAATCCATAAAAATAACCAGATTTTTGAGTTTATGTTTAAAAATTGGCTTTGTGTGTTGAATTGTCGTCATTGTCTTTTGGTAGCAATTCGGATCAGAGAAATGCTGCTAGATCTACATCTGTGTTTAAGCCATATGGTTTTTAATTTGAAGATCCATAAAGTCTCTTTTTTCCTCAGTTGCAAGATTCTGTTGGTACCTTCTATATATGGAATGTGTTCTATTGCTTTTATTTTGAATTCATCAGCATTTTTGTTGGGGTACTCTTCAAAGTGTGTACCAATACCATATTCTACTTCTTCACTTTTGATGTTTTTGATGTGCTCTAGAACCATTGTTTTCAAGTTTCTCTTTGTTCTACCAATATAGGACCTGTTGCAACTGCAAGTCAGCTGATATACTAGATACTGAGACTTGCAGTTCATAAAGCTTGTTATTGGAAATTTGTTATTTTCCTTGTCTATTATCCATTTGTTTTCTTCTTTGTATCTACTTGAATGTTCACAGCATACACAATTCTTTCTGTTGCATTTATAAAATACATTGTTTGTGTATTTAGCTATGTCTCCTGTTTTAAGGACTTTTCCTTTTTAAGTTTTGTTGGTGCCAATATATTATTAAAATTAATGTTTTTCTTATATTTATTTTTGGGGTATTCGGATATATTTTCCCTTAGAAAAGGATCTTTTTTCAGGATGTGCCAATGTTTATTGAGCACTTGTTCTATATCCCTTGTTGTCGCATTATTAAAGGTGGTTATGAATCTAGGCATCTGATATTCTGATATTTCATTACTGATACTGTATTTCCTTTTTTGTTGTTTTGTTTTCTTTGATGTTTTGAGTAAATCTTCTCTGTTTGTTTCTTTTACTTTATCATATGCTCTATTTACTGTCCCCTTATCATATTTCCTGCTGTAGAATTTCTCTTTGAGTATTCCTGCCGCTTGTTCAAAGTCTTCTGTTTTTGTGCAATTCTGTTTGATGCGCTGGATGTAGCCGTACGAAATGTTCTTAATCCAGTTCTTATGGTGACTGCTTTTTGCGTGCAAATACCCATTGGTGTCCATATCCTTAGTGTAAATTTTTGTTTCTATCTTCTTGTCTTCTATAAAGATGGTGATGTCCAGAAAATGAATTTATTTTTGGTTCCATAGTCTAGGGAATTTTAGATTCAGGTTATTTCGGTTTAAAGTGTTCGTGAATTTATTGAAGCTTCTTTTGCTTCCCTTCCAAATTATGACTATGTTGTCTATGAATCTTTTCCACATGACTATATTCTGTATATAGTTGTTGTTTGTCCAGATGTATTATTGTTCGAAGATTGCCATGTATAAATTCGCAAAACTTGGGGCAAATTTTGTGCCCATTGCTGTACCGCAATGCTGTTCTTGGTGAGTATGAAATTAATAGATTATTCAATTAATGTGATCTGGCTGCTTATCCTATTTGTTTCTGCAGCTAGAAATTCCTTCACAGCCCATATACTTTGTGTGTGTGGTATTGACGTGTATAATGGTGTAACATCCAGAGGGGTTAAAGAATAACCGTCTTCCCATTCTATATTCTTCAATATTGATAGAAGATGTGGGGTATCTCAAATATATGATTTTATGGAAGGGACGATTGGTTGAAGGAAGTGGTCCACATATTCAGGCATAAACTATTTATGCCTGAGATTATTAGTCTTCCTGGGGGGTTTACTTTATCTTTAAGTATGTTCGGCAAATAGTAAAAAGTGGCCACCTTAGGAGTATCCAGGCATAGATAATTATATTTATATCCGTCTTCATTCAGAATGGAGTTCTTTTTTTGCTTTGGCAATTAACTCATTATATTCCCCAGACACATTTTTTGTTTGGTCTTTTGTTACTACTTCATATATGTCTATATTTGATAATATTCTGGTTGCCTCCTTGATGTTGATGATATTCTGGTTGCCGCTAACACTGGCATTTTACCTTTATTATTATTTTTCTACAAAGAGATTAATAATAGTGAGATGTGTTTAGCTAACCTTTTAAATATTTATTAAAGTATTTGTTTCAATTTAATTTATTTTTTATTTTTAAAATACTCAGCCTAGCTCTAGAATAAAATTGAAAAAAACCCCTATTTTTTCACTCGTAAAATATACACTGAGCGAACAGGGGGCTTCATACAATTTCTGATCTTTTAATAAAGACAAGAGCCAGTCGGGTTTAATAAGAAAATAAAACCATCTTTTGGAGGTTCACTACTGGAGTCACCGAACTGGATCAAATCAACTCTAACTCATCTTACCAAATACCTCAGGTGAGCGGATATTATCGTTTACCATTCCCAATTGAACACAGTTCTAACATAAGAAATGTATAAATTTCTTTCTTCTACCTTTTCTCCACATGTATGCTGATCACCTCCTGCGCTGTTAAAAAACAATACTCTAGCTCAAAATGTATATATATATATAGTCACAACGATGTAATATAAAGCAAACACTCTACTTCACAGTCTCTGACCCCTGCTAATCCCACAGTATCCCAGTGTGCCGACAGCGATATACTGCTGGACTCACTCAGCAAACAGCCATACGTCACCGGTTGTTATGTTCAACACTGGCGGTTTGACATTGGGACCTTACAGGACAGCCCGTGCCTAAAACAGCCTTAGCCTTGCCCACTCACTGCCTCCTTCGACTCCATGTAAACGGGGATATCCTCCTGGCTGTGCACACAGATTGTGGCGTTCCGCAGAGACAACAGAAGGTGTGTCTTCCCACGTGGTCTCCAACAACCAACCAAAGCCTTCCTCTGCCTCAACCAGGTAATTTCAAACTGGGGTTAGGTATATCGTTGCGGGGCACAGAGAGTAGAGTGTGCGAGCCTCCCTCCGCTCTTGGATATCCTGGAGATATGCAAACTTGAATAAACAAAAAAGTCCAGAGCGTAGCTGCGATTACGGCATAAGTCCGAAACATGTCAGCCTGATGATTTTGTGTGTTTAAACTTTCAATGCTTTTGGTACTCCGTTGTCTGTTTTTACCATAAGTGGAATACAATAAAGGAGCTTTTGTTTTTACTTTGCTCTGGTCTTTTTCGTTTATTCAAGTTTTTATATATATATACACACACACATACAAACACATATACTTTTACAGTTGACAATTTTTGGCCTATAAAGTTGCAATTCAAAGTACAGCTCAACAAGAAAACTTTGGATACACTGACTAATTTCATCACCTGGTTGGAAACAAAATGTTCCACTACAATACGGTGATGTAAGAGACAGGGAATGCAATTTGAAATGATCTCATGCTGTGTGATTCTTTATTATTTACTGTCTTCTGCATCATCTTTTCTTTACCAGCATGGAACATTGGGTCTTTGCCCAAGACGTGCATTAGAAATAAGCATTTTCAATCTCAGTAGACAAAGTTTTTTTTTTTTCCTCTTGAAAGAACAACACTCTTTTTTTTCACTTAAAATGTTATAGATAAACAAATACACTGTATCATTTATCCTGTTAGCCTTTCTTTGCAAAATAGTAGCTAAGAGATAAAAAATATATATGAGTACCTGACTATACATTTTTAAATAAATATATGTAAAATGCTAAATAAAGTAAAATGCATATTTATTTTATGATACAATTAAACAAACCTGAAACTGATTACATTTTTGTTTTGTTTTATTATATTGAAAGCAATACATTTTAATATTGCATATTACTGGGTAAATAATAAAAATAAAGGCAATCCCTTATGAATACATCACATTATATAATTTTTCTATATCCAAAACAAAACTATTAACATTAAGCTTATCTTGAAATAAGAACCATTTTATGAAATACATTCTAGAAAAATGAATGGATTCTGACTCATTTTAGCAGAGCAATATTTTAGCAGTGCAAACTTAGTATAAGAAATGCAAAATTATTTTTATACTATTTATTTAAAGGGACATATCAATCAAAACTTAAATGTGCATGAATGCATTTCAGAAGTGTGTCTGCAATATACTTATATCAGCAAAAATGCTTCTGGTTAAAGCTATCACTGCTTAGATATAATGATACACTGTTTAGAAATCATGATGTCCCGTGCACTCTCATCCAAAAACTTTATCTGGTCTGGAAGTCAGAGGTACTGGGCTACCATAAAACATTGTGCTGTTAGGTCCAAGAATGAAATTACATATTCCCAAAGCCTAAACTAATCCATATTGAGCAGTCTCATAGAGTCTGAAAGTTCACACAGAAACATGTTAATAGCCTGCTGATGGGCCTCACATGAGGGTAATTTCTCTTTAAAAGAAAAAAAAAAACCTTTTTTATCTAGACTATGCTCACCCCTGTAACATACCACCTGGGTCACATGTTCAACTTGTTCCAAGTATAGAGCTAGTGCTCTGTCGTAATAAGCTACCCGGCAGAAAAAGCCACCCTAACACTGCTCATGTGCTTTTTCTCATCACCGCATTCCAAATCTGTATCACACATATGTTCAGAATGCTGTGACCTCAGACAGCGCATATCGAGTTATACGGTAGGTTTTTTTCTGACGATGGAGAAATCCCTCCATCTTTACCTGTTTGCTTACCTGCATGCGCAGTCACAGAGTTAGCTTTTACTTACAGATAAAACAGGTAGCTTTTTTGATGGATATGTTTATTAATAAATATTTCAACTGTACCTGTGCAACCAATAAGGTTTAACTGGGGATAATCAAATAATACCCAATATGGATTATAATTTTTCACATGCCAATATTTATATACTGTATATCAATATATATGCATATATATATATATATATATATATATATATATATATATATATATATATCTGTTTATGTATAATATCTGTCAGAAAAAGCTGTCCCTGTGACTGTGCATGCAGATAAGCAAACAGCCAGAGAGGCATAGCTAGAGGACTTCTTCCACCTTCAGAAAAAAGGCTACCCTGTCTGTGGTCACAGCATTCCAAACATATTTGTGATACAGATTTGGAATGCAGTGAAATAGCGCATGCACAGTGCTAGGGTAGCTTTTCTTATAGGTATCTTATTCTGATAAAACACTGCAGACAAGAAAAGTGATAATAAGATGCAACACTCTGTCTCTAATAAGCTTATCCCAGATTAGGTAAACAAACCTCCAGTGTTTACCTGTTGCAAAAATAGAAATGGGAAAGTTGGGATAGCGCTAAGACTAGCTTAGAGATAAAAAATGGCAAGGAGCAATAATCCACTATATAGTGTTCATAGATGGATATTTAATAAAGCCATGCAAAAGGTTAAAAAAGGGAATTAATTAATATTAATAGGATATGATAAAAGATAAATTGATTTAAATGAACAAAAACACTTCCAAATTCATAGCTAGGGACATATGAATTGATTATAAATAGATGTGCTTGCAGCCTTAATAAGTGATCAAAGACCCTTATGGAACCACTAAGGCCAGTGAAGCGTGCCTATTACCAATGTCGTGTAAATAATATAAGGAGGTCTAAAGTATCAAACAAATTAATTTATTAAATAATAATTAATTGATACATTTAAAGTAATACAGTATAAATAAACTTATAAAACCTAAAATGAAGATGCCGGTATCAAAATTAATTAAAACAAGCTTTAAAGAGTAACAATCTTATGTAAAAACGCTATATGAAATGTAAATGAATACAAATATGTTAAAATGTTACAAGGCTAAAATACAACAGATTCTATAAACCAAGTACCCAGCATTAATAACAATCGGATACTGTCTCTTGTGTATTATGAACCTGTGTCCTTTATATTGCAACAGTGTTTTCTCACAATTTGGATATTTCCTATGAATCAAAAGTAGCAGATAGAACCTGGTTTGTAAAGGTTGAGATCCTCCCCTCTCTCTCCTCTCCCTCTCTCCTCTCTCTCTCTCTCCTCTCTCTCCTCTCTCTCCCTCCTCTCTCTCTCCTCTCTCTCCCCTCTCTCTCTCCTCTCTCTCCTCTCTCTCTCTCTCCTCTCTCTCTCCTCTCTCCTCTCTCTCTCTCCCCTCTCCCTCTCTCTCTCTCCATCTCCCCTCTCTCTCCCCCCTCTCTCTCTCTATCTCCCGTCTCTCAACCTCTCTCTCTCTCTCTCCTCTCTCTATCTCCCCCTCTGTCTCTCTGGTCTTACCATGAGGCCACGCACCCTTCATGCTCAGCCACGCCCCCGCACACGCTCGGTCACGCCCACTTCTTCTTGCGGTAGTCGGCAGATCAGGTAGGGAATCCAAGGCCAGGTGTGTTTGTCATCGTGTTGTCTCTACTGCGCATGACAGCTTCGGACAAACACACTTGGCCTTTTATAGTATAGGATGTTAATTTTTTATAGGACCCTATAAAATGGTTCCTTTAATTGTGGTCTACTACTGTATGGTTATATATCATTTTGATTGAAGCTGCTAGTTTTACAGTAATGAGTATCTGCAGTGTATAGATTAGAGTGTCAGGAAATTACATAGTGTAACACTGAAATAGTATTTAGTAGTCTGGCCTCATTGTTTCTCTTATAGCAGTTAAGTCTCTAAGCAAGTGCTCAAATGTCACTTTGTAAATATGTATACATCTTTCTTATATTATTAACTTTATTGTTTGAAGCCGCTCACTATCTTGCCTAATTATCAGTGCTATTTAAGCACCTGTAAGGCACTGTACAGGCATCTACAACTAAGACACTTCAGCCAAAACGCATCAGATGAGAGGCTGACATTCCACTGCTTGATTGCAGTTTTTTAACCTACTTGTTGTTCCTGTTGGAAATCTAATAAATAAATAAGCTTTTCTTGCCTGGAGGTTTGCTGGTTTCTTCATGTTTTGCTTTATAAATAAAGTATAATAATAATAATAATAATAATAATATAGATATATACAGTATATACACTGTATATACTGGATGTGTGTTTAAATGTATGTTTAAATATATCACATTCCAAAGGTTCTGCACATAACAGAATATGTTCTATGTATTTTTAAATAGCTATTCCTATATATATCTGTATATATAATCATCTATATATATATATAGATAGATAGATAGATAGATAGATAGATAGATAGATAGATAGAAATATATATTTATATAAATCATATATATGTAGAAATATTTAATACTAAATAAATAGAACATATTCTATTATGTTAAGAACATTGGAATATGAAATATTCATATTTTCATGTGGGGTTAGTGCAATGCGAAAATGCTATAGTGTTTGCGCTATAGTCGGGTGTTTTTTTCCCCCACTTTTTTTTCTCCATTGACTACTATGGGGGAATACGTGAACGAACACGTGATATTCGATATTCAGATTTTTGCTCTATGGGTTACCACTTGTGCAAAATAACAGCTAGATTTAGAGTTTGGCGTTAGCCGTCAAAACCAGCGTTAGAGGCTCCTAACGCTGGTTTTGGGCTACCGCTGGTATTTAGAGTCAGTCCGGAAAGGGTCTAACGCTCACTTTGCAGCCGCGACTTTTCCATACCGCAGTTCCCCTACGCCATTTGCGTATCCTATCTTTTCAATGGGATCTTCCTAACGCTGGTATTTAGAGTCTTGGCTGAAGTGAGCGTTAGAAATCTAACGACAAAACTCAAGCCGCAGAAAAAAGTCAGGAGTTAAGAGCTTTCTGGGCTAACGCCGGTTTATAAAGCTCTTAACTACTGTGCTCTAACGTACACTAACACCCATAAACTACCTATGTACCCCTAAACTGAGGTCCCCCCACATCGCCGCCACTCTATTAAAAATTTTTAACCCCTAATCTGCCGCTCCGTACACCGCAGCAACCTACATTATCCCTATGTACACCTAATCTGCTGCCCCTAACACCGCCGACCCCTATATTATATTTATTAACCCCTAATCTGCTGCCCTCAACGTCGCCTCCACCTACCTACAATTATTAACCCCTAATCTGCCGACCGGACCTCACCGCTACTATAATAAATGTATTAACCCCTATTCCGCCTCACTCCCGCCTCAATAACCCTATAATAAATAGTATTAACCCCTAATCTGCCCTCCCTAACATCACTGACACCTAACTTCAAGTATTAACCCCTAATCTGCCGACCGGACCTCACCGCTACTCTAATACATTTATTAACCCCTAAAGCTAAGTCTAACCCTAACACCCCCCTAAATTAA
Organism: Bombina bombina; assembly: GCF_027579735.1. Taxonomy (NCBI): domain Eukaryota; kingdom Metazoa; phylum Chordata; class Amphibia; order Anura; family Bombinatoridae; genus Bombina; species Bombina bombina. The sequence goes on from NC_069500.1 coordinate 1,368,723,070, forward strand.
ATATAATTTAAATCTAACAAAATAAATTAACTCTTATTAAATAAATATTCCTATTTAAAGCTAAATACTTACCTGTAAAATAAACCCTAATATAGCTACAATATAAATTATAATTATATTGTAGCTATTTTAGGATTAATATTTATTTTACAGGCAACTTTGTATTTATTTTAACCAGGTACAATAGCTATTAAATAGTTAATAACTATTTAATAGTTACCTAGTTAAAATAATTACAAAATTACCTGTAAAATAAATCCTAACTTAAGTTACAATTAAACCTAACACTACACTATCAATAAATTAATTAAATAAAAAACCTACAATTACCTACAATTAAACCTGACACTACACTATCAATAAATTAATTAAATACAATACCTACAAATAAATACAATTAAATAAACTAACTAAAGTACAAAAAAATAAAAAAGAACTAAGTTACAAAAAAATAAAAAAATATTTACAAACATTAGAAAAATCAGCCAATCAGAATTTTCCTACCTTAATTCCGATTGGCTGATAGAATCCTATCAGCCAATCAGAATTCGAGGAATGCCATCTTGGATGACGTCCCTTAAAGGAACCGTCATTCGTCGGGAAGTCGTCGGTGAAGATGGATGTTCCGCGTCGGCGGGATGAACATGGATCCGGAAGAAAGAAGATTGAAGATGCCGCTTGATAGAAGACTTCAGCTGGATCATGGACCTCTTCAGCTCCCGCTTGGATGAAGACTTCAGTCGGATCATGGACCTCTTCAGCTCCCGCTTGGATGAAGACTTCAGCCGGATCATGGACATCTTCAGCCCCCCGCTTGGGCTTGGATCAAGACATCGGAGCCTGGACCAATCGCTGATACCCGGTGTGGTGAAGATAAGGTAGGAAGATCTTCATGGGCTTAGTGTTAGGTTTATTTAAGGGGGCTTTGGGTTAGATTAGGGGTATGTGGGTGGTGGGTTGTAATGTTGGGGGGGGTATTGTATGGTTTTTTTTTTACAGGCAAAAGAGCTGAATTCTTTGGGGCATGCCCCGCAAAAGGCCCTTTTCAGGGCTGGTAAGGTAAAAGAGCTTATCTATTTTAATTTTAGAATAGGGTAGGGCATTTTTTTATTTTGGGGGTCTTTGTTATTTTATTAGGGGGCTTAGAGTAGGTGTAATTAGTTTAAAATTGTTGTAATATTTTTCTAATGTTTGTAAATATTTTTTTTATTTTTTTGTAACAGTTCTTTTTTATTTTTTGTACTTTAGTTAGTTTATTTAATTGTATTTATTTGTAGGTATTGTATTTAATTAATTTATTGATAGTGTAGTGTTAGGTTTAATTGTAACTTAGTTTAGGATTTATTTTACAGGTAATTTTGTAATTATTTTAACTAGGTAACTATTAAATAGTTATTAACTATTTAATAGCTATTGTACCTGGTTAAAATAAATACAAAGTTGCATGTAAAATAAATATAAATCCTAAAATAACTACAATATAATTATAATTTATATTGTAGCTATATTAGAGTTTATTTTACAGGTAAGTATTTAGCTTTAAATAGGAATAATTTATTTAATAAGAGTTAATTTATTTCGTTAGATTTAAATTATATTTAACTAAGGGGGGTGTTAGTGTTAGGGTTAGACTTAGCTTTAGGGGTTAATACATTTATTATAGTAGCGAGTAGTGAGGTCCGGCAGATTAGGGGTTAATTATTGTAGGTAGGTGGAGGCGACGTTGGGGGCGGCAGATTAGGGGTTAAAAAATATAATATAGGGGTCGGCGGTGTTAGGGGCAGCAGATTAGGGGTACATAGGGATAATGTAGGTTGCGGCGGTGTACGGAGCGGCAGATTAGGGGTTAAAAAAATATGCAGGTGTCAGCGATAGTGGGGGCGGCAGAATAGGGGTTAATAAGTATAAGGTTAGGGGTGTTTAGACTCGGGGTACATGTTAGAGTGTTAGGTGCAGACATAGGAAGTGTTTCCCCATAGGAAACAATGGGGCTGCGTTAGGAGCTGAACGCTGCTTTTTTGCAGGTGTTAGGTTTTTTTTCAGCTCAAACAGCCCCATTGTTTCCTATGGGGGAATCGTGCACAAGCACGTTTTTGAAGCTGGCCGCGTCCGTAAGCACCGCTGGTATTGAGAGTTGCAGTGGCGGTAAATTATGCTCTACGCTCCCTTTTTGGAGCCTAACGCAGCCCTTCTGTGAACTCTCAATACCAGCGGTATTTAAAAGGTGCAGGGGAAAAAAAGCCAGCGTTAGCTACGCGGGTCGTTACCGACAAAACTCTAAATCTAGCCGTAAGTTTTTTTTAACTTGTAATATAAGAGCAACCCAAGTAGCGCAAAAAGCTTAACTCTAACTGAGTTTTTGTGATTGCAAAAAGGCAATATCCCGCTCCACTTGTATTCTAGCCCATTTTTGTGGAAATATCCATCAAATATATATTTAAATATAAAAAAATTGTATTGTTTAAAAAGATAGATAATCCATTTATTACTCATTCCCCAGATTTGCATAACCAACACCTCTGTAAATTACCTTGAATGTAAACCTCTGTGGGCTGCCCCCTTATTTCAGTTCTTTTGACAAACTTGCATTTTTGCCAATTAGTGCTGACTCCTAGATAACTCGGGTGTGAGCACAATGTTATCTATATGGCACACATGAACTTAAACCCTCTAGTTGTGAAAAACTGTCAAAATGCATTCAGATAAGAGGTGACCTTCAAGGGCTAAGAAATTAGCATATGAGCCTACCTAAGTTTAGCTTTCAACTAAGAATACCAAAGGAACAAAGCACAATTGATTATAAATGTAAATTGGAAAGTTGTTTAACATTGCATACCTTATCTGAATCATTAAAGTTTATTTTTGACTAGACTATCCCTTTAAGAATACATAGAACATATTCTGCTATGTGTAGAATATTGGATTATGAAATTGGCAATATTATTTTCTTATGTTGTGCTTTTTTGTGCGACTTGTGCATGTTTTTTTTTAAACTTTTTTGGCTTTATTGAAATCTATGGGGGCTTTACACACTGCAATGAGTGTGTAATGATACATACGGGCCAGTGGACGAACAGATCCTCTGCCAATATGTAGCAAAGACAGGCGGACTGCTTTGCAAGATGATATGCTGTCCGCCCACCTCTTAGTACATGGGGCCCTATAAGGTCCCTCTTTAAAATATCTACATTTTACAAGAAAACAAAAATATTTTCTCAGACCAATAGAAAAAAAAGGCCCTTTCTTCTTATGCACCTGAATTTACTCTTTATCCCAGCAGGGCAATCAGATAAGAGATACAGATGTAAACTTAGCAGGGCTGACCAAACCACAGCTGAATAAAACTGGTAAGATCCCATAGTGATTGGCACAATAATATTTGAGTATACTTATGTACTCCTTATAAAACTAAGCATTTGTCTTCTCACCATATTACAGTCATTAGTATATCTTGCAGTTTTATTCCATACATGCACTCTGACCTTTTGGTCATAGGAGTAATTTGAAATGCAATTATTATTATTAAAAAAAAAGTATTCTTTTTTTCTATACCATTGACACTTATTAGTTTAAGTAGTTCAGCTAACCATGTTTATCTGTAAGGGTAATGATTAAGGTTAACAAGGTATTAAAGTAATTTTAGATATACTCATACATTTACATACAAAGATAATATATTATCAGAAGGGAAGGAACAGTGTTTAAAACATCTGCATCAGAGGCGTAACTAGAAACCACAGGGCCCAGGTGCAAGAATATAAGAAGGGCCCCACCCCTCCCTCAAAAAAATGGGGATTTTTTTTTTTTTTTCAACATTTAACACAGTTAAAAAAAAAAAAAAACAGATCCACAGATTACTAGCCCTGACTTGTTCAGGAGCACATGGCACAAGAGGAGGAGGCTGCACAAATCCTCTCCCCCCCCCCCCCGCATCTCAAAATACTATACAGTGTGCATGGACCACCCGTGCAAAGTGATCGTGTTCATAAACTGCCACATCCTCACAAATGAGACCCCTCATAGCTGTAGGCACTCTTTGATACAAAACAGGAGTGTAAATATAGATAGATTCATTCCCCTGCATGGGACCTCACATAACCTGCCACTTCCTCACAAATGAGACCCCTCATAGGCAATTTTGGATACAAAACAAGAGTATATATATATATATATATATATATATATATACATATATATACACATTCTAGATACAGCGGTATACCAAACACTCTCTAGAGATCCTACTCCAACCTTTAAATTACAATTACTAGATCTTTTAGATGATGGTTTGCAGGAGGGCCTCATTGACCAGGACACCTACGAATATCTAAACGTTAAGACACCATCCATCACTATTTTTCATCACCTCCCCAAGGTGCACAAAACCTTGGAGGAGGTGAGAGGGAGGCCTATTGCTTCAGGCATTGGGTCTTTATTCGAGAGGATTTCTTCCTGGGTTGAGTCCCTCCTGCAACCTTTGGTGATGCAGTTGCCCTCCTACCTGAGAGATACCACCCATCTGTTGAACAGCCTTGATCGAGTCAATTGGGACTCTAACTGTTCATGGATTACGGTGGATGTGGTGGGCCTCTATTCGTGTATACCTCACGAATTTGGTCTAGAATCTATTAGGTTTTCACTAGACAGGTACAGTAATTATGATGAGAACTTGAAGGCTTACATATTGAGAGTACTTCAATTTCTCTTGAGTCATAATTATTTCAAATTTGAAGATCATTTCTTTCTCCAGAGGCGTGGGACCGCGATGGGTGCTAAATTTGCCCCAGCCTATGCGAACTTATTCATGGGCTTGTGGGAGAGGTCCCACGTCTTTGGAGAATTGAAAACACAGAGAAGCAAGATTAAGTCTTACAAGCGGTATATAGATGACTTGCTTTTCGTGTGGACTGGGTCTGAGGAAGAAGCAGTGCAATTTCACGAGTATTTAAATAAGAACACAGTGAACTTGCTATTTACATTTACTTGGGAGAAGTTGTCAGTTCCTTATTTGGACGTTATTCTTACTGGTGATATCATCAACCAGAAGATAATAACGACTTTATATAGGAAGCCCATCACATCGAATACCATTTTGCACGCCAAATCCAGTCATCCGAGACATACTGGGTTTGGAGTGGCAAAAGGGCAAATGATTAGATTAAAGAGGAATTGCTCCCGTGACTCTGACTTCCAAAAGGAAGCTATTACCCTTAAGGCACAACTGTTGGAAAGAGGCTATCACCCTAAAACTGTAAAGCGGGCATATGTAGAGGTTAATAGAATGGAGTGGTCCAGTATGCTCCTAAAGAAGGGTATAAGTTAGAATGAGTCTTTTAATTTAAACAGACCCACTTTCACTACTACCTTCAGCCCACAATTCAGTGAAATTTGTGGTATTATAGAGAAACACTTTGCAGTGCTTATGGGTGATCAGAGTCTCAAAAACATTGTGGAGGAGGGCTGCAATTTTGTCCCTAAAAGAGGTCAAACCATTGGTAACATCTTAGCCCCCAGCGTGCTTAAGAAACCACAAACAAGTGGGAGTAGCTGGCTTTCAGTAAAAGGTCATTTTAAATGCCATTTCACGGCCTGTATTGCTTGTAGCCACACATATGTGACCAATCGTTTTCAGTCCAGGGTCACACAAAGGGTGTTTCTTCTCTCTAATTGCACAAACTGTAGAATCACATATGTTATATATGTAGCAGAGTGCACTGAGTGTAACAAACAATATGTGGGGTGTACGACCCGTGAGGTGAGGTTCCGGATCAGAGAACACCTGAACAATATCGAATAAGATATAGATGTCTCTGATCTGGTCCATCACTTCATAACAGTACATCATAAAGTGGTCAAAACTTTTAGATGGCAAGTTATTGAATTCATCAGAAATACTCTGCGAGGGGGAGATAGAACTGCTAAACTATTACACAGGGAGGCATTTTGGATTTTTACCCTGTGGACAAGACGTCCACAAGGATTTAATGCCACAGGGGATATAATTAATCATTGGCAGTTCTAAAGTACCATAGTATTCTTTTATCTTTTCTTTTTTCTTCCTTCTCTATGTCTTTGTCTCTTTCTTTTTCTCTCTTTTTTTTCTCTCTCTCTTTCCTTCGTTTTCTCTGTTTCTAATTAAGTGCACTAAACAGTGCCATACTTGGTGGATAGGTTGTATAGAACATTTATTATTCAACTAATAGAGGCTAACTTGGCTAACACCATTCAATATAGCGAAGGCATTTAGTTCATTAGGTCACTTTTTTACGGTTTATAACCAGTTTAGTATGCAAACATATATGTACTTTAATATGTTAGCACTGGGAACCACACTATACATAAAGCTAGCAAGCCTATTACTAGCAGTGGAGAATTAAAATTATTCTAGGAGGTAACTAATATATAATAAGGCTTTCCTTCCTTTTATGTGCTATGAAGTACTGTTAGCAGTGCTATTCTAGGGATAAGTAGGTTTATCGCCCTGGATCCTAATTATAGGCATAAGCAGTTACTAATGTTTCCTAACTTATTTAAACCTGTATTTAAATTATGAAGTGTCCGTATTCTAGATGGAACTTTTTACCTTAGCTAGTGGTTTATTATGATTATTTAATCCCCCAGTGTTACTAGAATAGTATTTTTCAGTCTGTATATATGTATATATTTTGTCATGTCTGAATAGCACATAATGTCCATAAACAGCTGTTAATCCTTGATTACTAATTTCTTTGTGACTATATAAGGGTTAACACCGGATGTAGCTGCATGGTCTATGATTAAGGCATTTCTAGCCAAAACGCGTAAGACCGGCTACGGCTTGATCTGATGGCACTTGCTATTTTTATCTTTTTTATGTAGATTTATTGTTTTGTACCTGATGTCCAATAAAGAAGTTTATGCTTTCAAGATGGTTCGCTGGATTTCCATTATTTGATGCCAGATGATTTCCTATACTCCGGCTGGAGCCATTCTTGGAGGTGCGCAGTCAGTGAATACGCATAGCGTCTGACGTCATCACAAGCGGACACGGGTTGGAGGCACACCACGCACCACGAACAGAGATTGGAGCCGCGCATGGTGGCGTCCCTGAGAAGAGAGGGATACAGCTGATCAGAGATCGGAGCCACGGAGGGTGGCGTCCCTGAGGAGACAGGGTTTTTTCCGATCGGTAACTGGGCGAACGAAGGCAGGCCAGAGGCATCACAAGCGGTGTAGGTGAGGACGCTGTTTACAGCTGCTTTGATATATATTACCCGTTATGCTGAATTGGTCCTTACAGCCTGAGTGTTTGACAGTATATGTTAAAAAGGTGGTGCTGGTGTTGCATGAGTGCCCGATAAAAGGTCCCAACTGATTTCTGTGACGGGGGATACTGTGGCTTGGAGCCCACGAGCAGTGGATTGTTCTTTTCTTAAGTTTGATTCTAAATTGTGTTTTTTTCCCTGCGTGGGATCAGCCTAATTTCCCGGAGAACTTTAACGCACCTCATAGGTATAAAAAGGTTTATGAGATTGAGTTTGTATCTCTTAGACCCGGGTACATACATATCTACACAATGAGTTTTTTTTCACAACAATCATTATTGGACATTGACAAATGTAGACTTACACTGGAAGATACTTTTATTAGACAACATGAGACTCTTGATATCAGTGACATTTTTTTACAGATGGAGAAAGTCCTCAAAAAGGAATATCCTATCTGGTGGGACAAGAGATCACTTGAGAAATACTTATTGCTGGAACTGATACCCAGGGGACTCAGATTAAATAAATTTCCCACTTTTCAAGTGGATGATTTTGAAATAGTGAATGAATGGAATGGAGCACTTACTGAGTGCTCAAAAGTCTTGATGGGTATCATCATTAGAATTAAGGATAAGCAGCTAACTAAAGTTAGAGAGGAATTAGAGGCCACACAGTTACAACTCAATGAATATATTGAGCACCCGAATTATGATGATTTGGATAAAATGTTGAAGGAGAGTGTTGATTTGTTTAGAACAGAACTAGATAATTTTAAGCTCAGAAAATTTAATCGTGATAATGACGATTATATAAATAATAGAGTTTATGATTGGCACACCTCAAAAAAGAAAAATAGACCTAAGAAGAAAGGGCCTAATTACATGAATAAAACTAAGGATCAAAACTTAGATAAGAGAGTTACCTTTTCTGACTCAGATGCTAGTGACCAAGAATCTAATTCCCATCTAGCTAAAAGTGGCTCAAGTGACCAGTCAGAAGGGGAAGAAGCCAGAGAAATAGTTAAACATAAGACTAAGGCACAAAAAACAGTAATAGATCAGGCTCAACCCAGGTTTGAACCTATTGTAACCAGGAATAGCCAGAGAGACACATCACAAGCAGAAACCTCAGTGAGATGTAGGGAATTTCTCAATAACCAAGATAGTGATTTTTCTGCACTTAGAGCACCTGTTAAGTCATGTCTAAAACCACACAACACCAGCCAATACCCTTTAGGACAGGTGGGGATGGAAACAGAGGGAGGAGGGGGAAGAGGTGTAGGAAGAGCCCAAAAAGGCAGGAGAGGAAGGGGCCGGTACAACAAATACAAAATATAAAAATTGTTAATTTGTCTAGAATAGTATTTTTCAGTCTGTATATATGTATATATTTTGTCATGTCTGAATAGCACATAATGTCCATAAACAGCTTTTAATCCTTGATTACTAATTTCTTTGTGACTATATAAGGGTTAACACCGGATGTAGCTGCATGGTCTATGATTAAGGCATTTCTAGCCAAAACGCGTAAGACTGGCTACGGCTTGATCTGATGGCACTTGCTATTTTTATCTTTTATATGTAGATTTATTGTTTTGTACCTGATGTCCAATAAAGAAGTTTATGCTTTCAAGATGGTTCGCTGGATTTCCATTATTTGATGCAATATATATATATATATATATATATATATATATATATATATATATATATATACATACACACACAGTATATATATATATATATATATATATATATATATATATATATATATATATGGGCACCACGCTATTTGTAGCAGGGCTATCATTGTGTAAATATTACCCTCCCCCAGGAACATACATGGACTTTGATGTCACTAACCTCAGTAACCACATCTGTGGTAGGGTAGGTGTCACTTACCCTCCACAGAGTACCAGAAGTCTTCACAGCAGTGTGAACCACAGACACCTCTAGATGTCATCTCTACACTCTATGCCAAGTTTGAAACCGCCACCTTGTCTGGGCAAGGCAAATTTGCCCTGGTAAATGAGCTCAGGGCCCCCAAAGTGTGGGCCTCACTTGCCCTGCCCATAGGTGAGCCTGCCTGTCTGACACTTGCTGCTTCTTACTTACTCTGAAGCCTTCCAGAATTCTGGAAACTTTTTGATCTGGGAGTAGCAGGACAGACACACAAGGCTTGGTGTATCCCCCAGCACAGGTCAACTTAAAGCGCAGGACCTGGGGGGCCCTTTCAGACTCAGCATTAAAAGTCCAAATCAGGCATTATTGTGATTCATATAGCTAATGGGAGTATAATGCAGGTCAGGAGCTTGCATTATTACTCCCATTAGCTATGCGAGTCACAAAAATGCCAACTGCAACTGCATTGCTAGTCAATAGATAGGAAGGCGGCAGACTCTCAATCCCAAATATACAATAAAAATTGAAAATTTATTGGACAACTTTAAAAAGGTAACAGACATGGCAGTAAAAGCTTCGGCAAAAAATCTTACATGTTTCGCGCCCCCTACAGGCACTTAATCATAGATGAGGGACTCTGTGAGAAACCCCATCTATTTATGCTGTGAGAGTCATAGGTTAACTATTTCCTTACCTCACAGTCATAAAGAGAAAAAAGTTAAAAACAGAGTGCTAAAGCAATTAGATACAGAGGTAGAATCCCAATAGGCAAAAATTTCTAATATAATAGATGGGAACAGACAGTGCATAAGATTACAGACAATGCTTGCATTATAATAACACTAATCAAGTTGTAATGGTACTATAATAATACTCATCAGGTATTTATATCCGTATTATTCTTATAAAAATTGATACCAAAATCTTATTTCATGTACCTATTATTAAAAAAGGGGCAAGAATTTATATAAACTTTGAAGAGTACTCTATACATAGAAAAAATATATCAAAATTAACAATACATTAATACTTTAATTAAATGTCTCATGAATCTACAAAGAGTATATATCTTTTCTAGCACAGACTACAGAGAACAGCTACATCAAAAAGTGATAAATTCATATGGTTTAGATGATTTATGTGTATATACTCTGTGATACAAATCAGGGCATGGATAGAGAATGTGCATAGAAAGAAGAAAGACTAAATTAAATTAAATTAGATTAATTATCAATAAAATAATCTATGTCACATTCTCTATTCATGCCCTGAGGGGCAAGGGTCTTTAATTTGAGGATCCAATAGAGTTCCTTCTTTTCCAAAATCTTGGCTCTATTTCCCCCTCTGATAGGAACCACAGCCATATCTATAACTTGTACTGAAAGGCTGGCTATGTATGTGAGATGGAAATTATTGAAATGATTTGCAACTGCAGAATCCTTATTGTAATACTTAACATCTCTGACATGTTCACTATATCTGGTCCTGAGCATTCTGGTCGTTTTGCCCACGTACTGACAATTACAAAGATTACATGTCAAGAGATAAACCACAAACTGGGAACCACAATTGGCATAAAACTTTGTCTCATAAGTGTCACTAGTGGAATTACTGACAAAATGTTGTCCTATTTTTACATTAGGGCATGTATAACAAATTGTGTGTCCACATTTAAAGGTACCTAGTTTTTTAAGCCAAGTTCCTCTTTGTTTTTGTGAAGTACCTGTGATCTGGCTAGGAGATAGAATTTGTGACAGGGTCCTGGATTTTTTAGGGACAAATTTACAGTTATTGATAAGAGGACAGAGACTCTCATATGCCCTTAGTATATGAAGGTGTTTTTTCAAAACCCCTACAATTTCGTCATATTGTTGGCTGTATTCCGTTGAAAACACAACTGAGTCAGCAAAATCAGCGTTATTTTTAGACTTATTTTTGTTGGATACTGTTTTATTATCCCTAATTTTTGTTTGACACATTTCAAGGGCATCATTTTTGTAACCACGTTTAACAAGTCTGTCCCTAAGCTCACTTGCCTGTTGGTCATAAACATAATCACTCTTAGTGTTTCTTCTAACACGAAGAAATTGGGACTTAGGGATAGACTTGATAAGATGATGTGGATGATGAGAGGTCGCATGTAAAATTGTATTACCCGCCGTGGGTTTACGATATGTTTTGGTAATTATTTGCATGTTCTCAATACTGATGTTGAGATCCAAATAGTTAACCTGCCTTTCACTAAAGGACCCCGTGAATGAGAGTCCTAAATCGTTATGGTTACAAAATGTCAAAAACTTATGAAATTCTGAATCAGTCACAGGGTATCTCACTATCAAAAGCAGGTCATCTATGTAGCGAACTAGTAACTCAATACTACTCTGCCATGGGTTCATTGGAGTATATATGTAGGTTAATTCCCACAATGCAACAAAAATATTTGCAAATGAAGGCGCAAATTTTGCGCCCATGGTGGTGCCACAGATTTGAAGAAAAAATTCTTCATTAAATAAAAAATAATTATGTGACAAAAGAAAATTCAAAACACTACAAATATACTCAATGTGTTCAGTAGAGTGTTGAGATTCTTTTTTAAGGAAAAAGGCAACAGCTTGTATACCTAACGATTGTGGGATGGATGTATACAATGAAACAATATCCATTGTGACCCATGAGAAGCCAGGTTCCCAGTCACTTTTTTCAAGAGTCATCAAGAGATGAGAGGTGTCCCGGAGGTATGATAACTGAGACACAGCCAGCGGCTGCAAAATAGTGTCAATCCACTCTGCCATAGGCTCAAAGAGCGAGCCAATTCCGGCCACAATGGGCCTACCCGGGGGACACCTCTCATCCTTGTGAATTTTTGGAACATGATGAAATATAGGGCAAATCGGATATTTCGGTACCAATATATCAATATCAGAACTTTTAAAAAGACCCAGACATATACCTTCTTCAACTATTTTCATAAGTTTACTTTGAAAGAGTTTTGTAGGATTATGGTCCAGCTTTCTGTACACTTTAATGTCAGACAATTGCCTATAGGCCTCATCCATATAAAGCTGTTTATTCATAACAACAATGCTGCCCCCCTTATCCGAATTCCGAATTACAATATCTGTCATCTTGTCAAGTACCTGGCGTTCTTTGAAAGTAAGGTTAGGATTAGGGGGGGCAGCAATGTCTCTAACTCTTTGTTCCAAATCAAAAATGTCTATTTGTACAGATTTTTGGAAAGCATTTATCATTGGGCCTCTAAAGTGAACCGGATAAAAATCAGACCTATGTTTTTTGGGGGCAGGTATATGTACAGGAATAGATCTCTCAGAGCCCTCACTGAGCAAACTTTCTAAGTCGCTAATGGCGCATGCATCAGCAAAGGTCAAATGTGAAGTAACCTCATTATTTTCTTTTACATTGGAAGGCCTAATTAAGTCTGACATGTCAGTATTTTCACTTAAAGTAGAAAAATATTTTTTTAGGGATAACTTTCTGACAAATTTGTTAATATCTAAGAGAGTATTAAAACAAGAAAACTTTCTTGTTGGAGCAAATCCTAAACCTTTTGATAATACTCTAATTTCATCTTTAGTAAGAACATAATCAGAGATATTAACAACATTTTTGTCAGTAACCTTATCGTCAATTTCCCTATTGACAGGGTGCTCTAAATTATCCAAAATGTCCAAACTTTCAAAATTTTCAGAATGTTCAATCAATGTCCCTTCTTCTTTTTCTTCTTTCCTTCTCCTTTTATTTTTCCATCTCTTTCTTCTTCTCTTTCTTTTTGCAATGTTCTTCTTGTTTTTGGACGAATATCCTGCTGCTGATCCTCCAGCGTTGGTTCTCCTAAAAAAGAGGCAGAAGAGAGGGAGGGAGATGCAGGAGAAGAGGGGGTAGAAAGAGGAGAGATAGAGGAAAGTGAGGACAAAGAAGAAGAAACAGTAGACCCCCCTGGGGTTTTGGAAGTTGCTTCTGAATCTGAAGAGTCCCCATCATCAGTGCTGAAGATTACTATTTTTTCTTGTTTGCGCTTATTCTTAAGAATAGACTTGGGCACATCACCTCCATTGCTTTTGGCTTTGTTCTCATTTGGCATTTGTTGTTTTTGACTTTGGCTTTGTTCAGATCTTTTATTATTTTTCCTTAGACCAAATTTCCTTCTTTGTTGTCTTATTGTCGCCCAGTCATACACTCTGCCCTCCTCATAATCCTCTTTGTCTCTAATAAATGTATTACTTTTTCTTGATGCCTGCTCATCATCCAATTTTTTCATATTTTCATCCATATTCTGTTTATATTTAAAATAAACATAATCTTTCTTGTGGATCTTAAGTTCCTCCTTAATCTGCAAAATAGTGGGTTTCAGTTTTTCCCTCTTCTTTGCTTTCACTCGTATTAAGATGTTAATAAGTTTAAGTGAGCATTCGGTTAGTGCTTTATTCCAATCATCCGGATCCTCAAAATCTTCAAATTCAAAGGACGGATATTTCTTAATACGGAGTCCCCTTGGCACTCGCTCTGTATCTAGGTATTTCTGAAAGGCTATTATGTCCCACATATGCCTTAAGTCCACACTTTGATTATGTTGCAACTTTTTGAAAATCTTTTTAATATCTGCTGTTTCCTGTACATCTTGATTTTGTGCAAAAATGTTGTCAAAGTATTTCTTTTTCGTCCCCATATCAAATAGGTCAATTTCAGTATCAGTATATATATATATGTGGGCACCACGCTATTTGTAGCAGGGCTATCATTGTGTAAATATTACCCTCCCCCAGGAACATACATGGACTTTGATGTCACTAACCTCAGTAACCACATCTGTGGTAGGGTAGGTGTCACTTACCCTCCACAGAGTACCAGAAGTCTTCACAGCAGTGTGAACCACAGACACCTCTAGATGTCATCTCTACACTCTATGCCAAGTTTGAAACCACCACCTTGTCTGGGCAAGGCAAATTTGCCCTGGTAAATGAGCTCAGGGCCCCCAAAGTGTGGGCCTCACTTGCCCTGCCCATAGGTGAGCCTGCCTGTCTGACACTTGCTGCTTCTTACTTACTCTGAAGCCTTCCAGAATTCTGGAAACTTTTTGATCTGGGAGCAGCAGGACAGACACACAAGGCTTGGTGTATCCCCCAGCACAGGTCAACTTAAAGCGCAGGACCTGGGGGGCCCTTTCAGACTCAGCATTAAAAGTCCAAATCAGACATTATTGTGATTCATATAGCTAATGGGAGTATAATGCAGGTCAGGAGCTTGCATTATTACTCCCATTAGCTATGCGAGTCACAAAAATGCCAACTGCAACTGCATTGCTAGTCACAATAAGAGGGGCAGTGTTTACACGCATATGAACTGGGGCTAGGGGAGACAAACTTAACTAGCTAAATACCCCCCCGCCGAGATTTTGTAAAGTGTGGCAAGTAACTATACCTTTCTTTCCCTGGTTCTGTTGCATAAAATACATTTGACAAATTAAATGTGACAATGGACAGTGCCAGCAGCCCTCCACTTAGCAGCGGTAGTACAGCCCAAGAATAAGTTTCCACCAGTCTGTGTGCACATTTGCACAACCTACTTAGAGAAGCCTGAAATCTCTACTGACTACTACTGCTGCTTACCGGATGCTGCCTTGTTTTTCCCCCAACCCCAGCTGAGTACCAACGTCAGTGTGCTCCTCTTCGTGGCTGCCGCCTGTCACTCATCACTGCTGCGCTACAGACTCAGGACTGATTGCACGTGCATTCACGAGCGCGGGCCCCCCTTAGTCTGACTCTGAGTAGCTCACCGTGCCCCCGGGCCTGCGCCCCCCCTCCCTCTGTGTGAGCACTGAGCAGCTTTAAGCTTACCTAAAACCTTGGATTCCACTCCGCTCTGTTCTCCACATAGTCACTGGCTGTGACACTTCTACGGGCCTGCCGCACTACTACACTAGCCAGACAGAGACTGCCACTGGACCCAGCCAGACGTTCCACTGCACAGATGACCACACTAGTCAAGAGTAGTTTCGGTTGACTCCTGCTACTGACTGCTGCACCTCCGCAGCCAGTCAGTCAAAAATGTGCGCGCCAAAATGAAAAGTTCCGGCCGGGGGAAGGCAGCCAGCAGCAGACAGCGCCCGCCGCACAGACATCAAATAAAGTGAGGATGACAACAATTGTGCTGCTGCGCCTGGCTGTCCCCTGGTCATTACAAATATTATGAATTGAATTTATTAGCGAATCGTACAGGTTCATTATAAAAAAAAATTGGGGGAAAAAATAAAATTAAAAAAAAATTAATAATAAAAAAAATACAACCAACTGCCTTGTTGGGCCCCCCTGTTTGGGAGACCTGCTGGGCCCGGTCGCAATGGCGACCTTCGCATCACCATTAGTTATGCCCCTGATCTGCATTCAAAATAAATGATAAACTATTTGCATTAGAAATGTGCATTTGTTTCACAAAACAAAGGTCCTTTAGCACAGGTTCTGGGATTCACCATGCTAAGCCTCATATTAGCACAGTCCTTGGGGTATATTTATTGTGTGAGCGGACATGATACAATGTAGCGTATCATGTCCGGCGCACATCGATAAATGCCAACAGCATACGCTGCAATGCTGCCCCTCTGCAGATTTGTGGCCAATCGGCCGCTAGGAGGGGGTGTCATATCATATTTGATCGGGATGATTTCTGTCCGCAGCCTCAGAGCAGGCGAACAAGTTATGAAACTTGATAAATCGGCCCCATTGACTCTGTGAAGAAGGGTTGGGATTAGAAAAAGCTCCTGCAGCTCGCTATAGGTTAAGTATAAGACTACAGGTGACACTATTTCACCTGCAGCAAAGGAATTTTCATTAATGTAAACAAAATAATAAATACTGCAGCAAATTAATATTATGAAAAACTCATTTTTAAGAATATTCATTATGATTGATTTGTCCGAAACAAATTATTCACTGCTGCAAAAGTCTAATTAGCCCTTGAAAATCTTATCACATTTATTGTATCTTCTATGCTGTGGACAGTGAGGGATAGGTATAAATTAACCTCTATGTTGAACAAGCGGGTACTGTGTATCATGTTGTCCCGGCCTCCAATAGAAAAGTTGAGGGTCCCTTACTAGACTATTGATCAGGATCTCCTTCCCCTTTGATCTGTGCAATTTTTGTCCAAGTGACTAAAATGTGTGCACACTTTATCTTAAGTGTAGTCAGATTTAAAAAGGTCTTAAAAGTAAAAACATTTACAAAGAAATACACACAGAAAATCAGACACACACACACAAAAAAAACACGTATGCAGACTGAAACACACACAGACCCACACACAGAAACACACAGACAAGTTGAAGTAAGCAAGGATGAGGAGGGAAATATGCATGGGTGCAGACCAGCCTATGAAGCAAATAGAAGACAACATAGCTCTATTATGGTCTGTGAAGGATTCAATGTTCAGTAAAACATTTCTCACAAACTGTAATGACTTCTAGACAAATGTATGAAAACAAATAGAGGCCGATTTACCAAGCCCTGTATCGGCCCCAATGCCTTTAGGCTCGCTGGAAACAGGAGTTAAGAAGCAGCGGTCTTAAGACCGCTGCTCCTTAACTTGTACGCCTCCTCTGAGGTTGCGGACATCAATCCGCCCGATCTCATACAATCGGGCTGATTGACACCCCTTGCTAGCGGCCGATTGGCTGCAAATCTACAGGGGGTGGCATTGCACAAGCAGTTCACTAGAACTGCTTGTGCAATGAGAAATGCTGACAGCGCATGCTGTCGGCATTTATCGATGTCTGACGGACATGATCGGTACAGCGGATCATGTCCACCAGACAGATGATTAATCAGCCCCATAGAGCAAAGGCAACATGAATCCTATAAATCAAATTGGAGAAGGTGCCACATAGCGTAGTACAGCTTTATAAAACAGATACAGCTTTCATAAATGAAAATTCACTCAGATCCAGAAGAGTAGTCAGATATACAGTTTAAAAAAATAGCAAACCAGGTAGCCAACAAAGATCAGGCACTACAGCAAGGAGTCAAACAGATTTATTTTGAAACTTTTTCTGTAGCAGGGTCATTTCTGATGCAGATACTATAAATAGTGACCTTCACAGTATTGATCTTATTTTCTTCACTATTAATTCATTGACATCCTGTTGAGATGAGATATTGCTGAGACATCTTCTATAAACTGTTTACTAACTGATGATGAAGCTCCTTCTGTATGTAACTGCTGTGTTTACTATAACCTACCTACCAGTGTATGCTAACTTATTGAAGCTAGGTATTGCTGAATACTTTGTTTAGTATTTGTTTACATTAAATGCCCCAGACCAGCAAACTGCTAAACATTCAGCTTTTATAAAGGTGGTCACCCTTGCTGATAATCAATTAATCAAGGATATTTGATTAGCAGCACCTGGCTGCTACTTAGCCTCTTACTTCATAAGGAAGCAGTAAGGGTGTACTTACCTAATTTTAAGACCTGCTAAGGACTAGATGTTATTGTGTCCTGATACGTAAAAACTTTCGGCTAGATTACGAGTCTTGCGTTAGCCTTAAAAAGCAGCATTGAGAGGTCCCAACGCTGCTTTTTAACGCCCGCTGGTATTACGAGTCTTGAAATGACAGGCTCACCTCTCATTTTTTTGGCCAGACTCAAAAATATCGCAAATCCACTTACGTCAATTGCGTATCCTATTTTTTCAATGGGACTTGCAAAGCCCCGGTATTACGAGTCTTCCAAAAAGTGAGCGGTAGACCCTCTCCTGTCAAGCCTGGTACCGCATTTAAAAGTCAGTAGTTAAGAGTTTTATGGTCTAATGCCGTAGCATAAAACTCTTAACTAAAGTGCTAAAAAGTACACTAACACCCATAAACTACCTATTATTTAGGGGGCCCTAAACCGAGGCCCCCCCACATCGCAAACACTATAATGAATATTTTAACCCCTAATCTGCTGAACCGGACATCGCCGCCACTATAATAAATATATTAGCCCCTAAACCGGCGCACTCCCGCCTTGCAAACATTAGTTAAATTTTATAAACCCCTAATCTGCCGTCCCTAACATCGCCGCCACCTACCTACATTTACTAACCCCTAATCTGCCGCCCCCAATGTCGCTGCCACTATATTAGAGTTTTTAACCCCTAAACCTAAATCTAACCCTAACCCTAACCCCCTAAATTAAATATAATTTAAATAAATATAAATAAAATTACTACAATTAACTAAATTATTCCTATTTAAAACTAAATCTTACCTATAACATAAACCCTAAGATAGCTACAATATAACTAATAGTTACATTGTAGCTATTTTAGGATTTTTTTTTACAGGCAACTTTGTATTTATTTTAACTAGGTACAATAGTTATTAAATAGTTATTAACTACTTAATAGCTACCTAGTTAAAATAAAGACACATTTACCTGTAAAATAAAACCTAACCTAAGTTACAATAACACCTAACACTACACTACAATTAAATTAATTCCCTAAACTAACTACAATTAAGTACAATTAAATAAAATTATCTAAAGTATGAACCCCCCCCCACTAAATTACAGAAAATAATAAAATAATTACCAGTTATTTAAACTAATTACACCTAATCTAATCCCCCTAATAAAATAAAAAGCCCCTCAAAATAATAAAAAGCCCTACCCTATACTAAATTACAAATAGCCCTTAAAAGGGCCTTTTGCGGGGCATTGCCCCAAATTAATCAGCTCTTTTACATGTAAAAAAAGATACAATACCCCCCAACATTAAAACCCACCACCCACACACCCAACCCTATTTTAAAACCCACCCAATCCCCCCTTAATAAAACCCAACACTAACCCCTTTAATATCACCCTACCTTGAGAAGTCTTCACCCAACCGGGCCAAAGTCCTCAACAAAGCCGGGCGAAGTGGTCTTCCAGACGGGCAGAAGTCTTCATCCAAGCCGGGAAGAAGAGATCCTCCAGACGGGCAGAAGTCTTCATCCAGACGGCATCTTCTATCTTCATCCATCCGGCATGGAGCGGGTCCATCTGCAAGACATCCGACGCGGAGCACCCTACCTGGCCAACAACTACCCGACGAATGAAGGTTCCTTTAAGTGACGTCATCCAAGATGGCGTCCCTTCAATTCCGATTGGCTGATAGAATTCTATCAGCCGATCGGAATTAAGGTAGAAAAAACTTAGCTGATTAGAACAGCCAATAGGATTGAGCTTGCATTCTATTGGCTGTTCCAATCAGCCAATAGGATTAAAGTTCAATCCTATTGGCTGATTGCACAAAAAAGTTAGCTGATTAGAACAGCCAATAGGATTGAGCTTGCATTCTATTGGCTGTTCCAATCAGCCAATAGGATTGAAGTTCAATCCTATTGGCTGATTGCATCAGCCAATAGGATTTTTCCTACATTAATTCCGATTGGCTGATAGAATTCAATCAGCCAATCGGAATTGAAGGGGCGCCATCTTGGATGACGTCACTTAAAGGAACCTTCATTTGTCGGGTAGTCATCGGCCAGGAAGGATGTTCCACGTCGGATGTCTTGAAGATGGACCCGCTCCGCGCTGGATGGATGAAGATAGAAGATGTCTTCTGGATGAAGACTTCTGCCCGTCTGGAGGACCTCTTCTTCCCGGCTTGGATGAAGACTTCTGCCGTCTGGAGGACCACTTCGTCTGGCTTCGTTGAGGACATCGGCCCGGTTGGGTGAAGACTTCTCAAGGTAGGGTGATCTTCAAGGGGTTAGTGTTAGGTTTTATTAAGGGGGATTGGGTGGGTTTTAGAGTAGGGTTGGGTGTGTGGGTGGTGGGTTTTAATTTTGGGGGGTATTGTACTTTTTTACAGGTAAAAGAGCTGATTACTTTTGGGCAATGCCTTTTTAAAGGGCTATTTGCAATTTAGTATAGGGTAGGGCTTTTTATTATTTTCGGGGGCTTTTTTATTTTATTAGGGGGATTAGATTAGGTGTAAATAGTTTAAGAAATGTGTAATTATTTTATTATTTTCTGTAATTTAGTATTTGTTTTTTTTGTACTTTAGATAATTTTATTTAATTGTATTTAATTGTAGTTAATTTAGGGAATTAATTTAATTATAGTGTAGTGTTAGGTGTTATTGTAACTTAGGTTAGGTTTTATTTTACAGGTAAATGTGTCTTTATTTTAACTAGGTAGCTATTAAATCGTTAATAACTATTTAATAACTATTCTACCTAGTTAAAATAAATACAATGTTGCCTGTAAAATAAAAATAAATCCTTAGCTAGCTACAATGTAACTATTAGTTATATTGCAGCTATCTTAGGGTTTATTTTATACGTAAGTATTTAGTTTTAAATATGAATAATTTAGTTAATTGTGGTAATTTTATTTAGATTTATTTAAATTATATTTAAGTTAGGGGGGGTTAGGGTTAAACTTAGGTTTAGGGGTTAAGAACTTTAAAATAGTGGTGGCGACATTGGGGGCGGCAGATTAGGGGTTAATAAGTGTAGGTAGGTGGCGGCGACATTGGGGGCGGCAGAGTAGAGGTTAATAAATAAAATGTAGGGTTCGGCGATGTTGGGGGCAGCAGATTAGGAGCTAATAAATATAATGTAGGTGGCGGAGGTGTCCAGAGCGGCAGATTAGGGGTTAATAATATAATGCAGGTGTCGGGAATGTCGGGGGCGGCAGATTAGGGATTAGTAAGTATAAGATTAGAGGTGTTTAGACTCATGTTAGGGTGTTAGGTGTAGACATAACTTTTATTTCCCCATAGGAATCAATGGGGCTGCGTTAGGAGCTTTACGCTGCTTTTTTGCAGGTGTTAGGGGGTTTTTTCAGCCAGCTCTCCCCCATTGATTCCTATAGGGAAATTGTGCACAAGCACATTTAGCCAGCTCACCGCTACCGTAAGCAACGCTGGTATTGAAGTGAGATGTGGAGCTAAATTTTGCTCTCCGCTCACTTTTCTGTGGCTAACGCCGGGTTTGTAAAAACCCGTAATACCAGCGTTGTCTGCAAGTGAGGGGTGAGCATAAACTACTCGTTAGCACCATACTCCTGTTAACGCAAAATTCATAATCTAGGTGATAGTATTCAAAGAGGGAGTGTACATATGTGTATATATATATATATATATATATATATATATACTGTATATATATATATATATATTATAATTTTTTATATATATATATATATATATATATATATATGTGTGTTTGTGCGTACATAATACCAGCGTTGTCTGCAAGTGAGGGTTGAGCATAAACTGCTCGTTAGCACCGCACTCCTGTTGACGCAAAACTCGTAATCTAGGTGATAGTATTCAAAGAGGGAGTGTACATATGTATGTGTATATATATATATATATATATATATATTATACATTTATATATATATATATATATATATATATATATATATATATATTGCTTGGGTGTTTCTTGATCTGCGCTGTGTACGTTGCAAATGGTTATTTTGCTCTAATAGTTCCTCCTGATATATTTCAATGGCAGCTAGTTTCTGAATATTCCACTATCATCAAATGGAATGTGAAGGAAAAAGGTATGGAGTTGAGTTTCAGAGTTCAGCGCACATAGAATGGAGAAAAACAAAAAACAAAACCAAATTATGGTGCAGTTTGTCAGCACTAGGCAATCAAAAACTAAACGTGAGATTTAAATGTGCTCACCTTGTTTAACCTCAAACATGTGAGGTATGTTGGAAGCATGGGGGGGATGTAATCCCTATCTGTGGTAAAGATGTTTCCAGCTGGTATGCAGAAACTTTTAGCAGGTGGATATCTTGATATCCCTGGAGTAGAAATATGTTGGTATTTCAGACAAACTTCTCCTCTCTGGAGTTAGGTAGAGACACTTTAATTCTTTTTGCTGGATTTCTTTCCTTGTTGCTGTTTATTTCTTTCCCCCTTCTTTATACTTGAAAGGCTTCTCCTCTCTGGAGTATGGTATAAACTTTATGTATGCAAACCAATTAGTGCTCAGTTTACATACTATGAGATCAATTGTGGATATTAATTGCAGCACTCATGAGATGTGTATAAATGATGCTTGCAAGGACACAAAGTGAAATTTAAAATAAAAACACTTTTATTTTCCAATGTCCAATAAAAAATGATAAACAGAAATCCTCTTTGATAATCGTCCAGATCAGGGACAGAAATAGTTGAGCAGATGAAATATAGTAAATTTCTCTAAATCCGGTAGTGAGTTTTTTTCTTATCAGGGCTGGTGCAAAAACAGCTAGCTGATAAAAATTAGTGATATTGTGGTATAGGATGCTGTAAGTACAGCTGAAGGTAAATTCCTTGCATTGGTTTTGAGCTCTGAAAAGCTCCCAGAGTTCAGGTGGATAAGTTGGTGTTTATGATGGAAAACCGTAATAAATAGTTACATGAACTGCTGTAAATACAGCTAGATGATGATTCCTTGTGGTTTTTTGAGCTCTAGATTGCTCACAATATCCAGATGGATGTGGATTCTTAAGCCTGTCAGTGACAGGGTCCGTTGCTGAAGTGTTTGAAGCTTGGTCTCCCTGGACAGGAAGTGATGTCAGAAGTGGGCGTGCCCTTACGCGTTTCGTGAATTACATTCACTTCATCAGAGGGTGTCAATGTAATTCACGAAACGCGTAAGGGCACGCCCACTTCTGATGTCACTTCCTGTCCAGGGAGACCAAGCTTCAAACACTTCAGCAACGGACCCTGTCACTGACAGGCTTAAGAATCCACATCCATCTGGATATTGTGAGCTATCTAGAGCTAAAAAAACCCACAAGGAATCATCATCTAGCTGTATTTACAGCAGTTCATGTAACTATTTATTACGGTTTTCCATCATAAACACCAACTTATCCACCTGAACTCTGGGAGCTTTTCAGAGCTCAAAACCAATGCAAGGAATTTACCTTCAGTTGTACTTACAGCATCCTATACCACAATATCACTTATTTTTATCAGCTAGCTGTTTTTGCACCAGCCCTGATAAGAAAAAAACTCACTACCGGATTTAGAGAAATATACTATATTTCATCTGCTCACCTATTTCTGTCCCTGATCTGGACTATTATCAAAGAGGATTTCTGTTTATCATTTTTTAT
Organism: Bombina bombina; assembly: GCF_027579735.1. Lineage (NCBI taxonomy): Eukaryota > Metazoa > Chordata > Amphibia > Anura > Bombinatoridae > Bombina > Bombina bombina. The sequence goes on from NC_069500.1 coordinate 1,368,746,330, forward strand.
TGGACATTGGAAAATAAAAGTGTTTTTATTTTAAATTTCACTTTGTGTCCTTGCAAGCATCATTTATACACATCTCATGAGTGCTGCAATTAATATCCACAATTGATCTCATAGTATGTAAACTGAGCACTAATTGGTTTGCATACATAAAGTTTATACCATACTCCAGAGAGGAGAAGCCTTTCAAGTATAAAGAAGGGGGAAAGAAATAAACAGCAACAAGGAAAGAAATCCAGCAAAAAGAATTAGTGTCTCTACCTAACTCCAGAGAGGAGAAGTTTGTCTGAAATACCAACAAATTTCTACTCCAGGGATATCAAGATTTCCACCTGCTAAAAGTTTCTGCATACCAGCTGGAAACATCTTTACCACAGATAGGGATTACATCCCCTCCATGCTTCCAACATACCTCACATGTTTGAGGTTAAACAAGGTGAGCACATTTAAATCTCACGTTTAGTTTTTGATTGCCTAGTACTGACATACTGCACCATAATTTGGTTTTGTTTTTCTCCATTCTATGTGCGATGAACTCTGAAACTCAACTCTATATATATATATATATACGTACATATGTATTTTGTATTTATATCTGTATATACTGTATGTATTTACAGGCATATATACACATATAAACACATAAATACACATTAGATACATGCATTCATTACCGGAAGAATGAAAAAAATAATGAAAATGGCATTTTTGGGATTTTCTTTGCTTTACTGAAAACTAAAATGACCAAAAACTTAAAAAAAAAAAGCGATTTATTTTCTTTTACATTTGTTTGTTTTAGCTTTTGGTTAGTGTATGCTGTTGTTATGATGCAAGAAGTCATTATATAATGAATGCCTGTCAGTGGAAGACTGTGACGCTTTCTGTGGCTTACTTTATTATAAATAAATATTGCATACATATGTTTTTAAATATTTTCCTCTACTTAACTACAAAGGGCTCCAATGCACTTATTTATTTGTCAATATGTGTGTACATATGTATTTATGTGTTTATATATGTCTATATATAGATGAATACAAGTATACATATATAAATACATAAAAACATATGTACACATAAATAGGTATATATCTATACATACATATACATATTAGACATATATGTATCTCAATGTTAAAGTCCTTTGACATTTTTTTCTAACACCTCATGTCTTTGGGCCCTTTTAACTTTTTTGTGCAATATTTAAAAAAAATAAAAAAAATATTAGATAGTGTTACTATGAGTGTAACTATACTGAAAAAACCTAATCACTGAAGGGGGCGCTCAAGATGCAGTATAATCAATAATCTAGAACAAAAGTATATATGATGGGGCAATGTTAAGCTATCATAGATGAGTATATACACAATAAAGGCAGAAAACAGTAAATTCTTAGATACTGTAGTGAAAATACACTTGCAATTGTGAAAAATTAGACAGTCCTTTATAGGTGAACAATGGCAGATGGTGGGTAGAAATAAATCCACTCAAAGGATAAAAGATATATCCAAATTTATTTAAATAAGCATAAAAGTTTAAAAACAACAGCACAATGATTGAAACGGTTCACAGACCGTTTCATCAGGCATAAAAAATCATAATCATGATGATTTTTTATGCCTGATGAAACGGTCTGTGAACCGTGAAACGCGTTGCATGATTGGGTGATTATTGGACACCCTGTTATCCACTCTCATCAGCAATCATTGTGCTGTTGTTTTTAAACGTTTATGCTTTTTTAAATAAATTTGGATATATCTTTTATCCTTTGAGTGGATTCATTTCTACCCACCATCTGCCATTGTTCACCTATGAGAGACCAGCCCAGCACCTGAGGGAACACATTATCATACAAATATCAAGATACCTAGAGTTTGGGTGAGCTGCCACACCTCTACCAATCTGCAGCCTGCTTCTACAAGCACATTGGTGTGCTCTGGGAATATCACCACCATCTTAAGCCAAGAGCGCCTTCAAGTGGGTGAGCTGTCACACCTTTCTAATTCTGCAGCCCGCCCCTACCAGCACATAAGTGTGCTCTCCAAATTTGTGAGTACCCATTTGGCAATAGTTCTGTGACTCGTTGTTAATTAATAGATGATACCACACATGAGGCGCCCCTCCATTCTGTTTTACTATGAGTGTAAATGTACTTTGTAATGTAATTGTGCAACAAGTGTTTTGTGCAACTTTTTTGTTTTGGAAAACAGTTAACCACAGCTCTGAGGACACAGTAATTATTCTAGTGTAAATGTTGATTCGCTCAAGCATTTGTGTTTCCTTTCAACTTGTAATCCAGCCAGTAAATCTGATGCACGCAAACACCCAATTGTGCATAACTGTTAATGCACCACTCATAATCTGGTCCTAAATGTGCACATATTGCACAGTACTGTTATAACAAATCATGTTTATTGACCCTTTAGTGAGCCTAGTTGTTCTTTTTATTTCTGGGTTTCTATGAGATGTGATTAGTATGGTCAAGTGATCTTAAGTTTTCTTTGTTAACTCCTTTAAATTTTATTTTTATCTGGTAAACAATGCTCAACCACCAATGTCCTTCATGCAGGCAGTAAGACATTCTTTCTAGTTTTTCAATAAACCTCTCTATGATCAGTTGTTTGTAACAATCCACTATTGTGAGGTCATCACAGCACATGGAAGAACAATAGCTCAGACTGTTTCTGACTTCTGTTTATCGAAGCCTTTAGTTCTTATGAGACCTGGATGAAATCTGGTTTGTACTCTTTATAATCTAATGAAGCTGGGTGTTCAGACATGAAGTTCTAAGGCTTATGGGAAGCATGGCAAATACAATTAATAATACAGGGTCAGTTGTTTTTATCCCCCAAATGTTTGTAATGATAACTGGTGCTTCTCAAGCTACAGATAATGCAGTACAAGCTCCACCTCTCAATCAAGGTAAGGAACCTATTCAAAAATTATTATAGGACAAGGCATTTATGTCCCTTATGACATCTAGTAAGTTTAAATTACCTGTTCATATCAGTTTTATTAAGTTAACACTCTGATTAGTTTTTATTCTCATATTCTATGGAATACAAAGGAAAAAATGAAATCTTGTCCTGATATTGTAGCTCATATTTTGTTTGATTTAGAAATTTGTTTGCCATTGTCTCAATATGTATAGTTAATGTACTGCCTTATCTGTTAAATTACTTATGTATCGGCTAGATTTGTTGGGCGGTAGCCGTCAAAACCAGCGTTAGAGGCTCCTAACACTGGTTTTTACCGCCCTCTGGTATTTGGAGTCAGTCAGAAAAGGGTCTAACGCTCACTTTGCAGTCGAGACTTTTCCATACTGCAGATCCCCCTATGCCATTTGCGTATCCTATCTTTTCAATGGGATCTTTCTAACGCCGGTATTTAGAGTCTTGGCTGAAGTGAGCGTTAGAAATCTAAAGACAAAACTCCAGCCGCAGAAAAAAGTCAGTAGTTAAGAGCTTTTTGGGCTAATGCCGGTTTATAAAGCTCTTAACTACTGTGCTCTAAAGTACACTAACACCCATAAACTACCTATGTACCCCTAAACCGAGGACCCCCACATCGCTGCCACTCTAATTAAATTTTTTAACCCCTAATCTGCCATCTGCACGCCGCCGCAAGCTAAGTTATACTTATGTACCCTTAATCTGCTGCCCCTAACACCGCCGACCCCTATATATTATATTTATTAACCCCTAATCTGCCCCCCTCAACGTCGCCTCCACCTGCCTACACTTATTAACCCCTAATCTGCCGACCGGACAGCGCCGCTATTATAATAAAGTTATTAACCCCTAATCCGCCTCATTCCCGCCTCAATAACCCTATAATAAATAGTATTAACCCCTAATCTGCCCTCCCTAACATCGCCGACACCTAACTTCAAGAATTAACCCCTAATCTGCCGACCGGAGCTCACCGCTACTAAAATAAATTTTTTAACCCCTAAAACTAAGTCTAACCCTAGAACTAACACCCCCCTAAGTTAAATATAATTTAAATCTAACAAAATAAATGAACTCTTATTAAATAAATTATTCCTATTTAAAGCTAAATACTTACCTGTAAAATAAACCCTAATATAGCTACAATATAAATTATAATTATATTGTAGCTATTTTAGGATTAATATTTATTTTACAGGAAACTTTGTAATTATTTTAACCAGGTACAATAGCTATTAAATAGTTCATAACTATTTAATAGTTACCTAGTTAAAATAATTACAAAATTACCTGTAAAATAAATCCTAACCTAAGTTACAATTAAACCTAACACTACACTAGCAATAAATAAATTAAATAAAATACCTACAATTATCTACAATTAAACCTAACACTACACTATCAATAAATTAATTAAATAAACTACCTACAATTATCTACAATTAAACCTAACACTACACTATCAATAAATTAATTAAATAAACTACCTACAATTATCTACAATTATACCTAACACTACACTATCAATAAATTAATTAAATACAATACCTACAAATAACTACAATGAAATAAACTAACTAAAGTACAAAAAATAAAAAAGAACTAAGTTACAAAAAATAAGAAAATATTTACAAACATTAGAAAAATATTACAACAAGTTTAAACTAATTACACCTACACTAAGCCCCCTAATAAAATAACAAAGACCCCCAAAATAAAAAAATGCCCTACCCTATTCTAAATTAAAAAAGTTCAAAGCTCTTTTACCTTACCAGCCCTGAAAAGGGCCTTTTGTGGGGCATGCCCCAAAGAATTCAGCTCTTTTGCCTGTAAAAAACAAACAAACAATACCCCCCAACATTACAACCCACCACCCACATACCCCTAATCTAACCCAAACCCCCCATTAAATAAACCTAACACTAAGCCCCTGAAGATCTCCCTACCTTGTCTTCACCTCACCGGGTTCAGCGATCGGTCCAGAAGAGGGTCCGAAGTCTTGATCCAAGTGGCGGCTGAAGAACTCCATCATCGGGCTGAAGTCGGAAGTCCATCATCGGGATGAAGTCTTCTATCAAGCCGCATCTTCAATCTTCTTTCTTCCGGAGCGGAGCGGAGCCATCTTCTTCCCAGCCTACGTGGATCCAACCTCTTCAAGTGACACCTACTCGCTGAATGATGGTTCCTTTAAATGACGTCATCCAAGATGGCGTCCCTCGAATTCCGATTGGCTGATCTATTGCATTCTATTGGCTGTTCCGATCAGCTGTTCCAATCAGCTGTTCCGGGTTAGACTTAGCTTTAGGGGTTAATCCATTTATTAGACTAGCAGCGAGATCCGATCGGCAGATTAGGGGTTAATTATTGTAGGTAGCTGGCGGTGACATTGTGGGGGGCAGATTAGGGGTTAAAAAAATATGCAGGTGTCAGCGATAGCGGGGGCGGCAGATTAGGGGTTAATAAGTGTAAGGTTAGGGGTGTTTAGACTCGGGGTTACATGTTAGGGTGTTAGGTGCAGACTTAGGAAGTGTTTCCCCATAGTAAACAATGGGGCTGCGTTAGGAGCTGAACGCTGCTTTTTTGCAGGTGATAGGTTTTTTTCAGCTCAAACTGCCCCATTGTTTTCTATGGGGGAATCATGCACAAGCACGTTTTTGAAGCTGGCCGCATCCGTAAGCAACGCTGGTATTTAGAGTTGCAGTGGCAGTAAATATGCTCTACGCTCCCTTTTTTGGAGCCTAATGCAGCCATTCTGTGAACTCTAAATAGCAGCGGTATTTAAAAGGTGCGGGGGAAAAAAAGCACGCGTAGCTAACGCACCCCTTTGGCCGCAGAACTCTAAATCTAGCCGTATGTATTTTTTTTATTATTCTTTATTAGAGGTGAGTTATAATTATTTTCAAAAGTTTCACAGATCAGATTGAAGGCACAATCCCATAGATAAGTTCAATAATGTAGGTGCAAGAACTGCAAAACTCAATGTTGTGAACATGTTTGGATTTTGCACTATTGTTGGTATGGTCCCAGTTTAAAGCTTATTCACCTAGATGTGTTTCCTTTTAAAAATAAGTTTACACGGGGGGCGGAGCCTAGCCACAAAGAGAGATGGCTGCAAACTAATAGTGCTTTGTAGTCCCTGATGTTTTTCGCTTAAACTCAAACTGATCCAATTGCTCAAAAACCCACTAAGGGGCAGGTGACAACACCCCAGATCACAAGCATCCTGCAGCACAATTTATTTAGCTGTTCTTAATAACACAACAAATGCCAGCACCAACACACTGTGGGGTTCACGGAGGAGACGCTACGCAGCTCAAAGCTCTAAGATCTGACATCTATCAGGGATCTGCACCACCGACCAGCTTGACTTGAAAAGACCAACCCAGGTACATACCACACACTCCCCAGGGTCGGATTGACCTGACGGAGGCACCTCCCAGAGACCTCACTGGGCCACCCGTTTGCTCACGATCCTCTGACCGCATTGAAAATAAACAGGTCGCACCCACGTGGCCGGGCTGGGACGCAAGTAGTCTGTAACCAAGACATAAGAGCCCACACACTCAACTATAGCAAGGCCCGGAGTGCTCTCTGCAGACTTTTGAGCCACTGTCAGCTCACCGATACTGTTAAGGGGTCAGCTTGTAGAAAAGAACAACACATAAAACTGACGGTGGGACAAACAGAGTAAGTTCTGATTAAAATCTGGGCAATAGTGGTTACAGCTGGCTATATTTTATATATACGTATAAACAGGGAATAGGCTACTATATTGGCCTTTGGGGCCTTTGTGGAAGAGGTATATATGTGATTTCAACAGTGAAATTATTTGATCGGCCCAGCACAGACTCAGTTGGACATATAGTGGGGTACAGCTAATAAGAGAGTCATACAGGTCAAAGGGGGGCTGTATTTCCCAGATAGTTTAGCTATTTTAAGCCATGGCAAGCAAAAGAAACCCTAAACCACCAAGGGGCACACACTCCTCGATCATGGAGAGCTACTTGATCCCTGCTGACCCGGTCTTACCCCCTAACAGACCCGCACACGAACCATCGGTGCAGTCTACAACGGCCCAGATACATGAACATGTGCCCAGTTCCCAGACTCATAATAATCTCACAAAATATGACATTATACACTTATACTCCAAAGAGGACATAAAGAACGCTATGCAGGACTTTAAAACTATGTTTGGGGAGCTTAAAAGGTATATAGTGGTGGTAGACCAACGTGTCACTCAAATTGAAGAAAAACAAGAAACTCTTAGCTCTGATATGCAACAACAGTCCAGTTATCTACAGGCCCAGGAGGGCACAGTGCAAACTCTCATGGACCGCATAGAAGATCTCGAGAACAGAAGCAGGAGGAACAATCTTCGACTGAGGGGTATACCCAAAACAATAGATCCTCCTGCCCTGCAGCGCTATATCCAAGAGTTTATCAGATACCTCAAAAATAATGATTCCGCACCGGATTTACAGATAGAAAGAGCTCACAGGGCCTTGCACCCTAAACCACCAAACAGAGCTCCTCCCAGAGACATAATAATGAAATTTCTGTCTTTTAAAGATAAAGAAGTAGTACTGAAAATGGCCAGGGCAAAACATCTAATTGAATTCAGGGGTATGGAGATCCAGGTGTACTCAGATTTGTGCCCTACAACACTGCAAAAACGAAGGGACCTGAGATATGTCACATCAGTTTTGAATGAGAAGAAGATACCGTATAGATGTGGATTCCCTACCTGTCTAATAGCTACAAGAAACAACGCTTCACATATCCTTAGATCTCTGGAAGACCTTCCAAATTTTAATCAATCACTAGGCCTTTATATAAGGCCCCCTCAGAATGCTGATGCAGCTCCGCAGGCCCCTCATGGTGTGGGCCATGAGGAAATCCAGCAACTCCATGGCTGAAGTGTTGAGGACCCTGAACTTTCTGGTCCCTAATGAATGAACTCACTTGAATCAGGTGCCTTGAAGCCTCTCTTTTGGGACAATGCCTCAGAATTCCATGATGAAATCAAAGGTCGTATGTAAATAACAATTTCACAAGTTACTTATGTCAGTTATATGTTAATGTTTCATTTACATAGGTGGTGTGTTGTTTAATTGTCAAATGTGGGTTTATTCCATTATAATTATACGAGTATGTGTCAAACCCTAACTTAGAGTGATGACTATAAGCTGGTTCAGCTGCACCGCCTCTACTCCACATATTACCTTCCTACATCTTAGAGAGGGGGGGAAATAAAATTTAAAGAAAACGGGTGGGCCTGTACCTAGTTACACTTAGACTGGGGCTCTAAAGATTAAAGAGAAATGGGTTAGCTTGCAGACTCAGATTGCGATACCTATGGCACCCTCCTTAGTGAAGTCTTACCCTCTGTAGGGCCAAAGGGGAAGCACTAGACTGAATTCTGTGTCTAAGTTATGTTTTAAGGATTTACCCGCGCAATTAACTGGATAACTAACTGCAATTAATTAATATACTAGATCCCATGCTTATCACTGCCTCATTATACACCATTTTAATGATAAGCAGCGTATTTGCCAGGAAATGCGCTGCAGAGATGAGCCCAGTCTTGCCCACGTCATAACATACAGAACAAATAGGTAGGAAGGGGAAAATCTGAGCACTCCTAGAGTAGATAGAAAAGTAGGGCGGCAAAGGCATGTAGACACCAATAACTCATCTGCTAATGGTCCCAGCCCCTTGGTTCATAGGGAATTACAGATATTAAGCTTTAGGGCTTAAAGATAGAGTGGGCGCCGTGAGGCCAAAAGTATCAAACCACCAAATGTTTTAACATATAAAATAATTTATTAAGGGGGCGTGTCCGGGCAGCAGCCATGATCGGTCGCAATACTAGCTGCTGAGCATTGGAATAATACAAACCGCCGTGTATTAAGAGGATTATCTGACAATCTGCATCTATTCCATTTTACTTAGATTATATCAGGATCACTGCATCGTTTGATGCCTCTACTTCTGTATTGCCTGCAGTCTAGTCCAGACCGTTGAGACTTTGGCGGCCCGAATAGGGAAGGCCTCAACACCCACCCCGTTCACGCGGGTACGGAGTGAGCTATTCTCACTCATACAACCACTGAGAGCTGAACTATCTCTTTCTACAATGGAGTCGTGGATATCTGAGAAAACCCTGCTATGTTTACTAGAGGAGCATTTTCATAACCTCCACATATTGTTCAAAAGGGGCTTTGGTAGCACCGATGACCTGAACACACACACTAGCCTACCACAAGATGAGGAGCAACTAGCTAAGGCATTAGAGATCCCCCTTGAGCCAAAGTTGAAAGCAGAGAAACTTACTGGAGACCGCACTGCGCATATTGTATTGTGATTTCCATATGTTTCACTGCGCATATTGTATTGTGATTTCCATATGTTTCAGTGCCTGCATTTTTACTTGCCTGTTTTATGTATTTCTATTTTAACCTCAATAAAAATTATATAAAAAAAAAATAAAATTTTTTTAAAATACCTAACGTCTCCCTGTTATAATCTTAAAGACTAAAAGCAGTTGTATATACTCGTGCCATAAATTGGAAATGAGGCATATATAAAACAGATTGCATGTGCTATTGATATATAGTAACTGCATCAAACTGATGATTGAAAAAATAAAACAACGATAATGTCCAGATTTGGAAGGCTCAGGACCATATGTGACAAATCCAGATCAAAAAAGTTCGTTAACACACTGTTAGAAAGTGAATCCTTTTTCGTCTTTCTACTCCTCTCAGCCACATCCCCCCCCCCCCCCGCTTTCTACCCTTTTTTAATTTTTTTTATCTTCCCTTCTCTCTTTTCCTCTCCTCGGCCCCCTGCACGCACCTTTTATTTTCTCCCCTCCCATATCCTTCACCAAGGACACCTGAACAACATGGCATGCCAGCAAACTAGACATAGACCCCATTCTGTCGAGCTCATATCCATAAACACGAAGGGACTTAACAGCCCTAATAAATGCTCCATAGTGCTAAAAGACTTACAGAGATTGGGTGGGGATGTAATATTTTTACAAGAGACCCACTTCTCGGCTACGCATGAGCCGAAGTGGTTCAGTCGCCAGTACCCCAATGCCCATTTTGCTTCTGGTCCTAAAAAGAAAAATGGGGTTGGAATTATTTTTAGTGCAAGAATGCCTTTTCTACTCTTGCAGACTTATAGGGACCCGGAGGGCAGATACTTGGTGCTTGCCAGTTCCCTGTTCGGCAGGCCCATCACACTATCAAACATAAACCTATCCCAGCACCTATTTCTTCAAATGGTCATCTGTAAAATTCTCGAGGTGCAGACAGTTGTGCTGTACCTGGGAGGGGACCTTAATGCATCCCTTGATCCCTCTCTTGATACATCCAGTGGTATCTCCAGCACTTCCCATAAAATATTGAAACACATGGATGCCTCACTGGCAGAACTGGCGGTAAATGACATATGGCGTACACGTCACCCGTCGGCTAAAAACTATACTTTTTATTTGCATCCACACAGAAAGTATTCCAGGATAGATTACCTGTTTACTGACTCTACGGGCCTAATAATCACTAAAAGTAGCAAAATCCATGTGATCACATGGTCTGATCATGCCTCAGTTGAATTCTCTATCCAATGGCCCAGTGTCCCTATCACTCCCTTCATGTGGAGACTCGATGACATGCTCCTTGACGACCAGGCATTCAGCACTGACATTCGGAAATCCCTAACATAATTCTTTCTCCTCAATGCCGATGAGCAGCTGGGAAGTTCTACTATTTGGGAGGCGCACAAGTGTACCATAAGAGGCCTCCTGATTAGGCAGAGAGTGAGACTAAATAGATTAAGGAGAGAATGCTATCAAACTCTTTATCACAAGTTGAAAAAAAAGAGCAATTTCACAAAATGCACCCGCTTGACAAGGCCGGCCTGGGGCATCTGACTCTGGCCAGAGCAAACCTGCTACAGTTCTTGCAGGAAGAGTACCAAAAACAGGCACTTATCTTAAGGCAGCTTTACTTTGAACAGGGCGATAAGCCTGGAAAGCTACTCGCTAGAGCTATCGCGAAAAAAAATTAAAGGCCTACGTTCATCACATGATAGATAGAGAGGGGACGATTAAGGCAGATGGGGAATCAATAGCGGATACCTTTAGGGCTTACTACGAGTCCCTTTACAATTTACAATGCACCAATCAGATTGGGGAAGATGCCCCTGTACCGTCGCAGGAGGACGGAAGCATCCTGGAATACCTTGAAGGTGTTGACCTCCCTAAGCTCACAAATGAGGAGGTGGAACTCTTGGACTCTCCAATTACAAAAGAGGATGTACAAAAAGCCATCAAATATCTCCTGTCAGGGAAAAGCCCTGGACCTGATGGCTTTGGCCTAATATATTACAAAATATACGCGGACATCCTGGTCCCCAAATTGACGAACATATTTAATTCCTTATCAGAAACCCCCAATCTCCTGAGCTCCATGTTGGAAGCTTATATTACAGTCATCCCTAAGCCTGGGAAACCCCATGATAAGCTTGAGAACTTTAGGCCTATATCCTTATTAAATTCGGATGTCAAGATACACGCAAAGGTGATGGCCACCCGTTTGAATAGATACATCCCTGGATTGATCTCCACTGATCAAGTGGGGTTTATACCCACCTGCGAGGCCAGAGATAATACTCTTAAGATCCTGCAAATTATAACTCACGCCCAGATAAACAAATCGCCACTCTCCCTGGTTACAACAGATACAGAAAAAGCATTTTACTGATCATTCATCCAACTAACGCTGAAGAAATTTGGCTTTGGGCCTAGCTTTATAAACGGAACCATGTCCCTATATTCAGCTCCAAATGCAAGGGTAAGAGTTAATGGTACCCTCTCAGAAACTTTCCTGATAAAAAACAAGACTAGGCAAGGGTTTCCCCTATCGCCGCTCTTATTCGCCCTCACTATTGAGCTTTTAGCAAGTAAAATCAGAGCCAATCCAGCGGTGAGGGGATTTCTCATTGGCAACACTGAACACAAACTTTCAATGTATGCTGACGACGTCCTCCTGACAATCTCAGACTCATCTAGTTCTTTAGGTGCGGCCCTTGCGGAATTTGTGGCCTATGGAAAGGTTTCAAACTTCCTTCTCAACCCCCTGAAATCCAAGATCCTAAATATTACAGAACCACCTGAACTTTTTGCCGCCCTCAGCCCTAAATGCCTGATAAAAATAGCTCACCACAATATAAAATACTTAGGAATTACTATCTCACCAAGCATATCAGAAATTGTGGACCTGAATTACAAAAATATTCATGATATCCTTAGGGATTTATCCAACTGAAAAAAAAAAACATCTCGTGGATGGGCCGAATCGGGGTTGTGAAGATGAACGTGCTACCGAGAGTGTTATATGTTATGCAGATGGTCCCAACCTCGTCGGCTTCACATTATATCCAACAAATCCAAATGGATATAGAGGCATACATATGGAATGGGATTAGGCCTAGAGTCATAAAGCATACTTTATACTGTATCTGCCTAGAGACAGAGGAGGCTTGGGAGTCCCTCTCCCAAGCCTCCTCAGACATCGCAACTATATAAACTACTACTGAACAAGGAAGGATCTGCCCTCCTGACATACGCCTCTGCCTGGCAGACAGAACTTGGGCAGGAGATAGCGGCCAAAGACTGGATAAAGATTTTTATGAGAGCTAGGAGGGCCTCAGTCTCTGTGAGAATCCAGGAGATGCATTATAAACTACTCAGTAGGTGGTATCTAACACCCCATAGACTCCAAAGAATTTACCCCCACACAAGTGGGGGGTTCTGGAGGGGATGTGGAGGGGAGGGAACTTTCCTTCATATTTGGTGGACATGTCCACAAATACGACCTTTCTGGGAGGAGGTTCTGGGAGAAATGAGCAAAATTCTCAAAATCATAATACCTCCAAAACCAACATGTCTGATCTATCACAAACTACCTAAGATAGTTGGGGAGGATAAGTATCTGCTCCTCTTGTTGATGCTAAATGGAGCAAAGGGGCTCATTCCGGCACACTGGAAAAGCCCACAGACTCCGAGGGTTCAGGAATGGAGGGCCAGAGGTCTGCTAATCCTGTATTACCAATACTTGGTTTATTTTCATTCAGCAAGCTGATCAAACTGCCTTATTTTGTATAATGAGATTATATATTCTAAAAGGCTTATCTGCTGTAAATTAACAATATTTATATTCATTCCTCATGTAGGATTTTGTTATATAGCTCAGCTGCTTAAATTTGCATATCAAATGTATACATATAATATTATATGTATGTCGTTGCTGCTAGAGTATCTGTAGTGTTCTATGGAATACAGATTTAAAATTGCATACTGTAGTTACAGTACATTAATACTATATATAGTTCTGAATTTGTACAACAGACTTACATTATCTCTGCAGAGACTGTTTTAATAATCTGAATTTGGATTACATAATGTACAAGATCTCTCTGCAGTGGCTCAACTTTGAATAATCATTCATTTAAGTATGAATAATTACTATGTTATGGTTGCATGACTTTTTCACATGGTGATGTACAAAACTCTGTTACATTTATAACCATATGTATGGCAGAGTTTTTTTTAAAAAGCTCATACCATATTTAAATTCCTGTAGTACAGTACTATTCTGCTGTGAGACAATAAATTGTGTTTACATATCCAATGATTAAACTTTTCTATACAGTGCAGTGTATTTTTTTTCTCCATAAGTGAGTGTATTTATAATTGGTTGTATAGCCAGTTTATGTCAGCAATATATGTTTTATATACTCTATCCTGTATAGACTCACATTTATTAAAACCCCAAGTATATCAACAACGTACTTGGTATTTCAATACGTATATATTTATATATATTGGTATATATAGGTATAGCTAAGATGTGCACTCTCACTCCATCCAACAACTGCAAGGGTGCTAGTGGGATCAATAGGCAAACAAAAAACTTGCACTCGCTGGTCTTTACAATAAATTACATTTTTTACTGTGAAAAGTGACACTTTGGGGACAAATTATCCCCTTCCTCAGACACAGAATATACAAAGTGTAACAAACTTATAGCAATTCTCAAAACAAACCCCCCCCATTAGGAAAAAAAATGCCAAGCGGTCACTATGGTAACCACATAGTCACAACATAAGCAAAGCCTTAATGTGATTGTAATAGAAGCTGTCTGAGCATATCATTAACCAGTGATAAAGTGTAAATAGTGACTGTTTAAAGCAGGATAAGTTAATAACATGAGGCATAAACAGAGAAAGACATAGGAGTCAAATATGTTACATATATCTTACATGTATAGTCATCTAAACTATGATAGCAAATTTTACTTATATGATGAATATGAATCTAAACCACATCTGTATAAAGCATAAACTCTCTTTCTTAGGGCTGAAAACAAATCCGATTATCAGAAACCAGAATAAACATTGCCACGCCGCTGCGCCATGTACCCGGAAGTAACGGCATCATACAGTCCGGTACACATCACGGTCACGTGCATCCTGTGGCCAATCAGGCAATGGCATCATCATAGCCATAGAGATGTGAGTTTTACAATCACAGCAATTAAAACAAGTCTGCTGAATAATTAATTGGGGATGAAGCTATATACAACAAGGGACTAAGGCTATGGATATACTATGTGGGCCATCTAATGATTAGGGCAATACATAACACAGCACTATAGCAGTATATAGGGAACCAGCATATGTACAACCAATAGCCCATAACCATAGGTACATCGAAAGATACAGTCAAAGATAGCATATACCAAAGAAACTGTGCATATAGCACCTATGCAGGGGCATAAACCTATAAATGTATTTGCATGTACAAGACATCTAAAAAATGGCAAACTGTATATTATATAGGGCTTATATTAAAGTGGACCTCAAACAGTCCAAAAAGCACTAAAAGCCCAAAGATCATATCCAGAGATTTGAAATAAAATGTTTAGTGTCATGGACTCCCATCATAGGGCCATTATGACCCAGTGTGGAACAGGATTTGTAGGGCATATTATAAGAAACAGTGCCCGTCAATCATGGTATTAAGTCCATTAGGCTGTAAGGTGTTCAATCGATGGATCCATCTTGCCTCTACCTGTAGTAATGTCCTATTCCTGTCACCACCTTGTTTCAAAGGGGGGGACGTGATCAATTAGGACAAAGCGGAGATCATTGATACTATGTCCAGCCTCCAGAAAGTGTCTCACCAATGGCTTGTCACTTTTTCAGTTCTTTATGGCACTCCTGATTGCAGACATTGTGATTGGCAAAGCGCACCCTGGCATCATCTGTGGCCTTGCCCAAGTAAAACCTACCACAACATGTATATACATGTGTGGTGGTGCAGGTCATGAAGTGTTGAATAGTGTACCACTTCTGCGTATGTGGATAGCCAAAGGTTAAACCTAGAATCATTGCGCTGCACATAGTGCATCCTGTGCACCGGAATGAAGCATTCTTCTTACCCTGTTGGAGCCAGGTGTCTTTTTTATAGCAGTGAGTGGGATCTGTAATCATTAGTGAATTTTTTAGACTTCTGTTTCGTTTAAAAATCACCCTAGGGTTACACCATTTTTTGAATAGAAGTGTTGGGTCACTTTGTATTATGTATTGATTTAGGCTTCTGCCAAATGATCTTACCGATGAGCTGTGCATGATGGTGAATGTCATTCTTTGTTCATTGTTCTTGCTGTTATCCCTTATTGGCGCTGTGGGGTCTTCAACCATTGCCTTACTTTGGATAATAAGTGGCAGATTATACCGTCTCTGGATGAATTTCTGTTCCATTTCTGATAGTTGCTCCTGTCTCCTCCGTAGGTCTCTGTTGTTTCTAATGACACAAATCATTTGGGCCTTTGGGATGGCCTTCAATAGTGACATGGGATGACTGCTGGTTGCATGCAGGAGGGAATTTCTGTCGGTGGGTTTCCTATATAATGCAGTACCAAATTTGTTGTTTTCTTTCTTAAAAATCCTTAAATATAAGAACAATCCAGTGAAGTTCAAGATCTCACATGATAAGTCATCCATTGAATTCTTAGATTTAAGGATTTTTTAAGAAAGAAAACAACAAATTGAGTACTGCATTGTATAGGAAATCCACTGACAGACATTCCCTCCTGCATGCAACCAGCAGTCATTCCGTGTCACTATTGAAGGCCATCCCAAAGGCATAACAATGATTTGTGTCATTAGAAACAACAGCAACCTATGGGGGAGACAGGAGCAACTATCAGAATTGAAACAGAAATTTATCCAGAGAGGGTATAATTCATGACTGATTAGCCAAACTAAAGGCAATGGTTGAAGACCCCCACAGCACCAACAAGGGATAACAGCAAGGACAATGAGCAAAGAATGACCTTCATCACCATGTACAGTCCATCGGTAAGATCATTGGGCAGAAGCCTAAAATCAACACTGACACATAATACAAAGTGACCCAACACTTCCCTTCAACAAATGGTGTAACCCTAGGGTGGGTTTAAAATAAAACAGAAGTCTAAAAGGTTCACTAATTATAACGGATCCCACTCACTGCTATAAAAAAGACACCTGGCTCCAACGGGGTAAGAAGAATGCTTCATTCCGGTGCACAGGATGCACTACATGCAGCACAATGATTCCGGGTTCAACCTTTGGCCATCCACATACTCAGAAGTGGTACACTATCAGACACTTCATGACCTGCACCACCACACATGTTGGACTGTAGCTATGATAGGTTTTATGTGAGCAAGACCACAGATGATGCTAGGGTGTGCTTTGCCAACTACAGGTCTGCAATCAGAAGTGCCATAAAGAACGGAAAAAGTGACCAGCCAGTGGCGAGACACTTTCTGGAGACCGGATATATTGTCAATGTTCTTTGTCCAAATTGATTACGTCCCCCCCTTTGAAATGTGGTGGTGACAGGAATCGGACATTACTTCAGGTAGAGGTGACATGGATCCATCGATTGAACACCTTACAGCCTAATGAACTTAACACTGTGATTGACTGGCACTATTTCTTATAAAATGTCCTACATATCCTGTTCCACACTGGGTCATAATGGCCCTATGATAAGAGTCCATGATACTAAACATTTTATTTCAAATATCTGGCTATGATCTTTGGGCTTTTAGTGCTTTTTGTGCTAATTGGGGTCCACTTTAATATAAGCCCTATATAATATACAGTTTGCCCCTTTTAATATGTCTCTTACAGGCAAATACATATCTAGGGTTATGCCCCTGCATAGGTGCTATATGCACAGTTTGCTTGGTATATGCTATCTTTGGCTGTATCCTTCGATGTACCTATGGTTATGGGTTATTAGTTGTACATATGATGGTTCCCTATATAATGCTATAGTGTTGTGTTATATATTGCCCTAATCATTAGATGGTCCACATAGTATATCCATAGCCTTAGTCCTTTGTTGTATATAGCTTCATCCCCTATTCATTATTCAGCAGACTTGTTTTGATTGCTGCGATTGTAACACTCACATCTCTATGGCTATGATGATGCAGTTGCTTGATTAGCCCTAGGACGCATGTGATCATGACGTGTACCGGGCTGTATGATGCGGTTACTTCTGGGTGCACGATGCCGCGGCGTGGCAATGTTTATTCTGGTTTCTGATGATCGGATCTGTTTGCAGCCATAAGAAAGTGAGTTTATGCTTTATACAGATGCAGTTTAGATGCCTATTCATCCTATGAGTTTATATCATAGTTTAGAAGACTATACATGTATGATATATGTAACATATTTGACTCCCATGTCTTCCTCTGTTTGTGTCTAATGTTATGCACTTATCCTGCTTTAAACAATCACTGTTTACACTTTATCACTAAATAATGCTATGCTCAGACAGCTTCTATTACAATCACATTAAGGCTTTGCTCATGTTCTGAATCTATACAACCGCTTCACCAGATTGAGACAAAGGGAAACCTTCTGGATTTGGAGATTGAGAACTCTTAACCCAGAGGATCTTGATTTTAAAAATTTAGATCTGATTTTTTTGTGTTTTTTTTTTATTTTATTTTATTATATCATTATATGTTTTCATACATTCTTTTTTTCATTGTTTAGTATTTTATATATTGGGTTTTTAATATTGTACTGATCAGTAAATATTTTTTTATATTATGTATATGTATTGGCTACATTTGTATCTATTTAGTGTGCAATTTATGAGATTTCATCTGTCACATTGTGACTCTTATTATTGTTCAATAAGAGATGCTAATCTCAATTTTGTGATGCGGGCATCCTCCTCCTAGATTGTTTACCTAATATATCGCTATGAAAAAATTATTTTATACATTTTGTCATTAGACATCTAATAGTTAACGGGCCTATTCTATCAATATAAACGTGTGGGATTGTGCAATAACTGAGCGCAACTATTACCTATCAAGTAAACAAAATCCCTTGTCAAATGACGTCGGCATCATCACATGATTTGGTAACCAACGGCAATAAGCTAGTTATGTGGAATACACGTATTACCCTATTGGACTATACAATTTGATGATTTTTTTTACGCCAAGTTACTGGTAATTTAGCGTTTGTAATTATTCCTTGAGGAGTTTGTCCACATCAGAATGGGAGATATGTTATCCTAGGCCACTTCTCTCTGCTTATTCTCCTTGATCTGTCCGCAGCCTTTGACACTGTTGACCACCCTCTCTTGCTTCAAACCCTCCAATCCTTCGGCATATGTGACACAGCCCTCTCGTGGCTCTCTTCCTACCTGTCAAACCGTACCTTTAGTGTTGCCTTCTCTGGGGCCTCCTCTGCCCCGTCACCACTTTCTGTCGGAGTACCGCAAGGCTCTGTTCTCGGTCCCCTTCTCTTCTCAATCTACACGTCATCACTAGGTTCCCTAATAAAGTCCCATGGTTTACAATATCATTTGTATGCCGACGACACCCAAATCTACTTCTCTGCACCAGAACTTTCTCCTTCCTTGCTAACCCGTGTCACTAACTGTCTTTCTCACATCTCCAACTGGATGTCCTCTCACTACCTCAAGCTAAATCTCTCCAAAACTGAGCTCCTTATTTTCCCCCCTTCTTCAAAACTCTCCACCCCCAATCTCTCTATAACTGTCGACAACTCCATCATTACCCCTACCCCGCATGCCCGATGTCTCGGGGTCACATTTGACTCAGATCTTTCTTTCACTCCTCACATTCAGACTTTGGCTAAAGCCTGCCGCTTCCACCTTAAAAACATCTCTAAAATTAGACACTTCCTTACACAAGACACAACTAAGATTTTAATCCACTCTCTCATCCTCTCCCGTCTTGATTACTGCAACTCTGTCCTCTCTGGTCTCCCCACCTACCGCTTAGCTCCTTTACAATCCCTAATGAATGCCTCTGCCAGACTCATCTTCCTTACAAGTCGCTCTTCATCTGCTGCACCTCTCTGCCAATCTCTTCACTGGCTTCCTCTTGCCTCTAGGATCAAACACAAAATTCTCACTCTGACATACAAAGCCCTCAACTGCACTGCTCCCCCCTATATCTCTGATCTTGTCTCCAGATACTCTCCTTCCCGTCCCCTTCGCTCTGCTCAAGACCTCCTACTCTCCTCCTCTCTTGTCACCTCATCACACTCCCGTTTACAGGACTTCTCCAGACTGGCTCCCATCTTGTGGAACTCTCTGCCTCGCTCCACAAGACTCTCTTCTAGTTTTAAAAGCTTCAAGTGCTCCCTAAAGACTCTACTGTTCAGGGATGCATACAACCTACGCTAACCTTACTTTATACCAGTTCGTCTCCTCCATTGCTATCCAGTTATCCCCCCTAGCATGTAAGCTTAAGAGTCCAGCTGTTTGTTGATCACCTTCTCAAGAGCTGACTACAACAGTGCAACTCTTGGCAGGGCCCTCTACCCATTTGATCCCTATAACTGGTTTTTTTTTTTTTTTTTTTTTTTTTTTTTTTTTTTTTTTTTTTTTTTTTTTTTTTTTTACTCCGCTTTTGTTAATAGCGCTGCGGAATCTGTTGGCGCTCTACAAATAACCGATAATAATAATAAATAATAGTATATGCACCTTATGTAAGTAATAATTTTTAATTAATTCTTAATTGTCAATTGATTTATGTGCTATATATATTTGTCCGGTGAGTCTTGATTATTATATGCTGTTTAAAAAAGCAAGTATAACTTGTGAAACGCGTCCAGCTTGTGTACAATTGTATTTTAAATAAACTGTCCCTTGCTATTCCTGCTTGTGGAGTATTTTAAACATTTTTTGTTGCCCTGTGGTCCTGTATGGTGATTGGAAGTTATTTTGGGATACCAGGAAGTGTCATTAACTACCGGACTCAAGCTGACTGGGGAGCTTTAAATACCTCAGATCGTTTTATTATGCACTTTGTGAAAAGTGCCTATATATTGAGTATCCTACTTGTGGGTCATTCCGGTGGGGTCTTAAAAAAATACACCATTGGAGCGCCTTCTTAGTTCCTTTTCTCCTACCATAGTGACCGCTTGGTGTTTTTTTTTTTTTGTCCTAATTGGGGGGTAGGGTTTGTTTTGAGAATTGCTATAAGTTTTTTACACTTTGTATATTCTGTGTCTAAGGAAGGGGATACTTTGTCCCTGAAACGTCACTGTTCACAGTAAAAAAAATTACTTTATTGTAAAGACCAGCAAATATATACACAGGTTGAGCAAACCAGCACTCTCTGTCCCCAATCGTTGATCCGGGAGGCTTCCCAAATATTAATACCAAAATCAAATGTCCATAGGAAGCACTTGTCGATGTGCAAAAGTGGAGTAACCCCTGTCTTCAGACATGTGGAGAAAAATTTATGTACAATGGTGAGTGCTCCTGTCACGAATATCTCAGGATTCAGCTGCTAAGGAGTTAACTTTGTGTAGCTTGAACTCAAAACAGTTATTTGTTTTCAAGAAGAATTGTGACTTGAGTTTTCTTTGAAGTGCCAGGAGCTTCATAAATAGCTCCACCAGATGTTATTGTGTATGCATTGAGTCATAAAGCCACTCAAGCTCTTTGTTTCAGAATATACACAGGAAAGGGTTTATGGCGTAGGCTGTCAATAGAATACATGATGCAAAACAGGCCCTTCATTACAAAAACTGACCAGGTCACTGAAAGGACATTGGTATATTATGTACATATATGTGTTAAAACTGTTATAACCTTAAAGGAAGGTAAATATGACAACCTATGGCATATTTGATATCAAACCGATTCTCCCAATAAAACTAAAAGGTTCTAGATATGTAAATATAGAAATTTCTTACCTAGCAGAACTTATAATGGATTGTCTAATTTCAGGCAAGAAACTAGTCTATTGAAGGTCATAAAGACAGGGGGGGTTTCTTAGCCTGCCCAGGAGGGTGTGGTCAAGCAACTTGATCTAGGGGAAAAAAAGTATAAGGGTCTTAGATGTTAACAATAAGGTTGTTCATTCTACATGGGAGGCTGCTTGCTACAGCGTGAGTGACTTTTCTTCTTGCCCATCTCCCTGGGGGCAGACTCATAAGCTAGTGAAGTATTAGGTCTGTTATTTTTCTCCATTTTTATTTTAAAACACTGTTTGCGTGTGTAATTTTATTTGTAAAAACTTTTTATTAATAATGCATTGTGCATAATTTTTTTGGCATAATAAATAATTCCTTTATTAAGTTTGGCCTTTGTCTAATAATTGAACCATGTTACTGAAAGAGACTGGAGTATTAGAACTGTATAATTTAGGTTATTTTCTGCTAAATTGTATTTCTAGAGTTAATGTGTAAAGTCTGGGTTTTTTCTTAGGATTTTCCCTTTAATAAATTTTAAGTGGTGGCAGTGTTGGAGCTATAGGTGACAGTAAAAGGGGGCTGAAACCCCTTTCTGTGCCTAATAAGTGACTGGTGCAGGGTTGGATAACCTTGGTTCGTCACAGCTCCATAGGGACATTTGAATTTGGTGTATATATATATAGTCAAACACAGGTGTTTTAAGCTCAAGCCCACTCATAACACTTCTTTGGGTCACATAAGCCAAAAACCCCTTCTGTAATTTCCAATGATCAGTTCATTATATCAGGAATCAAGTATAGTGATAAATCAGCAAAATTGGACCAATGGTACTGACAGTCCAAAACAACTTTAAGAGAGCGGACTCCCCAGTACACGGCACCTTCAGATTTGCAGGGAAGCAACACTGCACAGCTTACTTATCAAACATGCCGTTCTTCACCCATCATCTGGGAAAGCTATAATGGGCTCTGTTCTCGCATCCACATGCCTCTGGGGTCAGAAAGTTTTACCCGGTTGTCGGTTGTAATCACTGTAAATTCAGCAAACTCTGGTCACAGCAGGGCTGGTTACACCATTCCTGATTAGAACCTCTGTTGAAACTGCAACTGCTCAGAAGGGCTGTAATAGGCCTATGAACTAAACCTGACCGTCTTTAGCCATCCAGGACTGTAGGGATATGTAGGTAGTACTCAAGTGGAGGTGCCAGGTGTATACTGGCACCCTCCAAAAATGTTTAAAACTATTCTTCTTTATTAGTCACATTAAAAGCACAAAAGTACAGCAGTCAGAGCACGCCTGACATGTTTCGGCTTGATAGCCTTAACCATAGACGTGCCTGAAAAGGTCAACATCTGTCATTAAAAATCAATACTAGCACATTGGTGTGCTCTACTAATATGTGAGTACCCATTTGGCCTAAATTATATTGAGTCCATATTTGTGTTTGATGACTCTACACATGAGGCGCCCCTCTGTTCTTCTTTATATTCTACAGCTCTAACCCGGATCAGTTGGTGAGGGAGGCAGCCAACATACGATAATTTATTTTAAGGAGGATTCCCCTATATCTATGAAGTGTATGTTGTTCACTTAGGGACATTTTTTTTTGCAATTCCGAACTTTGTATGTATACCTAATATATGGCTAGATTGCGAATTTTGCGTTATGAGTGAAAAAGCAGCGTTAAGGCTCTTTTTCACTACCGCTGGTATTACGAGTCTTGCAGGTTTAGGGGCACCACACACTTTTTCGGCTGTAACGCAATGTAATTACCTTTCAAAAAGTCCTTTTTCAATGGGACTTCCATAGTGCCGGTATTACGAGTCTGCCTGGGAGGACAACAAGTGAGCGGTACACCCTATACCGCCAAGATCCATACCGTAAACTGAAAGTCAGTAGTTATGAGCTTTACGCTACAAAGCTGTAACATAAAACTCATAACTAAAGTGCTAGAGAGTACACTAACACCCATAAACTACCTATTAACCCCTAAACCGGGGCCCTCCCACATCACAAACACTAAAATAAAATTATTAACCCCTAATCTGCCGCTCCGGACATCGCCGCCACTATAATAAACATATTAACCCCTAAACCGCCACTCTCCCGCATCACAAACACTAGTTAAATATTATTAACCCCTAAGCTGCCACCCCTAACATTGCTGCCACCTACCTACATTTATTAACCCCTAATTTTCCACCTCCAACGCCGCCGCCACTATACTAAAGTTATTTACCCCTAAACCTAAGTCTAACCCTAACCCTAACACCCACTAACTTTAATGTAATTAAAATAAATCTAAATTAAACCTACTATTAATAACTAAATAATTCCTTTTTAAAACTAAATACTTACCTATAAAATAAACCCTAAGTTAGCTACAGTATAACTAATAAAATTCTATCAGCCAATTGGAATTCAAGGGACGCCATCTTGGATGAATACAACTAATAAAATTATATCAGCCAATCGAAATTCAAGGGACGCCATCTTGGATGACGTCACTTAAAGGAACCTTCATTCTTAGTTAGACTTCGATTGAAGAGGATGCTCCGCGCCGGATGTCTTGAAGATGGACCCCGCTCCGCGCCGGATGGATGAAGATAGAAGATGCCATCTGGATGAAGACTTCTGCCCGCTTGGATGAAGACTTCTTCCCGATTGGATGAAGACTTCTGCAGCTTTGTTGAGGACTTCTGATGGCTTCATTGAGGATGGATGTCGGGTCTTCAAAAACTGTAAGTGGATCTTTGGGGGTTATTGTTAGGTTTTTTAAGGGTTTATTGAGTGGGTTTTATTTTTAGATTAGGGCTTTGGGGCGGAATAAGGGCTATTGGTAGTTTAGTTTAGGCTAGGGTTTTTTTTATTGGGGGGGCATTTTTATTTTGATAGGGCTATTAGATTAGGTGTAATTAGTTTAAATATCTGATCATTTCTTTTTTATTTTGTGTAATTTAGTGGGGGGTTTTTTGTAATTTAGTTAATTGTATTTAATTTATATAATTGATTTAATTGTAGTGTAAGGTTAGGTGTTAGTGTAAGACAGGTTAGGTTTTATTTTACAGGTAAATTTGTATTTATTTTAGCTAGGTAGTTAGTAAATAGTTAATAATTATTTAGTAACTATTCTACCTAGTTAAAATAAATACAAACTTGCCTGTGAAATAACAATAAAACCAAAGCTACCTACAATGTAACTATTAGTTATATTGTAGCTAGCTTAGGGTTTATTTTACAGGTAAGTATTTAGTTTTAAATAGGAATTATCTAGCTATTAATAGTAGGTTTTATTTAGATTTATTTTAATCACATTAAAGTTATTGGGTGTTAGGGTTAGACTTAGGGGTAAATAAACTTAATGTAGGTAGGGTTATTTAGTGGCGGCGACGTTGGAGGCAGATTAAGGGTTAATAAGTATAATGTAGGTGTCGGCGATGTCGGGGGCAGCAGATTAGGGGTTAATAAGTGTAAGATTAGGAATGTTTAGAATTGGGGTTCATGTTAGGGTGTTAGGTGTAAACCTACATTTTGTTTCCCCATAGGAATCAATGGGGCTGCGTTACGGAGCTTTACGCTGCTTTTTTTGCAGATGTTAGGCTTTTTTTAAGCCGGCTCTCCCCATTGATATCTATGGGGAAATCGTGCACAAGCAAGTAAAAACAGCTTTCAGCAGCGCTGGTATTGGAGTGCGGTATGGAGCTCAATTTTGCTCTACGCTCACTTCTTGCCTGCTAACGCCAGGTTTTTGTAAACCTGTAAAAGCAGCGCTGTAGGGAGGTGAGCGGTGCAAATAACTTGCAAGTCAGTACCGCACCACTCATAACGCAAAACTCGTAATCTAGCCAATAGTCTTTGTATATTGTACATTGTGCCTGACATACTGTTAACTGCTAACAACTAAGCAGTATTATTCTTTTACGATCGCCCCCTTATATTTTATTATATTATCATTTAAAATCAAAGCTGTGACTCTATTATTTAATCCTAAAGTATATGTGACCAACTCAATTATTAGCTACAGGTAACAAACTCACTTAACCCTTTGTGTGAATAATTATTGCAAAATTCCACAATCAATATATACATGCATAAATAGCTTGGTTTATGAAAAAGACCTAGGAATTGTGTTATCCTGCCCTGTAAAGCAAAAAGCAATAGAACATAGAACTACGCTGTTCTTATAATATAATAAGATATAAATCAAATCAGCTCTATTTCGAATACTTTCAATATCGTGCTAGAGCTAATATTATGACAATGTACTATAGACCATAGAGTTCAAAACATTTAACCAGAATAATCAATTCATTCTACACTTTTTTCACAATGTGCATTAGATTTAGCAAATATATAAAATGTTAACAATGTATGCATATATATAAACACCCAGCGATTAAGCTAATGTGTCTTACATATGTGAACAACAAGCATGGAAACAATTGGCTAGATTACGAGTTGTGCATTAGGGTGAAAAAGTAGTGTTGAGAGCAGTGACGTGCACTCATAGGAGGCAGGTGAGGCAGTGCCTCCCCTGGCCAATGTATGTATTACAGCCTTTTTATAAAAAACAAAATAAAAAAAAATAATCTTTTTTTTTTCAATTTTTTTTTTAAATAAAATGGTGAACCCCCACCCCTCCAAAAATTCAGTGCTTTATTATTTTGTTATGACTAGTTGTGCTTGTGTTAACTTGTATGAAAAAAAATGTAATAGTAATATACAATACATTCATATTGTGAAAGGAAGTAGAGGCCAGCTATCCTTCCATTGCGCAATATGAATGTATTGACTGTGGAAGTGTATGGGCTGCTTAGAGACTGCCACCAAGAGGAGAATAAGTGCTAATGCAGTGCTCTCAATGTGGCCCATACTGCTCCCACCGGAGGCTTGACTCTGAAAGCCTCTGGAGCCCTGGCCGCCTCTCAGCCAATCAGGCATCAGCAGGTCTGAGTCTCTGGGCTGAGTGCCGGGCGGGAAGGAATCGATTGGGTCGGGTCATGCCTACTTCACTGTCAGGTCAGGATGCAGCCTAAACACGCGCAATTCAATTTGGGAAGGATTTTGCAACAACTACTAGCTAGTGCAGTACTGCAGTGGAGTTTGGACCGGACGGTGGCGGGTGTCGCATCCAGCCAGGAGAGGAGACTGATCAACACAGGTGAGAGCAGTGCCTGGCACCGGGTCAGGTAGATTTTCCTCACTGTTAGCCCAGCTAGTGCACACAGGACCCGATCAGCAAGTCACAGACCGAGAGAGTTAGCACTATATTATTGAAACAAATATGTCTTGGGCTGCAGACTCATTTTATTATTACTTTGTTAACTGTAATAATAAAATGAGACTGCAGCCCAAGACATATTTGTTTCAATTCAATACAGTGTTAACTCTGTAGACAAGGGTGACCGGATTGCCCAGCATGTTGCTCCAGAATGGTAACTGCATATTGGCTGCGCTCCTGCACATGTAGCAGAGACTTGAATTTGGCAGAGGTATTGAAACAAATATGTCTTGGGCTGCAGTCTCATTTTATTATTACAGTAAAGTAATAATAAAATGAGACTGCAGCCTAAGACATATTTGTTTCAATACAGTGTTAACTCTGTAGAGTCTAGGGTCAGGTGACCGGATTTCCCAGCATGTTGCTCCGGAATGGTAATTGCATATTGGCTGCGCTCATGCACATGTAGCAGAGACTTGAATTTATAAGAGAGGTATTAAAACAAATATGTCTTGGGCTGCACTGCTGCAGTCTCATTTTATTATTACAGTAAAGTAATAATAAAATGAGTCTACAGCCGGTCAGCCCAAAACATATTTGTTTCAATACCTCTGCTAAATTCAAGTAAGCTTTTCAACCCAAAATTGCAAAGGGAAACACAGGAGGCAAGTGAGGCAGTGAATATTATGCAAATGCTCAGTGCTGGCCCACTGCTAAACTATTGGCTAGCCGTTAGTTGTTTTTTTTATTAATATTCTAATCACAGGAAACGATCCTATTTACATTTTCCCTTCCACAAAAGGGATTTTTTCTGTGTCTGAGGACCTCTAGTGGTCATTTCTAGTATATACCTTCTGTCAGCAAAACATTAGTTACAGGTATATGGTGAGACATTAATTACAGCTTGCTCTTAATATTTGTTACTATCCATGACATTCATTTTTTTTATTTTTTTTTAAATAAGAGAAGGAAATTGGGGGGGGGAGAAACTTACTTTTTTTTACCCTCACACTGTAACATTTTTTGATTTTATGTCAATCTGCATCTTCTCAATAAAGAGAATTGGAAGAGAAAAAAAAAAAAAGATTGTGCTCTAAAATCCTTAACCCTTATTTTGTTGTATGCAGAGAAAATTTCTTGTTTAATGTATTTTTGATGTTTAGGTTTATTTGTTTTTAATAGTTATAAAAATGAGGAGCTCAGGTAATCATATAAGTGGGAGTTATATTTTTGTTTGTTTTCTCTTTAGGGATTTATTTTAAGGTCTTTTACTGATTGCAGATCTAATACAAATTTAGAAATTTAAAACAAGCACACACAACACACTCACACTTGCAAACATATACACACACAGCACAGTCACACTTACAAGCACAGTCACACAAATACACTAACAAACATACACACAATGCAGTCACACAAACACCCACAGCACAGTACACTAACAAACATACAAAAACACAGTCACAAATCCACTCTTAGTGTGAGAAGCTGAAAAAGACATTGCATGCAGACCTACCATTACCATAGTAAATTATTTGTCTTTTTACAACACAGTAGTAATTTCTAAGTAACTGGTACTGTGCCACAGAATTGTTTCTCAACCAGGGTCCTCAAGTACCCCCAACAGGCCAGGTTTACATTATAGCTGAATCGGTGCACAGGTGAAGTAATCAGCAAGTCAGTAACACCATGGTTACTAACTTGCTCTCATCCATCAGCTGATTATTCTACCTGTGTACTGGTTCAGCTATAATGAAAACCGTGACTGTTGGGAATACTTGAGGACCACGGTTGAGAAACAATGCTTTAGTTTAATTTAAGTTTCCTCTATTGGGTTAATATATGTGTTTCTCTGGCGTATCATGGTTAATGCCTCACTCACCTCTGACCCCACCGCACGTCACTGGTTGAGAGGTCCCAACGCTGCTTTTTAATGCCCGCTGGTATTACGAGTCTTGAAATGACAAGTGTACCGCTCACTTTTTTGGCCAGACTCGGTAATACAGCAAATGCACTTACGTAAATTGCGTATCCTACATTTTCAATGGGACTTGCCTAACGCCGGTATTACGAGTCTTCCAAAAAGTGAGCGGTACAGCCTCTGTCAAGACTGGTACAGCATTTAAAAGTCAGTAGTTAAGAGTTTTATGGGCTAACGCCGTAGCACTAAATTCTTAACTAAAGTGCTAAAAAGTACACTAACACCCATAAACTACCTATTAACCCCTAAACCGAGCCCCTCCCACATCGCAAACAATAAAAAAAAAAAAAAACCTAATCTGCCGAACC
The DNA here is from genome assembly GCF_027579735.1 of Bombina bombina. Lineage (NCBI taxonomy): Eukaryota > Metazoa > Chordata > Amphibia > Anura > Bombinatoridae > Bombina > Bombina bombina. The sequence continues at coordinate 1,368,775,124 of NC_069500.1, forward strand.
GGACATCGCCACCACCCCTAAACCGCCACCCTCCCGCAATGCAAACACTACTTAAACTGTATTAACCCCTAATCTGCCATCCCTAACATCGCCGACACCTACCTACATTTTTTAACCCCTAATCTGCCGCCCCCAACGTCGCCGCACTTTATTAAATGTATTAACCCCTAAACCTAAGTCTAGCCCTAACCCTAACACACCCTAACCTAAATATAATTTAAATAAATTTAAAAAAAATAACTAACATTAATTAAATTATTCCTATTTAAAACTAAATACTTACCTATAAAATAAACCCTAAGCTAGCTACAATATAACTAATAGTTACATTGTAGCTAGCTTAGGATTTATTTTTATTTTACAGGCAACTTTGTATTTATTTTAACTAAGTAGAATAGTTATTAATTAGTTATTAACTATTTAATAGCTACCTAGTTATAATAAAGACAAATTTACCTTTAAAATAAACCCTAACCTAAGTTACAATTACACCTAACACTACAATATAATTAAATTAATTACCTAAACTAAATACAATTAAATACAATTTAAAAAAAATATCTAAAGTACGAAAAAAACAAAACACTAAATTACATAAAATAATAAAATAATTACAAGTTTTTAAAACTAATTACACCTACTCTAATCCCCCTAATAAAATAAAAAGCCCCCCAAAATAATAAAAAGCCCTACCCAATACTAAATTACAAATAGACCTTAAAAGGGTCTTTTGCGGGACGTTGCCCCAAAGTAATCAGCTCTATTACCTGTAAAATAAAGTACAATACTCCCCCCAGAGGCGTAACTAGAAACCTCAGGGCCCCAGTGCAAGAATACATGAAGCCCCCCCACCAAAAAAAAAATCATTACATTTTCAATGGATCTTTACACTAGTGACTTTCACTTTATCTACTTGCCTATATTTAATATTGAAATTACTCTAAACATCCTATAAAAAATATAGTGCCACCTTTATTACATTATTGATAAATAATTTTATTTCAACCATATCAACATTTTTTTTTAACAGGAACTGAAATGTTTAGGATTTCAGACTAGAATTACAGGAAAAGGAGACAAAATAAATAATAAAAGTAATTTGCACACACACACACAAGACTCATACACACACACATACAGACTCATACACACACACACATACAGACTCATACACACAAACTCATACACAAACACACACACACAGACTCATACACACACACAGACTCATTCACACACACAGGCTCATACACACACACAGGCTCATACACACACATGCTCATATACACACACACAGACTCATACACACACACACACACTCATACACACAAACAAGCACAGACTAACGCACACAAGCACAGACTCACGCACTTGTATATGCAGAAAGTGGAGCATATTAATTATCAAGCAACAATGTACAGCAGACTGCTAAAGAGTCTCAAAGATATAGATGCAATGGCACATATTCAGTTAATATCTCTTTAGTCTAGATTTTTCTTTCTTCTCTGCATTTCTGTTCTAAGTTTATATCTCAGTTTGAGATTAAAGAAACTAGGGGCAAAGAAAACAAAAATCAAGGCAAAAAGTTTTTTTTAACAGGAGATATGCAGAAAAAAAATTAACCAGTCAAGTCAACAAAATTATTGCAGTCAAAGTCCAACATTTTATGAGCTCACCGTATTTTTTTCCAGTAGTAATTCAGATGCACAGAGAATTGTTTACAAAGGCTTTTCTTTGTACTGTCCTAACAGTTGAGACTTCAGGAGACTGAGCTGAAATTATTGTTCCACAATACTGGAAATAAGTGAGTGGGACCTATTAATTATATGACATAGCAGCTCAAATGCTTTCTCTCTGCTATAATGGATTGATAATATAAGTGAAATAAATGTGATAACAAAAATCATAAAAGGAAAACCAAATAAAGTTCTGAATAAAGGATATGTCTGTGTCCTCTGGATGAGTTTTTCAGCTTGCTAGCATTCCTCAGTGAGATCCCATAAAAAAGGAAACAGAAAATTGCAACATAGTGTGAATCTGTAATGGCACTTGGAGGAAGTAGTTGTTTTGTAACAAATGACTACTCACATTTGTTGGAGCTTTCCACTAAGCTCAAGGATATGCGCACTCCCACTTTATACTGATGGGAAAACAGTACACTAGGCAAAACTTGGATACAAATTTATTGCAAAGAGGTAAATGGATCCTTGACAAAGCATACCTGCGAAACGTACGTCGGAACTGAACTGTTCTATATTGAGTTTTATCACGTCTCTACACTAGCCAGGACACCTGGGGGCTTAGCGCTACTGTCTTGCTACTAAAGAGGTTTTGGTTTCGGCGGTCACACTCCTGCTGATCCATTTACCTCTTTGCAAGTTTGGCGATTTGAAGCATTTATTACAGCATATCTGCTTTTGTACCCTTACATTGTGGTGTTATCAAGGCTTATGTGACGCTTTTATATATTTTAAAATAAATTTGTATCCAAGTTTTGCCTAGTGTACTGTTTTCCCATCAGTATAAAGTGGGAGTGCGCATATCCTTGAGCTTAGTGGAAAGCTCCAACAAATGTGAGTAGTCATTTGTTACAAAACAACTACTTCCTCAAAGTGCCATTACAGATTCACACTATGTTGCAATTTTCTGTTTCCTTTTTTATGGGATCTTACTGAGGAATGCTAACAAGCTGAGAAACTCATCCAGAGGACACAGACATATCCTTTATTCAGAACTTTATTTGGTTTTCCTTTTATGATTTTTGTTATCACATTTATTTCACATTTTTTTTTCTTTGTGATATTTGGTATATTTATTGGGATTGATAATATAAAGTATATATTGGAAGCTTGATTTAATTTCATACAAAACCTGTCTTACAAATCAAAACTATACTAATACTTATTCTTAATACTTATACTTAATACTTAATACTTAAAATATTTTTTTTTGGACCATTGGATACGGACGCCGTTTCACCCTTATCTTAGGTTGAACAGATTTCCGCAGTTCTACCACTCCATTCTCCTCAGTAGTCTGGACTGTCATACTGGCTCTGACTGTGACAGTACTGCTGCTGTGCCAGCCTACAGGCTACCGCGCTAGCAAGGGAAGGACTCCCACTGACTGGACCCAGGACAGGTCCCAGACGTTCCCATGCCACACTGTTGACAGACTCCCTGCTACTGACTGCTGCACCGCATGTGCAGTCATGAGACAGTTGTTGAGATACACATGCATGCAGCCAGTCAGTAGGAGGGAGAAGAGAAGTCAGAGATCAGTGCGCGCCAAAATGCAAAGCTCCGCCCGGGCAGCGCAGCAGACAGCACCCGCGGCACCCGCCTTCCAGACTAGACTGACTGACAGTGACATCAAATAAAGCAACAGTAGGCAGTTACAATTCACACAACAAAGTATAAATAAACTGACAATTGTGGCATCATCAATGATCACTGGCATGTGCTGCTGCCTGTGCCTGGCTGCCCTAGTGCGGCAGTGCCCCCTAAAAAATAAAAAAAATAAAAAATTAATAATAAAAAAAACAACCACCTGCCTTGTTGGGCCCCTCCCCCCCTGTTTTGGAGACCTGCTGGGCCCGGTCACAATGGCAACCTTTGCATCAACGTTAGTTACGCCCCTGACTCCCCCAACATTAAAACCCACCACCCACACACCCATCCCTACTCTAAAACCCACCCAACCCCCCCTTAATAAAACCTAACACTAACCCCTTGAAGATCACTCTACCTTGAGAAGTCTTCACCCAGCCGGGCCGAAGTCCTCAACGAAGCCGGGCGAAGTGGTACTCCAGACGGGCAGAAGTATTTAATTGAAGCTGGCCAGAAGAGGTCCTCCAGATGGGTAGAAATCTTCATCCAGGCGGCATCCTCTATCTTCATCCATCCAGCAAGGAGCGGGTCCATCTTCAAGACATCCAACGTGGAGCATCCTCTTCCAACGAAGTCCAACTGAGAATGAAGGTTCCTTTAAATGACGTCACCCAAGATGGCGTCCCTTCAATTCCGATTGGCTGATAGAATTCTGCTTCTATTCTCCTTTGGAAGTTAACCAGTATGTCCCCTCTGCTCTGGACTGGATAAAAAACGATTTAGGTTTAAAACCTATGTGTGAGTTTATTCCACCTGGACTTGAGGAGCTCTCTTTTTCTAACAAGGCCAAGGTATGCATATCTCTTTCCTCTGAAAAATCCAAGAACAGAATGTCCTCACTACATATATAGCCATTACTGGATTGAGTGATATCCATACCTCTGTTTGAGACATAGTCATCTACTTATCAAGCCGTCAATTCGACGGCACCAATACGCTCGCCTGAGATCACCTAACATCGCGGCCGCAGACCTGAATACGTTCTCCAAAGTTACCAGAAAAGCTGTCAAAAAGCCGCGCACCAAGTACGGGGCAATGAGCAGTGGACTGTTGTTAACTAACAGTCATTGTCATTGCTCTACGAATATCGGAGCTGAACACTGAGTCTTCTAAGAGTGTTTCGTCCAGTCGCCACACATAAGGAGTGACTGGGACATTAGGCCATAGTATAGAGCAGCTGACTGGTGCGTGATCAGACCATGTGATTGTGTTAATGTTGCTGCTTTTAGTTATTATGAGGCCTGTAGTATCTGTGAACAGATAGTCAATACTGGAGTATTTTCTGTGTGGGTGTGAGTTAAAGGTATAATTTTTAGCCGTCGAATGATGTGTGCGCCATATATCATGTACAGATAGTTCTGCTATCAAGGCAGTCATGTGTTTTAGAACCTTATGGGGGGAGCTGGAGACACCATTGGATGTGTCTAAGGAAGGGTCAAAGGATGCATTAAAATCCCCTCCCAGATACACTATGCCCACCCGCATTTCTAATATTTTACTAATGACTCTTGGGAGAAAAAGGTGCTGGGAATGATTGGGGCAGTATATATTCACAAGTGTAATGGGTCTGCCGTACGGAAGCCCGTTATCACTAGGTGTCTGCCCTCTGGATCTTTATATATTTCTATGATCTGGAATGGTATTTTTGCGTGTATGAGATGAGAATCCCAACCCCGTTTTTTTTGGTGGGCCCAGAGGCAAAAAATGCGCTAGGGTAATGGTGACTGTACCATTTCAGCTTGTGCGCTGCTGAAAAGTGAGTTTCTTGTAGGTAAATGATGGCTCCACCCATTCTCTGCAAATCTCTCAGAGCAATTGAAAGTTTATTGGGTTTTTTTAGGCCCTTGACATTTATAGATATGAGCTCTATTGGGTGGGTTCTATGTTGTCTCTGTCTGGGCTTCATGATAGATTAGCTCCTCAAGGGGAGAGGGGTAGATATGTGTGGTGAAGGAAGGGGGAAAGAAAAAAAAGCGGGGGAGAGGGGGGGAAGGGGGAGAGGGAAAGCAAGGGAATAGAAGGGAAGAGATTAAAAGAGAAAGAGATCTGTCTCCTCTGAAGGGACAAGTTAAAGAAAGAAAAGAAAAGATTTACTGCTTTTGGAGTGCAATATAACAATACAAGAAGTCAATAACAGTAAATTCTATATTAATGCAAGAATTAACAATTACTAGAGCAAGTTGGGTTTAGATGTCCCCATGCTTTCATTAGTTATATAAACATTTAACATTTTCTTATTAAATCAACATTTTCCATGTAAATACATTTCTCAACAAAACTTAATCCTTAATGCCTAATGTGCAGTGGTCGCTCTGAACCAGTATCCTTAGAGCTTATTTACCTAAGTGATGTCCTGTATCTATTATCTAGTATATAGTGTGCTTCTTTCTGCAGTGCCATGTTTTCACTCTATTCTTGTGTGCTTATGTCTCAGCCTATAAATGTTGGGATTTTCCCGTCAAAGGTAACATGGGTCATTCAAGTACTGGTTGTTGAAATAAGATTGTGCCTTAAGTCCATTATTGACCCTATTGTGTCTATTTTGTACATATATATTGGGTGTGTAGATATTCCATAAGAGCACTAGGCGTATCCAAATCCCCAGGGCCATATCTGTATGCGGGTTAGCTTTGGTGAGTGTAGTTCCTACAGTTATACCTCTCCTATTCCTTCTGGTATGTTAGTAGGAACGATCACTCCCAGATGACATTATCTCTGTGTTAACGAGAGTATAAGTTGTGTGAGTTGTTCAGTCTGGTCTACTCAGGTCTGAGAGCAATGTTTGTATGATGGTTTGCAGAGTAAAGATTTTCATGTGGCATGTATTAAATTTGACCCTGCTTATGATCTTTGTCGTGTCACCAAGGCTGAATGTCAATGATATGCAACTAAAAGTTTGTGTCACACTTTGATATGTAACCTCCAATGTTCTTTAAATCACTAAAATGGATGTGCAGGTGCAATAGACATCAATAGATAAATGACCTGCATCAAATAAACTTACTCTTTAAACTTAGAATTCTGAGAATAATCACGTCTGATACTGAAACAGGGCATACATTATATATACTAAACAATAACAATTATTTGGCACACAAACATCTGACTCAGTGTCAACATACGACCTGCAAAGTTATTCAGAGCCTCAAAGGAGGATTCTCAGGTGCTGGGCAACTAAGCACCCCCATTGGAAGGTGCTGTTCAGTGCTTGCTCCATAGCCTATCAACCAGGGAGCTGTTGGTTTTCACCTTGGTGTCTTCTGGGAGGGCCCCGAGGGGCCTCTTCTGTACCTTGTGGTGGGCTAATGTTAATGCCCAAGGCTTGGTTGAAGTTGAGAAGGTCTTCTATGGTTTTTAGGACATGTGAGGTGTTGTTCTTTGTGACGATCATGTAGGGGGGAAAACCCCATCTGTAAGGTAACCTTTCTCCTTTAGAACTGCTTTAACAAATCTTAAGTCCCTTCGTTTCTGCAATGTCATGGGGCATAAATCTGAAAATACCTGGACCGCCGAGCTCCAAAACTCAAGTGGATGTTGTGCTCTGGCAAGTCGTAGAACTTCTTCTTTATCCTTGAAGGAAAATAACTTCATTATTATATCTCTGGGGGGTGCTCTGCTTGGTGGTTTAGGGCGTAGGGCCCTATGTGCTCTTTCTATCTGTACTTCCGGAGCAGTGTCATCATTTTTGAGATGTCTGATAAACTCTTGTATGTAGTTTTGTAGAGCAGGAGGGTTGACTGCTTCGGTTATCCCCCTCAGCTGAATGTTATTCCTCCTGCTCCTGTTTTCCAAGTCCTCTATGTGGTCCATAAGTGCTTGGACCGTGCCTTCTTGGGCTTGCATATGACTGGTCTGATGTTGTAGATCAGAACTAAGGGTTTCTTGCCTTACTTCTATTTGGGTGACACGTCTATCCACTGCCATTATGTCTCTTTTCAGCTCCCCAAATATGGTTTTGAATTCTTGCATAGCCTCCTTTATGTCCTCCTTCGAGGATAGATGTTTTATATCTTCCATTGTTAGGTAGCTTTGGGTCTGGGTATGAGGTCCAGGGTCATGTATCTGGGCTGAAGTAGTTTGTGCAGGCGTGCTTCGGGTGGCATCCATTGAGGGCAAGGCTGTTTCTGCTGGGATTCAGTAATTCTCCATAGCTGTGGCATGAATGCTTCGAGGCGGCTTAGCGTTTCTTTTGCTAGCCATTACATATAGCAATGTCTTTCTCTATAAAGAACCGTGTCTCCCCCAATCCAGCCCACTCCTGTTTCAGATCTATGAGGGGACTTGTCTGTTCAGTCCTGATTTCTTTTATTGCCCTTCTGCTATTGTGCGGGTGATCCACTGTTTAGGAACTGCGTGTTATACACGTGTTATGTTGTCAAGGCAGGTTAAAGATCTGCTATTATGGAGTACAAATAGTAGTGATTGTTTACCCCTAACAATTGTAAAGACTGGTTAGGGTAAATCTGCTTTCCTCTTTATGATATGGTTCTTCCTTACTCAGTTTAGCAAGGTGGGGAGGCTGTATGTAGTATGTGCTTGCATTTTGGGCTTATTAACACTGTCCCTTTTAATGTGCTGCTCCTCCCTGAATCTTATCCTGTCGGATGTTGATTTCAGCGCCTTGTCGGGCCCTTAATTAATATTATCTGCAGCACCTGCAACTGCTTCCTGATTAAGTTTGGTGTACCCTGTGCCTCAGATTTCAGCACTGCAAGCCCCGGACTGGTCACGTGTCTGCCACCTAAACTTGGATTGTGCAATCTGATGTTAAGGCTCGTTCAAAGGTGCGTATGAAGCCTAATGGGGTTGTTGTTTACAGGTCCGGGAGGAGGTGTGATGCAATTACCTGGTATTGCTAGTGAGTCTGTGTATCTGCCCGATCGTTTGTCAGATCTGATCTGGCTACCGGGACCCTACACAGAGTGGCTTCTTTTCTTTAAGCGCATTTATGTGCTTCTTATGGAGTCCGTTGCTCTATTATGTTTGGTGTTACTTTCCCACAGTTCTTCCAACTTCTCAGCAATGTTTCAGAGGGTTTATGATCAATGGGAAAACGTTGATTCTATGCTAAAAGCAACAGGGACTACAGAGTTCTAACAAAGTGCAGCCATCTCAGTTCGTGGCTAGGCTCCACCCCCCGGGTGATGGGTTTTAATGTTGGGGGGGATTTATACATTTTTTTACAGGTAAAAGAGCTGATTATTTTGGGGCAATGCCCTGCAAAAGGCCCCTTTAAGGGCTATTTGTAATTTAGTGTAGGGTAGGGCATTTTTTATTTTGGGGGGGCTTTTTTATTTTATTAGGGGGATTAGATTAGGTATAATTAGTTTAAAAATCTTGTAATTTGTTTATTATTTTCTGTAATTTAGTGTTTGTTTTTTGTGTACTTTAGATAATTTTATTTAATTGTATTTAAATGTATGTAATGTAGGGAATTAATTTAATTATAGTGTAGTGTTAGGTGTTAGTGTAACATAGGTTAGGTTTTATTTTACAGGTACTTTTGTATTTATTTTAACTAGGTAGTTATTAAATAGTTAATATCTATTTAATAACTATTCTATCTAGTTAAAATAAATACAAACTTGCCTGTAAAATAAAAATAAACCCTAAGCTAGATACAATGTATATTGTAGCTATCTTAGGGTTTATTTTATAGGTATTTAGTTTTAAATAGGAATAATTTATTTAATGATAGGAATATTTATTTAGATTTATTTAAATTATATTTAAGTTAGGGGGTGTTAGGGTTAGGGTTAGATTAGGTTTAGGGGTTAATAAATTTTATATAGTGGCGGCGGTGTAGGGGGCAGCAGATTAGGGGTTAATAAGTATAATGTAGGTGGCGGCGGCGTAGGGGGTGACAGATTAGGGGTTAAAATGTATAATGTAGGTGGCGGCGGTGTAGGGGGCAGCAGATTAGGGGTTAATAAGTATAATGTAGGTGGCGGCAGATTAGGGGTTAATAAGTATAATGTAGGTGGTGGCGGTGTAGGGGGCGGCAGATTAGGGGTTAATAAGTATAATGTAGGTGGCAGCGGTGTAGGGGGCGGCAGATTAGGGGATAATAAGTATAATGTAGGTGGCGGCAGTGTAGGGGGTGGCAGATTAGGGGTAAATAAGTATAATGTAGGTGGTCGGCGGTGTAGAGGGCGGCAGATTAGGGACTAATAAGTATAATGTAGGTGGCTGTGGTGTAGGGGGCGGCAGATTAGGGGTTAATAATTATAATGTAGGTGGTTGCTGTGTAGGGGGTGGCAGATTAGGGGTAAATAAGTATAATGTAGGTGGCGGCGGTGTAGGGGGCGGCAGATTAGAGGTTAATAAGTATAATGTAGGTGGGCGGCGGTGTAGGGGGTGGCAGATTAGGGTTTTTTAGACTCGGGGTACATGTTAGGGTGTTAGGTGTAAACATTACCAAAGGAATCAATGGGATATCGGGCAGAAGCGAACATAAGCTTTCGCTGCTTACAGACTCCTATTGATTCCTATGGTATCCGCCACCTCCAGGGCGGCGGATTGAAAACCAGGTATGCTGGGCAGGAATAGTGACGAGCGTACCTGTTAGGAATTTGTTAACTAGCAAAAGTAGTCAGATAGTGCCGAATTTGTATTTGGAACATCTGTAATGACTTAAGCATCGATCTGTGTCGGACTTTGCCTGGCGGATCGTATGTTACGTCACAAAATTCTACTTTTGCCGGTCTGTAGGGTTTGATAACTAAGGGGAATCAGGCTCGCCACAAATACGCTGCGGAATTCCAGCGTATTTGCGGTTGACGGCTTGATAAATAGATGCCATAATGTTTTCTCAAAGTAAACTGCATGATAAGTCTATTGACATCAACCAGTGTCTCAAACAAATTAAACGTCGATGATGGAACAAAACCCAACCCCAAACTTAAAAGTCTCTTCTGGGTATCACTTAAAGGGACACTAAATCCAATTTTTTTCTTTTGTGATTCAGATAGAGCATGACATTTTAAGCAACTTTCTAATTTACTCCTATTATCAAATGTTCTTTTTTCTCTTGGTATCTTTATTTGAAATGCAAGAATGTAAGTTTAGATGCCGGCCCATTTTTGGTGAAAAAACTAGGTTGTCCTTCATAAATTCATCCACCAATCAAAAACTGCTGTCCAGAGTTCTGAACCAAGAAAAAAAGCTTAGATGCCTTATTTTTCATATAAAGATAGCAAGAGAACAAAGAAACATTGATAATACGAGTAAATTTGAAAGTTGCTTAAAATTGCATGCTCTATCTGAATCACAAAATAATTTTTTTGGGTTCAGTGTCCCTTTAATTCATATTCAATAAAATTTATGACATTATTGCTCAATTCTATTGGTGATATTTGCTCTGCCTGTTGTTTTTGATCTCCCCATTTTTGGATATGCCTGTGCACTGACTGTACCCTTGCTAAGGGCAACTGTCTTTTTTGGTTGTCGCTGTGGTTTTAATATGGATTTAACTACATTGTCACTAATGTCTTGTGTTGCCCTCTATGTTGTCTCATTGTCTGTGATGTCAGCATTCTCACCTGAATCAGTGTTCCCTGACAAGTTGGCATCTGCAGTATTAGCATTGTTTTTATTGTTGTTGTTCCTATTCTGCCACCTTCGCCCTGTATTTCTATTACTAGATCTACTTCTTGAACGTTTCTGCCAGACATACACTTGGTTAAAATCTGACATGTCTCGGGCAAATTTTTTCTGTTTGTTCTTAATCAAATCTTTTTTAAGTGATGCAATGGTGTCTTTAAGAATACTGTCATATTCTTTGTATTTAGATTCTAATTTACATAAATCCAATTCCTTCTGCAAAATCTCTATCTGCTCCCTAACAATTCTAAGTTGTTCGTCTTTGAACTCTATGATAAGCTCCATAAGTCTAAATGAGCAGTCAGATAAGCTATTGTTCCATTTATCTCTTAGTCCCCTGGGTATGATTTTAAAGTGGATATAGCTTTCTATTGTCCACTTATCCCACTTTAATGTTGTTTCCTTTTTCATTTATTGTTCAATATTGAGAAATTTATCACTCAGAGGATTAACACTTTCACTGAAAATTATTTCAAAATCTTTTTCTAGCTCCTCCAAATCTGCTATGGAAGTGAGTGAATAAAATTAAATCTGCTCACTTTCTGTTGTCTGAGACATATTTTCAATCTATAAGATTAGCACTCTATTAAAATATAGAATATGCCAAGTTGTTCAGAATATATCAATGAATGAACCAAATACTATCTAACTCTACCAAAGACCAGATTTACATAAAAATATACATAGAGTTCTGCTGTAGCAAAAAATTGTAAATCCCATAGATTATGTGTAATCTGTTTTTTTAAACGAAAACCTTTGGCGTTTAAAATTTACATATGAGTATAATGAGAATATTATCAATTACTTGGATATGACCCTGAAAGCAGACATCGATACCAAATCAGTCTTATCAACTATTTATAGGAAGCCTATATCAGGCAATACTCTATTACATGGAAAAAGCTGTCATCCTAAGAGAGTTCCTTATGCTATAGCAAAGCGGCAGTTCATTCGAACTATGAGGAATTGCTGAAATGCTATAGATTGTGAGAAACAAAGTCAAGACATGCAGCAAAGAGGTTATAATAAAGAGATATTTCAGAAAGCTAAAAGTGAGGGAGATGGTATTGGCAGAGGAACATTGTTAAAAGACAACGGTAAGGATAAACAGGGGTATAACAAAAGCCCAAAAGGGATGCAAACATATCTCATTTGTCACACAGCACTCTACAGATAATGAGCAAAGATGTAAGATCATAAGAAAGCATTTACCCATGCTCATGGTTGATGATCAACTGAGCAATGTGGTCGAACGTGGCTGCCGTTTCTCTTACCGGAGAGGAGTAACCTTAGGGAACATCTTATCTCTGAGTGAATTGTGTACTAAGAGCAGGGGTAGTGCGTGGCTTGAGAATAGAGGGATGTACAAATGTGGCTATGGACCCTGCATTCTGTGTGGCTTTATAGAGAAAAGGATTAGTTTTAAAAGCCTTGTCACGGGTAAAGAATACCCGGTGAGCTCTTGTGTCAACTGTCGTAGTTAAAATTTTGTTTATCTGATATGGTGAAGTTGCAACAACAAGCAGTATGTTGGTTGCACCACACGAGAGGTAAGAGAGAGGATTCGCCAACATCTCTCAGACATTAAGAGATCTAAGCACAGTTCTGAGTTAGCTAGACATTTATTTATTTTTTTTCAATTCTTTTATTGAGATAATTCCAAAATATACATAGAAAAGCATTAGAAAAACTGGTAAATTAACAGCAAGTGTTACAATAGATAATTATTTGTTACAATTAGACAAGTAGGTTTATAACAATAGGACTCGAGGTTGATTAATATTACTGGATTAGGCCACAGGTACCAATCAGCCGACACTCAAAAATAAAAGTATACAATGGATATGTTTGTGATGAAAATGACCGTTGCGGGGATGTCTATGACCTCCTTCTGACTGTCATGGGGTGGCCCTGTATTGTGAGTGTATTTAGAGTCTAAGTGTAGGGATATTGCATACGGGAGCACAGTTTTATAGTAGGTTGATGGGGTTGGGCAAGGGAATGGGATGTTGTTGGCTATTGATATATTCTTCCCATAGAAATGTTATGTTATGGAATTCTTCTACCCGCCTGGTGCTGGTGTAATGGTATTTCTCCAGCTGGAGGTAGTGGAGTTAGCTAGACATTTTATTCTGTATCACAATAATGACTGCACATTTAATTGGATGGTCATTGAGCAAGTAAGAGTACCTAAAAGGGGTGGTGATATTACCAAATTGGTACACAAACGTAAGGCTTTCTGGATATTCACCTTAGGGACCATGACCCCAAAAGGGTTTAACAGTGTATATGATATCATTAATTATTGGGAATGAATCTGAGTTATTCATTTAGTCATATACTTCGTAATGATTGATCACACAATAAAATAGTAGATAGTCTATATTACCACCTAAGTGTATATTACCACCTTATTTTACTACTATTATTACATTTACATTTTTGACAGATTTATACACTTATTTGTTACTCAAGGAGGATAAAACATTGTATTCAATGCTAGACATACATTGTTAAGGTTCTATTGATACTAAAATAGGATGCAATGGTGTTTTTCAGGCTAACTTGTCAGTCAATAAAATCAAATTCTTGAGTATGGACAACAGTTTATCCAGTAACAGTTATGTAATTGGGATCTTTTGTAAAAGTATTGTAATACAAACAGCAATTGTTTCAATGCTTGCTGTTCACATATGTAAGACACATTAGCTTAATCGCTGGGTGTTTATATATATGCATACATTGTTAACATTTTATATATTTGCTAAATCTACTATGCACATTGTGAAAAAAGTGTAGAATGAACTGATTATTCTGGTAATATGTTTCTATATGTTTTTATATATACAGGTATACCTCACTTTACAGCGCTTCACTTTACAGCGTTTCGCTAATACAGCGCTTTGTGGAGCTGAAGTTCAACCTCCAAAAATTTGAAACAGTGCTGTAATCTTCGTGAGATTGCGAGAAAAGTGACTGGCACCATTTTGTTATGTGCAATTCACTTTGTTTACAGCATTACAGTGCAATCTGTGTCTCAGTGTTATAGTCTGGCAAATTTTACTACAGTAATTGTCACTATTTTACAGGTACAGTATTTATTGAATACTGTGCTGAGCTAGTGTTAAACTAAACATAGCAATATTGCACCTCTAATATATGTTAGTTTAAACATGTTTTTAATTTTTTTTAAACACACTGGCAAGTGAAAAGAAATCTAAAACTGCCTTGTTTCACTTTAAGGCGGTTTTCACTTTACAGCGGGGCTCCGGTCCCTAACCCGCTGTATGAGCGGGGTATACCTGTATATATATATATATATATATATATATATATATATATATATATATATATATATAGCTTGGTATATTTAAAATTTGAAATTGATAGAAATTACTGGTTCGATATTTGGGGAATTATATTCTATATATCCTAATTAAAGGGGCAGTCTAGTCAAAATCAAACTTTCATGATTCAGATAGGGCATGTCATTTTAAGCAACTTTCCAATTTACTTCTATTATCTAATTTGCTCAATTCTTTAGATATCCTTTGTTGAAGAAATAGCAATGCACATGTGTGAGCCAATCACACAGGGCCTCTATGTGCAGCAACCAATCAGCAGCTACTGAGCATATCTAGATATGCTTTTCAGCAAGTGATATCAAGAGAATGAAGCAAATGAGATAATAGAAGTAAATTAGAAAGTTGTTTAAAATGACATGCTCTTTCTAAATCACGAAAGAAAAAAATTGGGTTTCATGTCCCTTTAAGCATAGCTCAAAAGTTTAAATGTTTTGAACTCTATAGTCTATAGTACATTGTCATAATATTAGCTCTAGCAGGATATTGAAAGTATTCGAAATTGATAGAAGTTACTGGTTCAATACTTGGGGAATTATATTCTATATATCCTAATTAAGTATAGCTCAAAATTTTAAAGAACTCTATAGTCTATAGTAATTGTCATAATATTAGCTCTAGCATGATATTGAAAGTATTCGAAACAGAGCTGATTTGATTTATATCTTATTATATTATAAGAAATGACAGCATAGTTCTATTGCGTTTTGTTTTACAGGGCAGGATAACAAAATTCCCTATGTCTTTTTCATAAACCAAGCTATTTATGCATGTACTGTGTATATTGATTGTGGAATTTTGCAATAATTAGGCACACACAGGGTTAAGTGAGTTTGTTACCTGTAGCTTATAATTGAGTAGGTCACATGTACTTTACGATTAACCAATAGAGTCACAGGTTTGATTTTAAATGACAGATGTTCACCTTTTCAGGCACGTCTATGATTAAGGCTACCAAGCCGAAACATGTCAGGCGTGCTCTGACTGCTGTACTTTTGTGTTTTTAATGTGACCAATAAAGAAGAATAGTTTTAAATGTCTTTTAAACGAGGGTGCCTGTATTTTTTCTTCCTGAACAGTGTATATATGTGTATAATTAGAAAAGACAAAAAGTAAATCTTATCCAGCACTACACATAAAGTCTTAATAATAAAATTGAAACAATGAATCTGTGAATCGCTCAGAGCTAGACTCTCACACGGTTGTCAAGATGCAACTGATTTATTAAAGAAAAATATATATAATAAATCATAAACAATAAAGTATGTGCAATATTTCAAAGAGCTTGATACAATTCATCAGCCAATAATAAGCATGCTATGCATTCGTTACCCCTCACACAAAAACAAGAGCTCTTATTAGTAAAGCAACTAGCAGTGCGTCCACTGACAAAAGCACAAAAGTTAGTTAATGATAAATAGTTCCACTGAAGCAATATCCAAGCTGTAGAGTTAATTGTGCTTAAGCTGTGTTAGTATGCCATGCGCTGCAGTAACAATAATTCTTTTCTGATGATGTCACATTTCCTTTTGCTGTAAGGGAACTAGCTGCTACATTATTCGCTAACAACACGGCAGATTCTCAAAGTTTCCTCCCCGTTTGACCTGGGTACTGTGGTTTGCATGAGCGCTGAATTAGATGGATTGTATTGGTGTCAGTGCATCTTGTGGTGTCATTAATCTTCAGTTCAGATCGGTCACTGACCGACATCTAAGAAACCTGGGAACAACGGACCGGAGAGGCACGCAAATATTCCACATCAGGAGGTTATCCAACAACCATACCATAGTGATCGGTCACTGACCGACAGACAAGCCACAGAAAAGAAAAACCGGAGATACTTAAAAAACATCAGCAAATGGTTAGCACCTAACCGCAACGAAGATCCCACCAAGAAACCCTTACTGACCGACAAAGGACAAGATAACAGAGCGGCCACGGCAACTACACAAGCATTCATATAAAAGTGAATTTTCTCGCAGCAAACAGATAAGCCCACCTAACAAGAAGAAACCAAAAGCGGCATTTATTTAACCGCCAGCAGCTCATATAGAACTGCCACCAGCTTGATCTAGAAACCTAAGCAAATCATTGGCATAGCTGCGTTTATTTAACCGCAATCATCTCACAAAAGTGATATCAAACAGATACACTTCAAGGTACAAATTTGTATACTTATATCACAGTGTGATAAAAATCGCACCAACATACCTCTACATTTGATATATAGTTACCTAAGATAAGATCTCAATTGCACAGCTGAACTTGAAACAAAGTATCCTATATGAACTATACAGCAACTATTGTCGTATCCACTATAATATTGTATTTACAAACATTTTGTTAGAAATTACAACTTGTGATAAACCTATAACTGTATAAATTGTAAGATTTCAATGATATTATTTTAATTTATTTTTTTATATTTTTTTAGAAAATTACGTACATTCTTATACATAGAGACACCGGCGTCATTTTTTAAACTTTGAAGGAATTTGTAATAATTTTTGTTTAATTGTACTTTTAGCATCACTAGTATTGGGTAAATTTACCATAATCAAATAAAGGATCATATTTACTTCTTAAACAAGTTTCAACATCCAATTTTTTTCCGAAAGAGAATATAAAATAGTACTCATCAAAACATTAACATATATTGAGCCCACATATTATCACACATATTTACAGTAAGACACATTGAGAATAGCAACTTGGTTTGCGCCACCTACTACAACTAACTAAATCTCTGGTTTGTGTAGGCATTGGTATCCTTGCACCCAGGCTGCTGTCGATTTGGAGGGCTTAGCTGGAATTTGTTTAATATATATCTATATGCTCACCGGCCACTTTATTCTTTATTAGGTACACTTTATAAGGTACACCTTGCTAGTACCAGATTGGACCCCCTTTTGTCTTCAGAACTGCCTTAATTCTTTTTGGCATAGATTCAACATTCCTCAGACAACTTGGTCCATATTGACATGATAGCATCAAGAAGTTGCTGCAGATTTGTCAGCTGCACATCCATGATGTAAATCTCCTGTTCCACCACATCCCAAAGCTGCCCTAGTGGATTAAGATCTGGTGACTGTGGAGGCCATTGTACAGTAAACTCATTGTCATGTTTAAGAAACTATTTTGAGATAATTTGAGCTTTATGACATGGTACATTATCTTGAGGGAATTAGCCATTAGAAGTTGGGTACACTGTAGTCATAAATGGATGGACATGGTCAGCAACAATACTCAGGTAGGCCGTGGCATTTAAATGATGCTCAGTTAGTACTAAGGGGCCCAAAGTGTCCCAAGAATTTATCCCCACACCATTACACCACCACCAGCCTGAACCGTTGATACAGACAGGATGGATCCATGCTTTCATGTTGTTTATGCCAAATTCTGACCCTACATACTGAATGTCGCAGCTGAAATTGAGATTCATCTGACCAGGCAACGTTTTTCCAGTTGTCTATTGTCCAATTTTGGTGAGCCTGTGCGAGTTGTAGCCTCAGTTTCCTGTTCTTAGCTGACAAGAGTGGCACCCAATGTGGTCTTCTGCTGATGTAGCCCATCTGCTTCAACCTGCTGTGCATTCAGAGATGGTATTCTGCATACCTTGGTTGTAAGGTTATTTGAGTTACTGTTGCCTATCATCTCAACCAGTCTGCCCATTCTCCTCTGACCTCTAACATCAACAAGGTATTTTTGTCCACACAACTGCCACTCACTGGATATTTTTTCTTTTTCAAAACATTTTCTATAAATCTTAAAGATGGTTGTGCATGAAAATCCCAGTAGATCAGCAGTTTCTTAAATACTCAGACCAGCCTCCTGGCAACAAGAACCATGCCACATTCAAAGTCACTTAAATCCCCTCTCTTCCCCATTCTGATGCTCGGTTTGAACTTCAGCAAGTTGTGTTCATCATGTCTAGATGCCTAAATACATTGGGTTGCTATAATGTGATTGGCTGATTAGTAATTTGTTTTACCAAGCAATTGAACAGGTGTACCTAATAAAGTGGTCGGTGAGTGTATATATACAGAATTTACTCTGTATAGTCTAACATCTACTTAAAACTGAATTTGTGACTTTTACATGCCTGGGTATATACCATTATATATTCTGTACAACCAATTTATGTACAAATGATAATGCTGTATTACATTAATTATAAGTTCTTAGAGGATACACAGTATTTTACTGTGATTATTCTTGTCAGGATTGCTGAAACTCTTATCAGCATTAAAGTGTAGAATGTAACACTGCTCTGTTAAGGTAACACTAGCTTCAAAGTGAAAGCACAAAGAACAGTGTAAGTTGTTATGAGAAAGAGAATTCAGGATATACTGAAAGTAAAATTACACTTTTGTCTCTAATGTCCTTATTGAGGAACAGGAGACAGGTTAGCCTTTAAATGATAGATATTTAACTTGGAAGTAATTCTGAACTCCTCAGGTTTATATACAGAAGCATATAAAAGATCATGAATGCCAAAACCAGTTGTAATCCTCAGCAGTCTTTACTTATGAAATAAGGAATCACATATAAACAGTCATAATGCCCAGGTAAAGATAAGACAAAGTTGGTAACTATGGATGTCAGAGATTATACAAAACAAAATGCCATAGTACTCACTGGAAGTTGTTCCGTAGCTGCAAATCACCTCTGCCTGTTTGTGCGCCTGTTGTGGAGTCCAGTCACTTCCTGTCAGTGCAGCGTGAGTAGCAACAGGCTGCCTGAGTGACGTCAGTGGCAACCGCAGTAAGGTGGAGAAAGGACAGAAAACAACAAACAGGCGATTTTCAAGGTGAGTTAGAGAAAACTTTCAGCAGCTTAGGAAAGTTACCTCTTGAGAGAAATTACAGCTGAGCACAAATAGATCCGATGTTAGGTGATCCAGGCTGCTTGTGAAGAGTAGAATAACGGTTGCTTAGAATCCCAAGTTGAAAGGTACAAAGTCCTTCTGTAGAGATATAACAATAAAGATTCTTAAAGTGAGTACAGGTTAGAATATAGTTCATGTAATCTGTTATTGGAAAGTCACAATAAAGGCTCAGTGTTGCTCTGGCAAGGAGGAACAAAATACTAAGCAATGTTAGTAAAGAAATCAGGTGTTTAAGTAGGCGTTGATAGAATATGATTGGTGATCCAATTAAATGTATAGTAGCAAGCAAATCCCTGACAATTCTCTAATTTTATACATCTTCAGCTGGGTAAAAGTGTTGACTCAAAGCGATATGAACAGGGATAGGCACGGACCAAGGCTGAGGCGGACATTTTCCAAGGTACAGACCTTAGTGAAGGACACCAAGGTACAATTCAAATAAAAAAACATCAAAAAACTCTCTCTTTACTGAGAGGGTAGTGGATGCATGGTGGAATAGCATCCAGCAGAAGTTACCGCGAAGGACAATAAACGAAAAGTGCTGCCCTGTACTATTCTTTATTACAGACATCAATTAACTAGTCAAGGCAGTTTTTTATAATACATCCCTCACTGGATATCCCCCCCCCCCCCCCGCAGCACACCAATGATCCATACAGCATGGGCAGCACTTTTGATGTACTCCCATCAGCACTCAGAAATAAAATATGTATCTGTGGTGAAGCAGGACTGAATTCCACTGAATTGTAACCAGCTCTCCTAAATCTATTCCCTACAGAGAGCCTGTTTTAACCATTCACTCTCCCCTGGGTGTTCTCAGCATGCAGACCTCCTGGCTGCTTAGACATTCACTGGGAGTCCCAGTACAAACAGAACAGCAGGCTCTTTAAACTGGCTGCTCTGACTCCCATCATTCTCAGATGGTATAATGTGTCCAAGCAGCAGGAGCCTCCAGGATTCTATTTATAAGGGGTTCCCAGACTCCACCAATCCTGGAGGCTCCGGCTGCTGGGACACATGATACTGTCTGAGAATAATGAGAGTCAGAGCAGCCAGTTTAAAGGTGCTGGGGGGCTCTGCAACTCCTGACCAAGCACACCCACCTTGATGTAACTCGCATGGTCATCATGGTTGGTTACTTACTTCGTTAGGTAACGTTTGTCAGAGAAGGAAGCAGTCTGCTACTTCTACACACAGACACCAACACCAGGCTGCCGCACAGATCAAGGAATTGGTACGGGTCACGACTCACAGTGGTTGACACAGGCTGCACTGCAGACAGCTTGCTTCTTTGTTATCTCTGACTCACTTTCCCGCTACTGAGCTGTGTCACACGGGTGGCCCAGCCCTCAAAACTTGGTGCCGCATACATAAGGAAAAGTCAGGACCAGCATTCATCTGTTCTACTTCTCCCTCCCCGCCGCCAAATGGGTGGCAGACACTGCAAGGGCCAGTCACGGACACCAGTGTCTGTGTACGGACACCTTGCCTATCCCTGGATATGAAACATACATTGTTTCTTTCATTTTTCAGATAGAGCATGCAATTTTAAGCAACTTTCTAATTTACTCCATTTATTAATATTTCTTTGTTCTCTTGGTATCTTTATTTGAAAAGGAATGAAAGATTAGGAGATTGCCCATTTTTAGTTCAGCACCTGGGTGGGGCTTGATTATTGGTGGCTAAACAGCCCTGAGTAGGCTGAGAAACGCGTTGCTGTATTAATAAAGTTTTTAAATATTTTATACACTTGCTATTGTGTGGTTTATCACTATATGTGAAAACTACATATTTGTTCCTGGTTTTTGCTGAGGATTGCCTTTGCAGTAGTCTACTGGGCGACATTATGGTTCCAGCTTGCTGAATTTGCACCCTCAGGTGCAGACTATCTTGTAAGTTCAATCACTCTGGGTCCTACTATTCTTGTCCAGATGATATTTGGCCATGTTGGTTTGTTTTCTCTTGCTCATTTAGGTATTAATATCTGGGCCTTCTGAAGATTTCCAACTGCCTTTGTGCCAAGGACACAGTGAGCTGGACCACTGCAAAGTTTCAGCCTGCTACATATGCACCAGCTGGGTGCTTTTTGTTGTGAGTATCCTACTCATCTGTGTTGCTGTGATTTATTTTTCTGGCGATATTAGGCCATGTTGGCGCCTCTGTGTTTTACTCTTTTTTAGCTTTCAAAAATACCACCAAGGGAACAAAGCAAATTTGATGATAAAAGTAAATTGGAAAGTTTTTTTAAAATTGCATGCCCTATCTGAATCATGGAAGTTTAGTTTTGACTTTACTGTCCCTTTAATGTATTTTTTTTAAGCTTTTGCAACCATCTTTTTATTATGACTGCAGTAGTTATGTGTAAATAATTTTTAGTAAAAAAAACAGTTTCCAAAAAAAGTTAACTTTTTTGTTAGCATGAACAAAAACAGTGTATGTCCATTTAAAATAGGAGCAAATTCAAAGAAACATTACATTCAAGACAGTTTAAGAGACAGGTACACAAGCCTCTTCTGCAACAGTTAAAAAAAAATGTTACAGTATGATGGAAATTGTAGGTAAATAGAGATAGCTCTTAGCATAGTAGTCTAGGTAAGATCCAAAATGGCACCATCATATAAATTGCTATTATATTAGGAATGCAAACGGACATATTAGGTAGAAATCTCATTTTAAGTAGAGTTACTTAATCTCAAGTCTTAAGTGGTACATACTGTCGCTCCAGGGCCACTAAGAATATCACAGCAACTAATAATATCTATAAAAAAATAAAAATATATAGAAGGCATAGAGATTGCTTATATGAAGTGTTTATAGAAAGCCCCCAACTATCTATTATGAGGTGGACAGCAAGTAAGGACTTTTGAACCCTATCACTTATGAAAAAGTTGTAGCCAGTATCTACCATAAAGTAGTGAGTATTTGTTGGGGTTGGTACTTGTTATATTACATTGTAAGGCTGTGGAGTATTGAGTCCGTATCATAGTAGGAGAACCATACCAAATGAACTCATATATGCAAAGCACCAATGTTTGAAAGTAGGGCGTATTAAGAGATAGTTCAGGGTAGGGCTGACTTTTAAATGTAGAGTAGGTAAAAGCAGCTTGCATATGGATAGAATGTCCTGGTTATGAGGTTTCTAGAAACTTAAGGGAGTAGTTGCTGGGAAAGGGAAATAAAAGTTTGAGTACCAGTTTTGTTAGCAGGGTATATAGATAAACACAGTCCATTATCTCCTTGAAATAATGACACACACTAGCTAACAGGCAGCAAAAAATGGTCATTATTTCAAGGCGATGGAATAAATGGAGATCCTTTCACCACAGTTACCCATTGTACTTGTTTTTTTTGTTTTTGTTTTTCTATTTCTATTTTACTTAATTGCTGGCAGGGTGTGTTCCTGTTGTTGGACTGTGTTTTTCTTGAGGTGGGGGTGGACCGCCTCTTTCTTTACGGCACCTGCTAACACAATGGTATTGCCCTTGTGCACCTGTGCCTTTCATCATTGGCTTGAACGGAGTGTCTGGAGCTCGATCATATGGGGGCGTGACTGATATTGCAGCGTGAAGATCAGTACGCTGTGTGTGTCACTAAGGTACAGAAGAGGATTGTCTGAGCACTGCCCTGGAGGTCGTTTGTCTATATAG
Organism: Bombina bombina; assembly: GCF_027579735.1. Taxonomy (NCBI): domain Eukaryota; kingdom Metazoa; phylum Chordata; class Amphibia; order Anura; family Bombinatoridae; genus Bombina; species Bombina bombina. Next base: position 1,368,798,009 of record NC_069500.1, read on the forward strand.
ATAAACAGCGGACAAGAGTCGCTCATATAAAGATTGGATACAGCCTGATTTCAGTAGGTGGTGAATGTTGATGGAGGAGTTTAGTAGATGCTGATGGAGCATGTATATCATCTGGAAAGGAGTATAGAATATGGGAAAGTAAAGAAGGCTATAAAACCATGGCTTGGGGGGAGAATAGCTTCAGGTGTGTGTGGTTTTTCAGCTAGACAAAGGCCATGCATTTAATGGCCCCTGTAGGGGCAAACAGGGATATAAATGAGCTCATATAAAGAATGTGTAAAGTTGACAATTAAATCCAGAAGTTGGTAGGCATGTAATAGATTGCTGTTAGAGTTGATTTTGGATTATGGGATAACATGAGGTAATGTCCACTTATTACTGAGGCTACCAGGATGTGTTTAAATAGTTATAGGATACTGGGAGTCATAGTTGAACTTACAGGACATGTAACTTAGATCCACATGGAAGAGCTGGATATGAGAACATCACTAACTAGAGTAGTTGTGATCAAACTAATGAGCATGTAAGTATTTTTTACACAAATGCATAACTATATACAAGAGTAAAGTTGGTACGAATAACCACGTTCATTTGAGGTCTGGTAATGGCTCTGTAAACAGATAGACCATGTAAGGGATTCTATAGACCACATTTTTCACATGATCTAGGATAAATTAGAGGAACTTAGCTAGGGCTTTGATAACAAACATACGGCCAGATTACGAGTTTTGCATTATGAGCGGCTCGGTAATAATTTACAAGTTATTTCCACTGCTCACCTTTAATAGCGCTGCTATTACAGGTTTGCAAAAACCTGGTGTTAGCAGGCAATATGGCAGCGTTGAGCACCATACCGCACACAAATACCAGCGCTGCTTTGAGCTGTTTTTACGCGCTCATGCACGATTTCCCCATAGACATATATGGGGAGAGCCGGCTAAAAAAAAAAACTAACACCTGCAATAAAGGAGTGTAAAGCTCCGTAACACGGCTGCATTGATTCCTATGGGGAAAGAAAATTTACATATACACCTAACACCCTAACATAAACCCCAAGTCTAAAAACCCCTAATCTGCTGCCCCCAATGTCGCCGCCACCTACATACATTTATTAACCCCTAATCAGCCGCCCCCAATGTCGCCAACACCTACCTACACTTATTAACCCCTAATCTGCCGCCCCCAAAGTCGCCGACACCTACCTACACTTAACCCCTAATATGCCACCGTCAATGTTACCATCGCCATTATACTAAAGTTATTAACCCCTAAACCTCTGGCCTCCCACATCACTAACACTAAATAAATATATTAACCCCTAAACCTAACCCTAACCCTAAGTTTAACCCTAACACCCCTTACTTTAATATAATTAAAATAAATCTAAATAAAAATTATAAATAAAGAAAAGTAGAGAGAGTAGTATATACCGCTTCTTATTTATTACCCCTCGGTGCTTCCCTCAAATAATAAAATATATATTATTCAAAAAGAAAGGAGTTTAGGGCATAGAATAATCCCCTAAAAAAGAAAGGGAAAGAAAAAGCAGCACACGTAAGAGGTTATGTATAACAGTTTGAATTAACTAGCAAACAAATCAAAATAGGTATTCCCCCATTTATTCCTTGCAGCACTGCATAAAGCAAAAGCATTACAGACAAACAAATATATACATATACACAGGGGAACCAAAAACAGTTATCTATGACAAAAGCCTGTCTCACTCTGATACTAAAAACACATATAATCATACAACCATGTCTGAGAATAACTAGTCATCAAGACCAGCATAAATTATGTATATACAGACACACAAAAGCATAGCGTGTGAAATACATAAATAATTGAGCAGAGATGAAATTGAACCACAGTAAATATAGACTTCAAGTCTCACAGCGTGTGATATGATGTTATAGACAGTCTCGTTCCCAAAGAATGACCGCAGATCAAACTGCACTCTAGGTCGTAAATTGCAAAAGTTGGAAAATTGCATATATCAATGGGGGTTATACTCTTATAGAGAGACAGTCATTTTGCCTTAGTAAGGTAACCACAAACCAGACAGCACACTAAATCATGAGCATACTGTTTAATGATTTTATTTCACTTATCTTTGAAGCGTGTTTCAGCATTCAAGTAGCGTTTAAACTCCCACTGTGCATAACCTCAGTATGACAAGTCGAGTGGGGGAGTGGCCCAACTACCACATCTTTCCTGATTGGCTATAGACATCCAAGTCCGTTCCTTATTAGCCAGCAAACACTCACGCTGAAGTAGCAAAGATATCCACGCTAGATACAATGTATCCAATCTCACCACAGATGTACCATGTAAAATAATTTATACATCCAAACACTCATAGTGTGTAACGAGTCTTACCACAGATGTACCGTTCCTCTTTGACATACTGCTCACTCTGCTGCAGATCACCACCAGATCGAACATATAGACAGTCTTGCAGCTTCAAAAGTATAGCTCCACACAGCAATGTCTTGCTGGAAATACAGGCATAATGGCAAGCTGTCAAAGATATAAAGCTGGTCAGCCATGTAACTATAGTTCCCACTTAGGAAAACCTGGGAGATAGTCGACTTACTCCAAGGTATAAAGTCACATAGGTGTCAAACACACAAGTGCCAACACACGTTTCACCCCCACTGTAAATATGTGTAACAGGGGCTAGTCAGGGCATGTTAGTCCTCTCTGGACTCCCTTCATTTAATTAATGTAATTTATTTAATTGTAGTGTAATATTAGATGTTAGTGTGAGACAGGTTAGGTTTTATTTTACAGTTAATTTTGTATTTATTTTTACTAGGTAGTTAGTATATAGTTAATAACTATTTACTAACTAGTCTACCTAGTTAAAATAAATACAATCTTAGCTGTGAAATAAAAATAAAACCTAAGCTAGCTACAACGTAACTATTCGTTTAGAGATCTTTTCTAGCCCACTCCAATTCGGTAACCAGTCTGCTTGTCACGATAAACACGTGGATTAACCCATGTGATGAAGTAGGGCTTCTGTGGCAGTAACTAATGTAGGACACTGAATTCGTAGGTAAGTGACAGTCCTGCCATCCAGTTTCCTCTCCCCCGCACAGTATATCCCTCATGTGAAGAGTGAAAACTTTCTGATGTTCACCCGTGGGAGTCGGCCGCACCTCCCCGAGATGTGATCAAAGGTAAGAGATCATGTTTCAGTTCATGGTCAGGGACACTGGCTGGGAGGGAGAAGATGCTGAAGGTGCTGCCAGATGGTGACTGGAATAGACCCTACTGACATTGATGTATCGTCAGCTGAGCATGGTGAGCTATCCATATGGAGCGGTCTCATATCGCTATATACAGCATTAGGTATGATGTCTATCGGGGCCCCTCTGAGATTCCCCTCTGGTGTCTGACAGAGAGGGTGTTGTAGAATGAGCGGGTCCTCTATCGGTTCTGAAGTTTGAGTGTTGTAGCTTGTTAGTAGACTGATGCCATCTTGGACATGCATGTCTTTAATAATAATCCGGAGATCATTAAATCTTTCAGCTTTACATCCCAGCTCCTCCAGTAAATAGGTTATGTTGGTGTAGAACTCCTCCATCCTGGAAGTATTACCATATCACTGCTACCCGGCTAGATGTTAAATCAGGGGGGGAGGTGTTGGTATAATATCTTAGGCCACTGGGTTCATACTTGATTGAAATATGTCAGCAGGTGTTATAAAGCAAACTAATTTGTAGACATCATCTCACTTAGGATCTTCCTCAAAGGTAGTAGTCAGAAGTGCTTTGCAGGATGTGATGTTAGAAGGGAGATAGTCAGTGGATCGTTGAGATGACTACAAGAGCTACTGAAAACAGCGTCCAACCATGGCTGCAGCTTAGACCCCCCCCCCCCCCCCCCCCCAGACTTAATGTAATTTTTTATTAAGATCTTTATTTAGTTCTCAGTTAAACCTATAGGTTATATATAGAAATCATTCATTTTGGCAGTATCTCTGGGTTTCATCCATATAATAGTTATGTAACCCTATATATATCTATTTTATATTTTGAGTTCTACCATGTATAGATTTAATGGTGTACAAGCTGAATCACAGTTTCAATCATATTGTGCCAGAAATAGAGACACCAAAGCTCTATTATAGATGACTTACTTTTTCCCTGAATATTTCACTTAGCGTTCCTGTTTTACCAACTTTTTCTTCTTTCAAGAGTCATTTCAAGAATCTAACATAATTCAGCTTCAGTAATTCTCATAGCTTTACCGTGGGCTTTGGGGTAGTCCTGCAGAAATTTGTATGCAGACCTAATTCAGAAGTCTTCTCTTCCTACCTGGATCCTACCTGACGGTGTGAAGATTAAACACTTAGACCTCAAGATCAGGGGATTCTCTGAATGAATATATATTCTTTGCTTCATGCAAATAAGTCAGTTAAGCAAAGGATTTATCATAATATCTGAAAAGCTTACCTTCTTTGGTTTTCTTCTTGAGTTTTTTTTTTTTTTTTGGAAATCCTTTAAAATTCCCAGAATACTTTAGTTACTTCAGGATGGACTAAATAAGGAACTATCGGCTAGTTCTCTAAAGGGTAAAATATCAAATTAACTGTTTTATTTCCAAAAAAGTTAGATAAGTTGACAAATGTTCAAACTTTTGTTCAAGTCCTGGTGAGAATTTGTCCTGTTGTTAGAGCAATATCTCCTCCTTGGAACTTGAATTTAGTTTTCTCTGTTCTGCAAGGTTCTCATTTTGAACTTATGCATATTTTAGACTTTAAAATGTTGTCCTGGAAAGTTATTTTCTTCCTGTGGGTGGACCAAATATGATTTTCTTCCAAAGGTGGTATGTTCAGAAAGTATTAATCAGGAAATAGGTGTTGCTTCTTTTTGTCTAAAGCCTTCTAATCCAAAGGAAAAATGACTTCACAACCTAGATGTTGTCAGAGCTTTAACGTTCTATATTCAGGCTACTAAAGACTTTAGACACACGTCCCGTTTATTTGCTCACTATGCTTGTTCTAGGAAGGGTCAGAAAGCTACGGCATCCTGTCCCAAGATTATTTGTAAGACGTACTTGGTTATAGTAAATTCCCCACCGAAAAGAGCAACTGCTCATTCTATGAAATAAGTATCTAATTCCTGGGCTTTCAAGGATGATGCCTCCTTAGAACAGATTTGCAAGGTGGCAACTTGGTCTTCCCTTCGTAATTTGTCCAAATGTTATCATTTTGACATTTATGCTTATTTTGATGCTGCTTTTGGCTGGAAAGTCCTTCAGGCCGCAGTGTCCAACAAATAGGAACTGCCTACTTTTTGTCCCACCCGTTCTTAACATGGACTCTCAACTTAGGGTATTGAATCCCATATATTATGAAGCTATAGACTCTCATCAGCTAAGAAGGAAAACAGAATTTATACTTACCGATAAATGTATTTCCTTTGGTCTGATGAGAGTCTATAGCCCCTGCCCTATTTTTGTATATGGGGGAAATTTCTCATTTGCACCACTTAACCATGCTTTCTGTTTTTCCTACCTTTCTGTCTCTCTACTCTGCTCAGGGCTCATGACCTCCTCCTGATAGGCTGGAATATAGCCCATATGAAGCTATGGATTCTCATCAGCCTGAAGGATATAAATGTATTGGTCGGTATTAATTCTGTTTGTTTTTTTTTTTATTTAGAATGAAGTTAAAATAATGTTTACATGAAAAAGAAAGCACACATTTTAAATCTGTCAACAAACACTGTCTTGCCCCGAACATGGCCGAACAGTTGGTAATTTTGTCCTCTCACAGAATGATACATTTGGGCATTGTTTTGTGAGTTTTACTTAGTGTTTAAAACAATTCCAATCCATTTTAATAGCTTCTTCTTAAACTGAAAAAACAAACAAATAATATGAATTTCCAGCCTATAAATTGTTTTTCACAGGGACAATCACAGATCTTCATGTAGGAATAATATATGTGGTCAATGTAAAAGTAAAATGTTATGGCTTTTTGATACCTTATTGATGGATAATTCATAACATGACTGAATACTTTTTTTCTTCTTAAAATGGGCATTCAATAAGCAGTTAGATAATTACAATGGGAGCACAATCAATAGAGCTCAGTGCATTATCTTGCGTGGAGTGATAAAGAGTGTGCTGTTTTCCACTTTTGCTGATAATTATTAATATTCCCCTTGTAATTTCTCAGCAGATGTGTTCAGCTAGACCCTATTAGTGCATTGTTGTTCATTCAACAAAGGATACCAAGACAATGAAGCACATGTGATAACAGAAGTAAATTGGAAAGTTTTTTAAAATTGTGTTCTATTTTAATCATGATTTTTTTTAATTATATTATACATCATTGTGTTATGTATATATTTAAGTGACATGAATAAACAGCTACAGTCTTGTTCAAACCCACAAACATAATTACTATAATGTTAACATCTGTGGAAAGAATAAACATAGGCCCTCTAGCATACAATAAATAAATATCACGGTTGTACAATGCAATGTGTTAAATGTTTGCTAAATTCATTATAACTCTGTAATGTTATACCAAGCATGTCTCTTTCAGTATTTCAATATGGGTTTTTTTCCTATCATAGGTGAAAGAAATAATGACATTAATACAACACAGTGTGTAAGTCAGAATTCCCCACTAAAACCTGAATCAGAGCAGCCACCTCATGTTTGCACATCTTCAGCTGGGATCTCCACCAATTCCACAATTACCAGTAATAACTTAAAATCTACAAACAATGAAAATCTAAATATATCCTCAAAAACATCTCAGAATCAGCAAATAGCAGAACATTTGCACCACAGTATACCGAGGAGTTATTTGTCTGATGTCAGCTGTTCACCTTCTACATTTAAGTCAATGAATGTTCATTTTACTAAAGATGAAAGTGTTTTAGATTTGATTGTTAAGCATATGACTGAAAGACAGAAGATGTCTCCAACCTCCTCTGAGATGTTTCCAGCTAACTGTACTTTTGAACATCAAATAAAATATCCTTTAAGAAGACATAAATCTTCGAAAAGTGTGTGGTTAAGAAGAGAAAGGTTCTTGCTTCAGGACATAAACAGAAACAAATTAGAAGAGAAAATTATCCAGGAGAAGAACCATGAAAGCCCTATTTCATTAAGATACTATAAGAGTAGAAATGTATGTTCAGATGAAATAGATGATATTAATGAATTCACCAAGCAATGCCACCAAGACACTGATTAGAATGCCATGACTTTTTAACCTAATACATTTGCATAAACTGAAAACAAGCCTATTTGTCCTAACTTATATACATACAAAGATAATTAACATTCATACAGTACTTAAGTGTTTCAGATAGTTCATTATGATAATTAACATCCATACAGTATTTAAGTGTTTCAGATAGTTCATTATTTAAAAAATAAAACAAAAACAAAACGGAATAGATTTTATACCTAAACACCCTAGAGGTGGGGACAGTAAACCAAATCTAAATGAAAAATAGGTTTACTGGATCATGAACTTAAAGACACATCAATCGTATAGCCTAAGTTTACAGATAGATATGAATGTATTGATATATTATTACAACCAAATATATTTACATTTTTAGAAATGATTTTACTGTTCCAAAATATTTATTAGTGCAGATGGGAGACATAGGGGCCAATTTATTATGGCCCGAATGGGCCCAAATACCCCAGTTTCCGCACAAGCCTTTAGGCTCGCCGGAAACAGGAGTTAAGAAGCAGCAGTCTTAAGACCGCTGCTCCTTGTCCGCCTCTGAGGCTGCGGACATCAATTCATCCGATCTCACACGATTGGGTTGATTTACCCCCCTGATAGCAGCCGTGAATCTGCAGGGGGCGGCGTGCAATGTTAAATGCTGACAGCGTATGCTGTTGGCATTCAATAAATTGACATTGATAAATTGGCCCCATATTGTTATTGTATAAGTTTCTATGAATTTTGTTTTTCAATTCATACCTAATATGAGATTATTTGCTATATAGCATCTGATGTTTACTTTTATATCCTGATAACTTAGTTGTGATACAAAGGGTTAAAAGAATTAGATTAATGTGTTAATAATATAATGTTTCTAAGCTATATAATGAATGTCCCACCTTTATGCCAGTATTAGTGGAGGTATGAAACTCTTCTGATTGACAGGGGCCTGTGATCCCCCGTATCACCTTTTCTTTAACAATCTCTCACCTATGTTATTAAATAAAATGTGCAGATAAAGATGTTTTTTTATTTTAACAATCTGGCTACTTAATCTGAAGAGGAGTGCGAGAATCTATAGTTTTGTTTTAGATTACTTATGCCTAATGGGGGGCAATTCCTGCTGCACCTGACATAGATTATACTACGGACAGGGTTCAGCTTGAGACCTCTGTATAGATTAATTTATCTACTATAATTTTTCATTTTAAGACACTCAGCCTCCTACCAAAAGATGGCTCATCTAAGGGGACATTGGTTCTGCTAATGTGCCTATTATCTCATCCTACAAATGACAAAATCCTGAAATAATAACTTTGTTGGCTCTATTTGTAATTGTTGACAACCTTGTTAATAAAATACATAAAGGTCTAGATTACGAGTGGAGTTCAACCATTATCCATATTGTGACCCTGTGCTAAGAATATCGCAAATCTGATATTACAAGTGAATGGTAAAAAAGATTTACTAGAGAATCTTAGCTGACATCTTTTAGAGTGCCCCATACATTCAATGGATATCACAGGGTGTATTATTATTCCTCATATTAAAAGTTGTGTGATATAGGTTGCACTTGAGTGCTGGAAAATTCATCAATCTTTAAAACCTGAATCAATGTGTTAAGGCTTGAAAATATGCATAATCAAACAAAAATATCTTAAAATAAAGAATTTCAATCATATTTATACACATTAAATGGAAATAAAATGTGTTTTAAAGTGATGTGGTATACAACAAGGTCTTGGATTGAGAAGGGCTCAACTTGCTTCCCTCTCTCATACTCTTACTCAAATCCATTTTTAATCTCTCTCTCAGCACTGGTATATTTCCCTCATCCCTTCTACATGCACTAGTCACACCTATCCTCAAAAAACCTTATCTCAATTAATTCTCCCCATCCAACTACAACCCTATTTCCTTAACCCCTTGCTTCAGAATTTCTGGAAAGACTAGTATATACATGTTTATAACATTTCTTCACATTAAACTCCCTCCTTGATCCATTGCCCCCAACACTCCACAGAGACAGCAATCATTAAGGTTATTAATGACCTACTTACAACTTAATCAAAAGACCACTTCTCTCAGTTAATCTTTTCAGCCTGTCTACAGCATTTGATACCGTTGACCAACCTCTCTTGCTCCCAATCTTTGACATTTGCGACACAGCTCTCTCATTGTTCTCTTCCTACTTGTCTAAAGTAACCTTTAGTGTAGCCTTAACTAGCACATCCTATGCCCCTTTACCACTTTCTATTGGGGTACCACAAGGCTCTTTCCTTTGTTCCCTTCTCTTCTCAATCTACTCATCATCCTTAGGTTTCTTAAAATTAAACTTTCATGATTCAGATAGAGCACAGAATTTTAAGATACTTTACAATTTACTTCCATTATTACATTTTGCACAGTATTTGTATATGCACCCTTTCTGGGGCAATAGCTTTACTAAGCATTTGCAAAAGTTCACAGTGTATGCATATACTAGTCTGCACATGATAAAGGAGGTTGGCAAATATGGAGAAAAAAAATCCACTGCATATTTGAAATTGAGAGTAAGTGCCATTGCTTTGTCTTTTTATCATGCACTAAATTAAGCTATTCTGTTTTTAATGGTCCTTTAATAAAGTGTCATGGGTGTCATCACCCAAAGCTACCTCTCTGCATCAGACATAACCCCTTCCTTGCTAACTCATGTCACTAACTTTCATCCGGGATAATGTCTCACTACATTAAGCTAAATCTCTCAAAAACTGAGCTCCTTATTTTCCTCCCTTCTTTTAAAAATTCTGTCCCTAAAACTTTCTATAACTGTTGATAATAATATCATTACCTCAACCTTGCATGCCCGGTGTTTTGGAGTCACACTTGACTCAGATTTTTTCTTCTCTATCTCTTTTAGAATCCATAATGCATGTATTTTCCAGTCTAATCTTCCTTACACAATGCCCTTCATATGCTGAACCTCTTGTACTAATCCCTTAACTCCCTCTAGCCTCAAGAATTAAACACAAAATCCTGACTCTGACATTCAAGGCCCTCAATAACACTGCTACCCCACCCCCCTACATTTCTAGATACTCTCCCTCCCGTCCCCTTTGCTCTGCTCATGACCTCCTTCTCTATTCCTCTCTTGTTACTTCCTCACATTCCAGTCTACAGGATTTCTCCAGAATGGCCCCTATTTTGTGGAATTCTAGGTCTCACTCCACAAGACTCTCCTTTAGTTTCAAAGTTTCAAACACTTCTTAAAGACTCCACTGTTCAGGGATGCAAACAATGTAGCTAACCTCTTTTCCTCCCTTGGTTCTTCTCCTCATTTTATGATCCTCTTGAGCTCCCATAGCATGTAAGCTGTTTAGTAGATGAGCGCCGATTTACAACAGTGCAACTCTTGGCAGGGCCCTCTACTCATTTGTCTTCTATAAATGCTATCTTTGCATTTTATACCTATATTCAAAGCGCTGCTGAATCTTATAATATGCTTCTTCTTCTTCTCCTTCTACTTATTTGTATTAATAATAATAATTTTAAAAGGGTATCTTCATGACTGGTAAATTGATAACATTTTGCAGTACATAACTCATCTCCTTATATCACTGGTTTTCAAACCTGTTCTTAGGCCTCCCTCACAGACAAGATTTTGAGTATATCTGAAATGGAGAACAGGTTAAATAATCAACTGATTAGTAAACATAGTTATTAGCCTGCTGTCACCCAAGGTACTCCTGAAAATCTGGCCTGTTGGGGAGGCCTAAAGACAGATTTGAAAACCAGTGCCTTTTATTCTGTGGTATGAATACTTTGCTGTCCAAGATAACCAACCAAATACTTTCCTGGAAAATTATTAGTAAATATAGTTTACTTTCATTTGGGCTAGCAGTAAAAATTACATGACTGTTGTGACATCACTGACATAGGTATATTTAAAAATCATACATTGTCTGTTTAACCTTTACCTGGGTATGACAGCAATGCTAATACAGTACTAGTTTCCCACCAATTCCCTCCATGGATTTACTATTACCTTTTCCCTAAATAATTGGCAATCAACTTACTTTAACCATAAAGGGCTAGATTACAAGTGGAGCTTTAATATATTGCGCGCCTGCAAATGGCAAATGTGCTTATTTGCGAGCAAGCAATAAATAACCAGCCACTATAAGTGGCTGGTTATTGCTACTGTAAGCTTGCAGTAGCAATTAGCGCTTATAAAATTAACCATAGATCAGATCTCTGGTTAATTTTATAAATGTGCCCCAAATGCCCCCAAAATCAATTGTGATTTACTTTATTAAAACATAGAGGTAGTAGCATCTTTATTTTTATTTTTTTTTAATAAATAACTGCAAAAAGGCAGTTTTTGGGGTCTTAAGGGAGCAGTTGTAGGGTGTTAGAAAAAAAAAAACGGCACTGAAAAGTGCCTTTACATTGCAGTCTATGGGGACTGTGCTGACACTTAAATATATATGTATATGCTTATGTGTATTAATTGTGTACTGCATTATTTAGTATTCGGTTAGTTTAAATTGAACTGAATACTGAATATTCGTTAATAATTATATTAATTTTGATTTAAACAAATGTAAATTATGCTGCAGATAGCACAGTGTCACTTTTTGATACTTACCTTAAAGGGACAGTCAACACCAGAATGTTTGTTGTTTTAAAAGATAGATAATCCCTTAATTACCCCTTTCCCAGTTTTGTATAACCAACACAGTTATAATAATACACGTTTTACCTCTGTAATTACCTTGTATCTAAGCCTCTGCAGACTGCCCCCCTTATTTCAGTTCTTTTGACAGACTTGCATTTAAACCAATCAGTGCTCACTCCTCTGTAAATTCACGTGCATGAGCTCAAAGTTATCTATATGAAACACATGAACTAATGCCCTCTAGTGGTGAAAAATTGTCAAAATGCATTTAGATTAGAGGCTGCCTTCAAGGTCTAAAAAATTAGCATATGAACCTCCTAGGTTTAGCTTTCAACTAAGAATACCAAAAGAACAAAGCAACATTGGTGAAAAAAGTAAATTGGAAAGTTGTTTAAAATTGTATGCCCCAATTTTATCATGAAAGTTTTTTTTTGTACTTGACTGTCCCTTTAAGAGTGCTGAGGTGCTGCGCTAAACCTCTTCTTCTTCATAGACTCTAGGGCTGCGCTATTAGGAATAGTAATGCGGTGGATCCCAGAGTCTGTGCTAAAAGGCTTTCTCCTTTAGCACAGGTGGGGGGCCTCACTAATCCAACCATTCTTCACAGAGACCAGTGCCTAATTCTTCCATTAGCCAAGGCCTAAACTCTTTGTAGAAGGTCTGATTAGTGCGCCACCCCTGCGCTAAATCAGAAGGTCCTTTAGCGCAGGCTCTGGGATCCGCTACACTAATATTCCTATTAACGCTGCCCTATAAAGAAGAAGAGGATTAGCGTAGCTCCCCAGCATTCTAAAGGTAAGTATGCAGCTAATTTAAAGACTAATTATATTCATTATTAATTAAATTAATTGCTGCATTCATTCGGATACTCTTTTCGGTGAAACAAAAAAAATACATATTTTCATTACAAATTTGCATATGTAACAAAGTAAATGCACAAGCCTAGAAAAATAACAAATCTTTCCATTTTCTAATATTTGATTTTTTTCTAATTATTTTCTACAAATAATAATGGGAATGCAACCCATTGAAATCATTTTTCATGGTATCCTGTTCTTTTATCCTTTACCATAATGTAAAGAGTATTGATTAATGAAAATCCACTCTGCTTATCATTCAAAATTATTTCCTTACATTTGAAAAGATCAAACTAAATTTCACTTATATTTTCCAATTATACTTTTCATCATGTTCCCTTGTTCTCAAAGAAAGAGTGATCATGATTACATAATAATCTATTGAAATGCAATGTAAATGTACTATACTTTCTTGAAAAATATTCTTGTAAGAAAATGGTTGGTTTCATCCCATTCAATGGAATCACATAATTCTTAAAACTATAAGTTAGTCATTAAATGTACGAAGTGTACATTATTTATGTTATATGTGCAAAAGGATTTATGTTTTTTCACACAAGATAAATATATTTGTTACATATGAAGATTTATTAGTACCTAAGAAAGTCTGCTGTAGCTTAATGTGATTGGACTGACAGTTTTTTGGGCATTTTCTTATTTGTTAAATTTAGCTGGAAGAGGCTTACGTTTGAGATTGTAAACTTTAACTTAGCAGTATCATTTTTATGAAAGATATGGGCATTAGTGAAGACAGAATATTATTTTCACCAATTATAGTATAAGGGGCATATTTATCAAAGTGCGAGAGGACATGATACGATGAACTGCTTCTGCAATACCACCCCCCTGCAGGTGGCCAATCGGCTGTTAGCAGGGGGTGTCAATCAACCCGATCGTATTCGATCGGGTTGATTTCTGTCCGCCACCTCAGAGCAGGCGGACAAGTTATGGAGCATCGGTCTTTAGACCACTGCTTCATAACTTCTGTTTCCGGTGAGCCAAACAAGGGGCATCAAGCTCCATTCAGAGCTTGATAATTCGGCCCCTAAGTGTCCAAGTAAGTGACTAAAGAAGGTTGAGGAGACCTTTGGGTGATATTTCTGTTGAGAAGTGGGCCCTGTGTGTGGTTAAATGGATGAGTTTGTCCTATTCATTGAGGTTTGGATGTGAATATCTTTAAAAGCACTTGCTTTGTTGGGTGTTTGGGAGGGCTCTTAAAGTGGATGCTTTTTTATTTGTGGTGGGTCAATTGTATTTAAGGGCTAATGTGTTGGAGTCAATTCATCTCAAAGGTGTTTTGAAGGTAAATTGCTGTGGGAAGTTTTGAACAACTGTAATATATACCAGTGTCTATATCTCCCCATCATGTTAATGTAACCCACATAATGCTTTGTAATAACAATAGCTATGCTGTAGATAGTAGGACACACCTGGACTGGAGATTGATTATTAAACTTAAAACAAAATTATACCAATTATGACAGGAACTTTTGTTGACATTACATTTATGAAATGCATATGTTATACAAAGTTTCAATGCCAAAGGATTACTCACAAGATTCTTAAATAATTTAGGAGTTGTATTAGAGTATTAAAAAAAGGCAGATAGCATTTATCAAGTTCTTACTATTTCTATGATGCTATGTGAATGAGGGAGTTCTAGCTATTAACATTGGTCATGTTATCTTGATGGATCCTTAGTTAATATGTATTTAGTCATATTCTTATTCTGGAAAACTATATCAGTCACAATATCCTTTGTGTGGACAATCTTTTTAATATCTCAGTAAACCTTTCTATTATAAGATTTTTTCATAATTTGCTTTAAAAATACAATAATGTAAAGTCTTCATAGCATTTGGAATAACAGGAGCACAAACAGTTTCAGGTCACAATTTATCCTAGGACAGTGATGGTGAACCTTGTCACTCCAGATGTTTCAGAGCTACATGTTCCATGATGCTCGAGTGGACTTCAGAGTGCATCATGGGACATGTAGTTCTGAAACATCTGGGGTGCCAAGGTTCGCCATCACTGTCCTAAGACTTTGATCTTATCATTTCGGGCTGATGTCTATCTGGCACCCCTTTCTCTTCATTTCACATCAAATAGATATGGAAGTTATTTAGACTTGAGCTTCTAGGAATATAGCTTCTATGTGCTCAGCATTTATCAAGTTCTTGCTATTAGCATTGGTCATGTTATCTTGATGGATCCTTAGTTAATATGTATTGAATGTTTTTGATTCCATAGCAATACATTTATGACTGCTTTGATAATTAGGTTTATATCCTTTATTTTGTTAAAACAGCTGATAAGGTAACCTTCAAAATGATTTCATATTTTTCATTCTTTCAATTAAATCATACAATCTGATCACATATATTAGCCAGTTTTAGTGGGCTTTCTTATTATTATTATCAGTGGTCATGTGATCTTGATGGACCCTTAGTTAGTACAAAAAATGTACACAGACAAAAAATTTGTTTTGCCAAATCTTTCAGACTGAATATTTTTTTTTTGTTTTGTTTGTTTTAAACAAAGAAAATAATAAATATTCGTGAAACATTAACATCAGTTTTAATTAAACAAATGTAAACGTTCCTTTGCTACAAGTGAAAAAGTTCACCTATAGCATTACAAATTTACCTCTAGACCTGCGCTAATCCCGACCCTTTTTCACAGAGCCCCAGGGTGTGCTAATAGGAGGCTTAGCGTGGCAGATCCCAGGTGGCAAAAGAACCTTTGCATTTAGTTCAGGCTCTTGGATCCGCCCCGGTAAGCACACCCTGGGGCTCTGTGAAGAACGGTCGGGATTAGCATGGTTCTCCAGTGCACTACAGATAAGTATTTTTAACCCCTATCATGGTAATTTAAAGTATACCAATAAATACTGATGAATTCACATTTGTAACAAAACAAATTCACATGTCTAGTTAATACCTTCCCAAAAACAATAAACAATATCCAGTCACCAATGTGCTTTATATGGAAATCACATACTCTTTCTATGATCAGTTGTTCTATGATCAGTTGTACCCTTGTTGGTTTGTAAAATACAGATTTTTGAGATCACTTAACACAGTCGTAGGCAGGCAAAGTCTGCTGAAGGGTTTGATAAATCGACCCTTTAATCACTCTTTTCAATATGGTATACTAGTTGTTTCCATAATATTGATGACATAACTTTTTAAACTTTGTCTAACTTTGCACATTTAAATTGGTCATGTATTTTATGTGCAATAATTTGCATAGGCGTTATTGCCTATATCTAATGATTATTATTTTATGAGGATTTAGTAATTCAACATATTTTCTGTTCTTATTAACTGTAATTTATATTCTCCTAGAATGTTCACCCTACTTAATTAGTTAGTTAAATGTAATAGGTACATTTTGCAGTATAGCTGTAGTTACTTCATCATCATGGAGAAATGATTCAAAAGTAACCCTGTATTGACTTTACTGTAGCAAATGTTTCTTGATATTTTTTTAATATTTATTTTATATATATATATATTTTTTTTTTTTCTGTAATGTTTTTTATTATATTTCACAAACAAATTGGTTACATTTCAAACAAAAGGTAAACAACCACATGAGGTGCCTCAATCTGTAATAAGACAAATATAAGCAGAGAGACTTTAAATCGAGATCTATGCAGCTTACACTTCTCAGGCGACACTTGTCAAGCAACACACATGGGTTCCATCTGGAGATTACACATAAAAAAAGAGAGAAGGCATTGCCACGATGCTTTATCACAATGGCATGAATATAGCAGAGAAGATAAAAACAAATATACTCACAAAAACGTTGCACCTTGCTATAGCTAAGTAACCAGATTGGAATTATTTGCAGCTGGCCAGCTGACTGATCCATGTCTCGTTAGCTGTTTCACACCTTCAGTCCTCTAGTAACCGAAGACTCTATAGACCGAATCAGACAGAATGTCACTCTGAGATATCCATCAATAGAGATATAATGAGGACAAAAAAGTGATAGAAAAAATATAATGAAAACATATTGCTGTACATGTTGTCAACTGCACTGTGTTTAAGTACATATTGTCATTTGTCCTTATTTTGTTCTGTTTAACAAGGACTACACTATTTATGTTGTTACTTAAACCTAATATCATGCATCAATGATTCAGCACTCTTTTTGTAATCCTGTACAGACTTCACTGCAGCTTTGTTTTTCCTTAAAGGAACAGTAAACACCTTGAGATTTTATATAAAATGTTTATTTTATAATAATGAAACAAGTTTGCTGTATACTTTTCATTATTTACCCCCCCCCCATTTCTATTTCTCAGAACTTGAAATGTACCCTGTTGACTTATCAAGGCTGACTGTGCTACATAACTTTTCCAAATTGGCTTTAACTTACAAAAGCTGCAAAACAATGCATTTTACACTTATATAATAATAATAGAGAGTCATGTTGTCTGCAAGTTTAAGCCCAGATTGGCTCACCCAAATAAGGAAAGTAGTGGACAAAGTTTGGCTAATGAAAAAAAAACCCGGCAAAAAGTATGTTATTTTTTTCAAAACATGTAGGACCTGATTATAAAATAAAACTCTCTTGCTTGGAGAGGAGTTTAGACTTCACAGGTGCTTAACACACTGCACCTGGAACTCAAAGAGGGGTGAGAGCTAACCCCCAGGGACAGTATTAAGGCTCTCTGGTATATAGAATCTGACAGGGGAGATTGATGTTAAAATGGGAGCACCATGGACTGATAAAGTATGCAGCAAATAAAAAAAATGAATTAAATGCTTTTACAGCAGTTTAATTATATTTGCCTCTAGTTTAAATAACATTACTTTTTGACAGTTAAATAAGTGTATTGCAAATTTGTAGCCAATTTAATCTGAATGCAATTGGAGAGATAAATTAGTGAGACCTGCTGGTGTAAAAGGATTAGAAAATATAATGAGAGATCTGAGAGAGATTCAGACACACCCAGGAGCTCTTCTGTTCAGCAAATTTCCTCCTAGAATCCTAAAGATTCAATGTCATGCCTAAAATGGCTCTCTTTTACTTGCTTAGGCCACACTGTTTTCTTCTTACTGGATACAATCTTCTAAATTACATACAACAACTTTTGTACTTCCCTCCAGGGGAAGTCACAGAATACACAGTTGCGACCAGACCCGGTCTGCCGGACACAAAACTTAAAGGGACATGAAACCCAAAAATGTTCTTTCATGATTCAGATAGAGAATACAATTTTAAACAACTTTCTAATTTACTTCTATTATCTAATCTGTTTCATTCTCTTGGTATCATTTGTTAAAGGAGCAGCAAAGTACTAATGGTTTCTAACTGAATACATGGGTGAGCCAATCACAATCAATATATATATATGCTGCTACCAATCAACAGCTAGAACCTAGGTTCTCTGCTGCCCCTGAGCTTTCCTAGATAAACCTTTCAGCAAAGGATAACAAGAGAAGGACGCAAATTAAATAATATAAGTAAATTGGAAAGTTGTTTAAAATTGTATTCTCTATCTGAATCATGAAAGAAACATTTTGGGTTTCATGTCCCTTTAAGTGGCTATAGGTGCAGAAACAGTTTGGGGCTTCTGTGCTGGAGTTTGGGCACACTTTACCTGGAGCTATTACTTTTCAGGAGAAATTGCAATGCAAATAGAAAGTGTGCATTGCAGCTGCAGTTTTTTGTGTTATTTATTCCTTGTTTCTAGGGTTAGTTGCATTTGGCCACAGTGTTTATCTTCAGTGGCTCCCTGCCCACTGCAGATAGTGTGAAAAGACTGGCATGCAGGTAAAATGCACACTACAATCACACAACTAGCATCCAGACTTCAAACACACAACTAAATACAAATAGCTGCCAGATGTATATGTGCAGGAACATATGATGCTGTTGTAATGTTTGCATTTTTTTGGTTGCTTTTTTTTACCCCCCCCCCCCCCCCCCCCCCCATAGCAATCAATGCATCAGCTCTGACAGAGCTTGGACTGATTCTTTTCCTAATGGAAATGCATTATATGTTATGATTGCAAACCTAATCAATGTAAGTACAGTAATAGAACAGTTCTGTCATTACTAAATGTCCTTGCTAAGTACATATTATTTACCTGTCTGTATATGTGGTTATATGTGGTGCAAAGAAATATGGGCAAGAGGGATATTAATACATATTTTATTTACAAAAATATTCCAAGACCTAAAATATTGAACAGTTGATGCAAACTTTCGCAATTGGTGTCTTACATATTTTACGGCTATAGGGGGTTACTTATGCTGATGCCCCGGAGTTCTAGCAGACTGGTGATTGCCCGACTAATCAGCTCCAGTGTTGGGTGGCTTCAGTTTGTGACAGAGTGTGCAGGGCAGCCACAAGTGTTGTTGTGCACTGTCTGTAGGACCTGTGCAGCATCAGCTTGTAAATGTGGTTCTCCCTGCAATATCAGTGAAATTACAATAAACTCTCTGAGCATTACATCATGTTTTTTTATTCATTGTTTTTATTTGTTTCTGTGTATACTACCAGTAGGGACTGCTGGGAGTTATAGTATTTCTTAAAGGGATATGAAAGTCAAAATTAAACTTGCATGATTCAGATAGAGCATGTCATTTTAAGATATTTTTGAAATAACTTATATTTTCAAGTGTGCTTCGTTCTCTTTATATCCCTTTTTGAAAAATAATACACACATATTCTACATTAGTGGGAGCAGGCTGCTGATTGGTGCCTACACAAATTTGTCTCTTGTGATTGGCTAACTAGATGTGTTCAGCTAGCTGCCAGTAGTGCAATATTGTTCCTTCAGCAAAGGATACCAAGAGAATGAAGCACATTTGATAATAGAAGTAAATTGAAAAGTTGTTTAAAATTGTATGTTCTATTCAAATCATGATAGAAAATGTTGGGGTTTCATCTCCCTTTAAGTTTACATAGCTGTGTCCCTATGGAAGAAGCAGTTGGGGGGGTTGAGGTCAACTGATTGGCTTTTTGGGCAGCTCAGAGTTGCATGGGAAGATAGCAGCAGTAAGAGCTTGCTTCCCTTGCAGACGATAACATATGGTGTGTTAGTGTAGCTAAGGTAGGGGTGAGGAGTTGCAGGAAGAAGTGAGCTGTGTGGATTTTGTAAGGATATATTTATATATATATAGTGTTCTCCACAGAAATGTTTCCAAGCTGGATGAGATTATGAAGTAGCTGGTTTGGGATCGGATCTCTGGTTAACTTTATAAATGTGCCCCAAAAATACAGTGGTGTGAATTTTATTAACAAATTAAAATTGTTTAACAGAGGCAATCACCCCACTGTTAGTAAGGGCGACTAGCACACTCTCTAAAACGGCCATAAACACGGCCAACATGGCGGCCCCTATGCCGGAGCTCACTGAGGACAGCTCGAGTACTCCCGCAATCTTGCAGCTTCATAACCCTCATGCAGAAGAGCACCATGGAGAGGAAGCATACCCTATAACACGGTTTGTTCAAATAGGGGAGTCCGGTGTACTGACACCACCTACAATGCGCTCTTCTGATACTGCATGCACGGCTCATGCATTGGCTCCAAATTACTCCAAGCTGAGGTAATGGACAGATCTATTCACCGCTGACCTGTTAACTACTCTGCTCCTGCAGATCACCAAGCTGGTACTAGGCAATAGTGAATGGAAACCTTCTGCTAAGTCAACTCTAGCCCCTCTCATACCCCAGTCTATTTGGCATCATGTTCTGGCTTCTGGGCAGAATCCCCTAACGGCTCCTGTATCTCTAGATCTTAGAACTGGAGTAGGGCAATAAATAATTGACTCAAATGCACTCTGCTAAGACTGTGTATGACTAACAATTAAATGTGGAGACAGTCCTATGTTTTCAGTTTTCTTATCACTTATTTTATCTGCTTCCATATATCTGTATGCTAAATATATTTTCTCAGCGCATTGATCGATAACTGTTAGGAATTTGACGTGCTCTAATACCTTACACGACTTGACTGCCTTTACAAATGATGTCTCTGAAAAAAAATTACTCAATTTAAGTGAGAACAATATCATTTTAACTCTTCTAGCTGTCCCTATATGACGATCCTTTGATCTGGGCCACCCCTGAACAGCATTATGGCTATGCCTTGGGAATACCAAGCAGTCAGTATATCCCTTTAGCACTATTGCAACATTTTTAATGTTATACCATTCTTCTGGTTAGTAAGCCCTTGGCTTTTACAAGATATAATATACTTGCTTGATGTGTATGTCTCTCTACTTATAAGTTATTTCCATGGTTTTAGCTATAGTTACCCCAATTATTTATGCTTCTATATATAAAAAGAAAAATGGGGGAAAAAAAAGACTTGGAACACTTTATTTTTACACCTTAGTTCTTATAATATTAGGGAGATAGCAAGCATCCCATGCTCCCTTTAATCCCCATCTAGTCACTATGTGCCCTCCTAGGATACTCTTCACCTCCACAGAAAACTTGCCCCCTAGGCTCCATTTAAAGTACTGTGTATAGGCATGCTAATATAGGGAGAATAGCATTTGCTTATATTAATGACGACAGTTATGTCTGATATTCATTCTCCCCTACATTTCAGTTTATTGCACAGTTTCGTCAGAGCAGGTTGAATTCTTTACATATACCTCCATCATTATCATTCATTAGTTTTGTATTATAGGCGTTGGTATTACCTGATTAATTGTCAAAACTTTGGCATAGTCTAAATGGAAAGTGCCTGTTGGTTCTTTTACTCCCTTCCCACACCTGTTAGAATTTGAATGGATCAATGATGCTTACCGATTACAATGGCATACCTGAAACTTAATCGCTTTTCACTCCTTGAAGCATTGGTTTTCACATTACTTGAAGGAAAATGCCCCTGAGATGTGTCTCCTTTATATTTATGTCTCCTAAAATTGATTCTATATAGAGGGTAAATGGCTAGCCATATGTAAACAAGTTTTTGGTAATCTAGATCGCTTGGTAGGCTCCATTATATTTATTATCTGTCTGTGCACAACATGGGTAATCTTGGTGTCCACTCAATATTTTAGCTCATATTCACTTAACATGTAGGATCTACAGCTAGAATTAAGAGTAGTGGCGCATTGCTGATGTGTGGTCATGTGACTAACATGACATTGGCCAGTATCATTAAAGAAACTTGACAGGATCTAATGTATACTATGATATCATACTTAGTACCTTCCTCACCTCATATCCTGACATGAGTTACGGGAGAGCCACATATACATTAATGTAAATCAGCTATCTATGTGAATATTTATTTTGTCCACAAGATGTATTGTTTATTACTATTCCGAGCTCTCATACAGTATATGTGTCACTGCCACAAATTTCCCTGGATATGGTCAATGCTTAGCCTTGATTTTACCTACTAGGAGACAATCAAGTTTCAATTCAATGTTTTATTACCTTTGGTGTGACTGCGTATTATGTTTAAGGATTAGTATTAAGTGATATAGCTTTCCTTACTGCCCTATACTAGCTATTACCCTAATTGAGCACCTAGATTAGACTGTATGTTGTGCGGCACTAAGTTGCACAGCAAATATTCTTCAGACCCTACTATGGACGCCTACCATCAAATACAACTACCCCTCCATGTATTTTATCTAATTTCTTCCCATTACCTTTGCTCCTTTTCTGATCTAGTATAGAAGGCTGCGTATTCCCCCCTTCCCCCATCATCCCCTATATTCTGAGTGGCTCTCTCCCACTGACTTCTTTCCCCCTCCCCCTTATACTATGGTCTAAGTAGGGTCATCACAAAAGCCAACTCCCCGCATCTTGTTATCTTAGAAATGGGTCATATTGTACCTACTGATGTGGGGACTATGTTTTTGTTAATACAATTATAGAGCCCAAAATTGACCGTTCACCTGACTATCATACGTCTCTTAGTTTTCGCGTCCATTTGGCCCAAAAGTGGCCACCCAATTAGTCAGCCAATTAAGCTATAGTATTATTATAAAATATAGGTTTAAAAAGCCTATTTATTGTTTTGCATTGTTGTGTTTTTCTTTTTCCTTACAAATGTATATGTATCTTACACAATACTGTATATGCCCTTGAAGTTACAAGGCTTTCATTGTATGTTCACAATAGAGATAGAAAGGGCACAGCATAGGTACTGCAATAGTTAGTGTGCACGTTCCCAGGTTCTGCCAAAACCTCGAATCCAACGATAATACAAATGAGGGAACAGCACCACAATGATAATGCTTAAGAGATATTTATTGGGACATCATACAAACACACCACGACGTTTCGGTCCTAATAGACCTTAATCATGTGACCACATGATTAAGGTCTATTAGGACCGAAACGTTGTGGTGTGTTTGTATGATGTCCCAATAAATATTTCTTAAGCATTATCATTGTGGTGCTGTTCCCTCATTTGTATTTTCATTGTATGTTGTTCATTTCACAAAACCTCAATAAAAACTTTTTTTTAATAAAATAACTGCACCAAGCAGTTTTTGGGGGGTCAATACTTTATAATATAACATTTTATATAATCGAAAGCACATATTACTTGTATAATTTATCAGAAAATATGATATTTTGAGCAGTAAACGTAACATTTTAATAAGTTACTTTTAGTTTATTTATGGCTAAAATTTTAGCCGAATTGTCAGTAGTACACCCATTAAAAAGGTCCTGGGGGGAACACTGATATATCAGTCTCCAGGCAAAAATTTGAAAATGACCCCCAGCTGCCTCCTTTGCCCCTCCCAACCACCTTCTCCATCTCATATGAAACTCCCAGCACTACCACCTCCTTGCCTCCACCATTTTTTTTATTGCTGTATAAAGAGGGTAATTTTTTTCCATTAATTAAACATGTTTAATATACAACAACATTGAAGCCCAATGATACATTCTATCAGCTGGAGTGTATTAACTTATTTACAAATATGTACTTGTATTACATTTATTTTGTAATTTAAAATAGTTGCTTTTGCCTGTTGTATCCACACCTATACTAAACATTTTAATACTTAAATACTGGTTATAGAAAAGCTATGTAAACAAGGGTGTTTAACAGTAATCATACTCCCAATGGGTGATTGAAAAAAAAGATATCGGAATGTATAGAGGGATAAGATAAGGTGGATTTTCAGTAAATATAGAGAAGTTAGCTAATGATGTCTCCTTTCACTGGAAGCTCAGCCCATTTTATTGAGTTGTGGCTTCAATTGCAAGCAGTAGACCAGGCAGGACTCAAGGCACTTTTATTCAAAAATCAGCTTTATTCGGAAACTTTAAAATCCATAGTTAACAGAGCATGACAGCTCCCAGACAAACGTGTCTTACGCGTTTCGGCTCAGTAAGCCTTACTCATAGACATACTCATGACCTGGAACAACCAGCTTAAATAGCCAGTGTCCAGGGTCATGAGCTGAAGGCAGCTGTCAGTATTTAAAATAGATAACAATAGAACATGAAATGGACATTGAGGATTTACTAAGGAGATCAGTACTATCATATGAGCATAAGATTTAGGCTGAATACAAACAAGGAAAAATATTATCAATAGTGGCCAAAGAGGAGTGTAGTAAAATAACATAACATTGCCAATTGTATTAACTAACCTGCACTGTTGCATAGATAGAAGCAATTGGGCTGTTGCTTGGTTACATTTAGATCTTAGCTGTCCTATATAAAACTTCCCGTAGGGCAGTATGGAACCAAAATGGTTAAGATTCAGACATAAGCTAAAATAAAGATATTAATGTTGTTAATGAGTAAAACAGTAAGTAAGACTGATACGGGAATTTTACATATAAAATGAATGGCAATATAACTAGTATTAAAGTGTCAGCCATAACAAGTATTAATTACAATCCCTTTCTGGATAAACTTAACAAAACAAAAAATATCAAAAATAAACATTATCTAGGCATCTTCAGACATAGACAAAAGTATAGAATCATTACATACATGTCTTATTGAAACTAGATTTATATCAATAATAAAAAAAAACAGTACTGCACTTTAAAAAATTAATTACGTGTATGTATACAAGTTACTAAGGGTGCTTGTTGGTATAAAGATACCAAACAAGTTTTTTTATATATAAAAATAAACATAAAGGATCTATTTACGATACATTTTATATTCTGCAGTTGGTCATTGTAAAAACATTAAGGGAAAAACAATTTTACAATACATGATCCTTTTAATTATACAGATGCAAAAAAAGTAGAGAATGAAACATCTAGACCCTGATATTTAAAAGCTCGCTGATAAGTAGAGAAATCATGCAAAAAGATTTTTTAGACCTTATACTGTAATGTAGGTGTCTTTTGTTCACATCAATAACCTGCATAGTGAGATAAATATGTATGAAATTAAACTTTGTGTTTCTAACATTTTTTAGGGACCTCTCCATGCTGACGAGATGTATTAGATCATCTCACCTGAGCAGTGAGCTTTTGAATATCAGCCTCTAGTATTTATCTATCTATCTATCTATTGGGTACTTATAGAGCGGAAACTAATCACCTGTGAGGGTCTCAAGGTGCTAAGGGAAAGGAAGTAGCCATGTTCTGTTGTAATATGTTTTTAATGGGTGCACCACTGACAATTCGGCTAATATCTTTACTAGATACTGAAATACACATTATCAGTCAGATGTATATGCATTAAATAGCACACTGTACACATACTCATTTTAAGAACAATACATATTTTGTTAAAAGTTTAATTTTAGCAGTGCTCTGTTTGTCTAGCAAGTGATTTGTCTGTTTAACATCCTGCTTAGAGCATACATGATAAACATATCAGAAACCTTGGTTCTTTGCAATTGTAGAAAACATACAAAGGAAACATAAACAGACCACATCCAGGCACCAGCCTACAATAATATGAGATAGAATTAATATGTAACATGACTGGGACGCTCAAGGCAGTAATTAGGGATGGGCGAATGTTTCTAAAAATTCAAAATTTAAAACGAATTTTGATACATTCCTTCGTTCGAATCGAATTTTGAATATTTATATAATATTCTAACATTCTATTTTCGAATTTTCGTTTTCTAATTTTTCAATAAAATTTGAAAATATTCGTTTGAATAATAGAATGTTTAGCTATGTATTCATTCAATTTCGAAATGTAATAAATTTGAATGTGACATTCGAATTTGAAATAGTATTTCTAGTCTACAACTGTGTTTAATAAATGTAATATTCAAATTTGAATGCTACATTCGAATTTGAATGTCACATTCGAATTGAAATAGTATTTCTAGTCTAATACTGTGTTTTAAATGTGATATTCGATTCGAATGTGATATTCGATTCGAATGTGACATTCGAATTTGCAATAGTATTTCTAGTCTAATACTGTGTTTTATAAATGTAATATTCGAATTTGAAAGTGACATTTGATTCAAATGTGATATTCGATTCGAATGTGACATTCAAAATAGTGTTTCTAGACTACAATTGTGTTTTATAAATGTAATATTCTAATTCGAATGTGATATTCGAATGTGACATTCGAATTAGAATGTGACATTCGAATTTGAATGTGACATTCGAAAACTGTAAATAACATTCGAAAATCGAATTTTTAAGAATATTCGTTCTTAACATTCTATTATGTAAATCGAATTTCTACAATAACATTCTTTCTAACATTTGAATTCGGATATAAACACATTCGCCCATCCCTAGCAGTAATCAGAGGTGAAATAAAAGTCTATTTAGTGCAAAGCAAATGTAGAATGAAAGCTAAAGATCTAGTATTAGCTCAGCACTTACATAACTCCTATAATTAATTTATAAGTGACCCTTTAAATAAGAAACATTGGGGAAAATATATTAAGGTTAAAAGGGAATGAGAAATGTTTATAAAGCAAAATACGGCTCAAGAAGAGCTAAGGAGTAATCTTTTTCCGATTTGGGGTAGAAGCAGGAAAATCATTAGCTAACCTTTTGAGAATTAAAAGAAAAAGGCAGGTTATTGAAACCCTTAAAATCAATGGAACAAACACTACAAATATACAGGAAATAAGGAACTTTGTAGCACAGTTTTATAAAAAAAATGTACTCAAACGGAGAAGTCAATATTCAGGCAAAAATAAATTTCTGGGCAAAAATCCAAGTTCCTAAGGTTTCCCCAGAACAATTAGACATTATAAGCGCAGAGATAACACAGAAAGAAATTAGCCAGGTTATTAAGTCAACAGCACTAGATAAGGCTTCAGGCCAAGTCCAATTACCGAGTGAGCTGTATAAAATATTGATTGAAGAAATTGTTTCAACTTTACAAAGCTTGTTTAACAAATATTATATACAAAATAATATGCAATCCCACTACTTTAATGCCTCATTAGTATCATTGATATTGAAAAAAGATAAGGACCCCATAGATATAAATGCTTACAGATCCATTTCACTCCTGAACAGTGATTATAAAATTCTTACTACTATTATTGCACAGAGAATAAAAATATTTTGAATGTATTAATTCATAAAGATCAGATTGGATTTATAAAAAAAAGGAATGTTACTTTTAATGTGCGGAGATTACAGTTAATTATTAACTATTATTGGGCTAGGCTCCACAAATAGAACCATAAAATTAACACAGACCTGGCAATAGTAGCAGTTGACGCAGAAAAGGCGTTCGACTCGGTAACATGGGATCATTTATTTACGACCTTATCTAAGTTTGGATTGCAGGGGAATATTAAGAACTTTATCCAATTGATTTACACAAATTCATCAGTAGCTATCCTAGTAAACTGAATACCTACCCTAGATTTTGTGCCTCAAAAAGGCTCTAGACAAGAATGCCCGCTTTCCCCATACCTATTCAATCTAGCCATAGAACCATTAGCCATTATGCTGAGAAAGGAGTTAGATGGAATATGGTTAGGACAAAGGAAACTTACTTTACTATTATACGCAGATGACATTAGTATTTATACGAGACTCAGGAAAAAACATTCCTATTTTAAATAATGGAATGGAATAATTTAGGGCTTTTTCAGGGTATAAACCAAACTCTACTAAAGACAGATATTTTGTGGCTGCATAAAACAAGGAATAGTTTTCAAAGTTTTAAATATCTTGGCATAGTACTATCCAAAAACCCAAATGAATGGTATGAAATGAACTACCCCCATTTGTTTGATAGAATATACAGGGATTTGTCAAACTGGTCTAAATTTCAGCTTTCGCTTAGTGGTAAGATACATTTGATAAAAATTATGCTTTTTTCAAAGCTTCTTTACATGATGCAAAATGTTCCTTTTTTTCATTAAAAAAGCGGACTTGTTAGAATCTAAAAAACAATGTATACAATTTATTTGGGGCCAGAAAAGGAAGGCAATCTCCTTTAAAACATTAAAAAAATACAAAACTTGAGAAATGACTGTACTTTTTTCCCAGATTTTAATTTTCTAATTTTGAATATGATGTTTTGTTTGAACATGTAAACCTAATTAAAAAAAAAAAAAAACATGACTGGGACACATTTTTTTCACATAAAATAAAAACAGCATCAGCTAATAAGTTATCCCAGTTTGATCTGTGATGTATTATTTTGTTATTACTAGATATATTACTAGCTCTGTAATATTCCTTTAAGATCCAGAATGCTACAGAAACAAGTTCCCATGTAATATTATTCTGTAGGTCTTGAGTCTTCGGATCAATAATCAATCAGTAATATTTTTTCACCATTGGAAGAATCAACCCTATAGAATAATATTCATAATTATTCATTCATACAGTCCGGTATTTTAGCAGACTGCCCAGTAAATTTTTTACAAAAATACTGGACAATAGACAAGTACATTTAACGGTTTTGGATACCTGCGAATAAGGAACAAAGTGGCCCTTCTTGCAGGTCGTTCAGAGACAAATTTATACTTGTGAAATTTCAACACACTAAAATCTGTGTAAAATATGTGTTGCTATTTCACAAGTATAAATTTGGCTTAGAAAATGTGCCAACCAGCACTAAGGGTCGCCTTCTTCCACATTTTTACAATATACTTCCATTAACAAAAATGTTTCTAATAAAAGTTATTTCTATAGCCACCAATCAGCAAGTGCTACCCAGATGCTGAACCAAAAATGTGCCAGATCCTAAGCTTAGATTCATGCTTTTTCAAAAAAATTTACCAAGAGAATGAAGAAAAATTGATAACAGAAGTAAAATAGAAAGCCGCTTATATGCATACTCTAACTGAATCATGAAAGAAAACAAAATTGGGTTTAATTTGCCTTTAATCCATTGTATCTCCCTACATTTAAAAATAGTATACACATTCCTTCTTATTTTATTACATGACTATTTCTTTTGCTTTTACTTACTTACTAACTTACTGAGAAAATTGATCAAAACTAATGTTTCCCTGATTAAGTCTGAACTTTATCAACTTTAGACATTTTCATTCCGCTACTTCTCAAAATCCAATTAACTTATGCAGCTGATTAGCATTACTAGTCTCAGCTTTTAAAGCTGGCAGACATCCCTAACTATTTAAATCTTTTAAAATGTTCTTGTCTTTAATCCAAATATTACCATGAGGTTTTACAAAGTGATTGAACATTATCCAGATTATGCTTTTAAAATTACTTGTTCAGACTTTATTAGTTGTTTTTAATGATAAATGAGAAAATAAAAAAGATACAAACCAAATAAAGTTTCAAGCAAAAGCATTGTCTAAAAAAATCTTTCAAATCTGAAGGTATATAATGTTGCAATTGAGGTATAATAGAAACGCATTGTCAGACAAAATAGTTGAGTGACTATAAGATTTTATTATTTGTTTTTTTTTTTGTTGTTGCTAAGAACAGTTTGGATGCTGAGGTGTATAGACATTTTGCCTATATATCTGTTTGTAATACATAGTTTAAAGTAATAGTAAAGTTGAAATTAAATCTTTTATAATTCAGAAAAAGCATGTCATTTCAAACAACATAACATCATTTGCATCATACTTTTGGTATTCTTTGTTGAAAAGCATATCTAAATAGGCTCAGGAGTAGCAATGCAGTACTCTGAGCTAACTGATGATGGGCTACACATATATGCCTCATTGGCCTAATGTGTTCAGCTAACTCCTAGTAGAGTATTGCTACTCCTTCCGCAAAAGATATCAAGTGAATTAAGTACATTTGGTAAGAGAAGTAAATTGTATACTCTGTCTGAATCATGAAATAAAAATGTCATCTTTTGTGTTTTTTTTATACTTTTTTAAAGGGATACTAAACCCAAATTTTGTCTTTCATGATTCAGGTACAGCATGCAATTTTAAGCAACTTTCTAATTCACTCCTATTATCAATTTTTACTCCTTCACATGCTATCTTGATTTTAATAAACTAGACTGTAAGCTTAAGAGCCATCCCATTTTTGGTTCATCACCTGGGTAGTGCTTGCTGATTGGTGGCTAAATGTAGCAAACCAATCAGCAAGCGTTACCCAGCTGCTGAAGCAATAATGGGCCGGCTCCTAACCTTACATTACTGCTATTTCAAATAAAGACAACAAGAGAACAAATAAAATTTGTTAATAGGAGCAAATGAGAAATTTCATTTAAATTGCATGCTCTATCTGAATGATGAAATAAAAATATTGGTTTAGTATCCCTTTAATGCAGTAAATAAATTGTCTTCAACATGTTGTGCAAGTTAGTCCTGACCATTTAAAGGAAATCGAACTAATAATGTTTGACATACATAAAAATATTTTTCTTCAAAAAAACTAAGCAAACAAAGATTTGTACATCAAAATGCACAAAGCTGCATTCACCCAAATGAAACAAAACTGGAAAGATTTCACATCAAAATCTTTAGTCATATTTGTGAGCATCAATCCTTATTTGCACACTGTGAATGACAACCGATCATCATTTATATGTGTCAAGAAGAAGTAAAAATTTTGCGCAATAGCAAAAAACTCAGGTGCACTAACTAAAGGACTTTGGATATCGCTTCCCTGCTAGCTCCATCTACCTATAGACTTTAATGGGGAGCACTAAATATAATGTTTCCATTTATCACTTGTGCACTAACCCAGCATTGCGCTAGACCAACTTCATATTAGTAATATTTTAAATTCCAATGTTTTTCACTAGATATTTCTACCTGTATTTATTTGTGTCAAATATATATTTATACTATATCTAGTGTATATGGGAATATACAGATATAGAAACATATATTTTAAAATGAAAAGAACATTTTCTTCTAAGTGAAGAACATAGGAATTTAAATTAATTCAATTAAAACATATAAAAACATATTAAAATTGTTTAAAAATTACATTGCATATTTCAACATATTTCATTTAGAAGGACACAAAAGTGTGCATATGCCTATGTATGTCTATAAATGTGTATATATGTGTTTGTGTATGTATGTGTTTATTTGTATGAATGTATGCACATAAATATTTATACATGTATACATACACATATTTAGACACACACACATATAAATACATGCACATATTTAGATACAGACGCACACACACATATATGTATATGTATATACACACACAAATATATATGCAAATATCGCTCTACTCTCTCTCTCTCTCTCTCTCTCTCTCTCTCTCTCTCTCTCTATATATATATATATATATATATATATATATATATATATATATATATAAATAAATATATATATATAAATATATATATATCTATATATATATATACTGTATGTATGTATATATATATATATATATATATATACATAGATACACTTAGGAGCTCTTTCCTTTCAAACACCTTGCCTTATACCATCTCCCTTTCAACATGTTTAAACTTTTTTTTCAATATAAAACATATAATCTTGTAATTTGAGCAATATTTAGCACAGCCCTGATATCTATTGAAAGTATTGGGTGCGCTAGAACAATGCGCTAGAACAATGTCGGCCACCCTAAACCTTCTTTGGTAAATATGTCTTACAATGGACTTGTAATATCAATTTGTGCTCTAATATTAGTGTGGTCCAGCAATACTGATATCACAGCCTACACTAGCATTGGCTACATGTTATCCAGGCCATATACAAATTAAAATAACTTCACTATTGAAATATACTACCCAAAGATTTTTCTTTCATGATTCAGATAGAAAATACAATTTTCTAAATGTTTCTAATTTACTTCTATTATCAAATCTGCTTCACTCTCTTGTTAATCTTTGTTGAAGAGATATCTAAATAGGTAGTGTGCACGTCTGATGCACTACATGACAGGAAATAGTGCTGCCATCTAGTGCTCTTGTTAATGTATTACACTGTAGCAAAACTCCTGCCATATAGTACTGCTGCAGAGCACACCCCTGCATATCTACTTTCAACAAAGGAAAACATGAAAACTAAGAAAATTTGATAGTAAAAGTTCATTGGAAAGTTGTTTAAAATGTTCTGTTCTTTCTCAATCATGAATGAAAAATGTGTGGTTTTATGTTCCTTCAACATGGCCAGTCCTGTTTTATCTGATCACAATTCAATTACTCAATACTTTATGACACAAGACAGATAAATAGGCTTGATTATATTACCACAAAAGTTTGTGAATGTAAAGATAATTTTGTACATTGGCAAAACACACTGAAATGACCCACGCTATATTGGATTACATCATTAAGCAACATCAGCAAACAGAAATAAACTCTACGTGTTCAATAAATGAAAGTTTAAAAAATAATAATAAGCATTTTCACACTTGTATCACAACTTATTAAAGACCAGAATGACAAGGTTCCCATCCAGGTACCCTGTCCACCTTTTATCTCGGCAAGTGGGCAGCATCCGCTGCCTGCTGATTTCACTGCACAACCATTTTGCTTCTCCTTAATCCTGCACATTTGGGTTTTGGATTAAGAAATCAGTAGATTAACTGTGAAGATAAGGATTTTGTATTATTTTCTGGATGTAACAATTTTAAAAATTGGGTGGCATTAATGGCAGAACCACTTAAGGATTGTGATTGTGATGACTGGAAAAACAACCTGAACATATCAGGTTAAATGTATCTATTGAAAACAAGCCCTGTATTGTGATGCATTCCAAGTTATATACAACTTATAGTACAATAATATTTTAGAGCATTTTACATTTACATTGTTATGTAATTTCAATATATGTAGTATTAAAGGGACATTAAACACTAAATACATTCCATGCACCTCCCTCTAATCATGGGAGCTGCCATTTTGGAATCTAGGTTACACTGCAGGTATCTGAGGAGAATTGCTGCACATATGCTAACACATCAGTACTTGAATGCAGTGAAAGCTAGATTTTAACATGGCAGGCCCCGTGACTAGAGGGAGTGGGGAAATAAACTCAGTACTATGCTTATAAAATGTGTTTAGTGTTTAATGTCCCTTTAAAATGACCTATGTTTTTACAATACTTATAACTTGTTGCACAACATAGATATTTATTTAATTAAAAGATCAGAAAAATTGGTAAAGCTATGTTATTTTTGACAGGAATTATATATCCATTTTGTATCGAAAATCTTGTGCCAGAAATGGTATAATATATAATATATTTATACCAGTTAACTAAAAGTTAATCTGTAGTTATAAAAAAAAGGTTTCTAAATGTATAAATAGAATGCAAGATTTCATTCTGTGTTTTGCTGCTCAATGGTTACCAATAAAATTAAATATTCCCCTTGAAAACACTTGAGATTATAACCATTCACAAATTACACTAATCTGCATGATAAGTGAAGACATTTGTCTTTTCTAAATACCTGATGTAGGTTATGTCAAAGCACATTGTGGTGTCAACAGTTTTATAAATGATAATTAGGTTACTTTCAAAAACCTTGGTTTTAGCTGATAGTATTCCCTGAATATGCTGTATTCTACCAATTTACATGTCAGGAGAGTATTTACCTATTGAAGACTATTGTTTTGTACCTATTTTGATAATATATTGGTGCTAATTGTTTTCCCACATGATCTTCTATTATTTAATTTTAGTCCTCATGCTGTGTAGGCAATAGAAAGAATTGTTCTATAGAGAAAGAGAACAATAGAAAGTAAAACTCATTTATTCTGCTGTCATGTTCTATATTGCAATCATTTCAAATCCAGTAAAGAAAACTTTCTTTTTTACTATCCTATAAAAACTTAAATAATAACTTTTCAAGCCTAAAACTCAAAATGCAAAGTTAACAGTATGAAATGTTTTCATTAACCCATAAAGGATTTAAGGATAGGTCACAATATTGTTTTTTGTAGATAGTAATTTCTGAATGTTGGCCAATATTGTCAGTCATTTTTTCCAGTGATCACAATCTCATAATGCTTCTGCTGTTAATACCCCACCCTCTGGTTTGGAATAATTATCTCACACAAAATCATTATTGGCATTGTTAATCTTCTGATTTCATAATCCAAAAATCAAATGTGCATAAGTAATTGCAAACAGAATAGTGATTTAGGGGGTTAATGATTTGGTTTACAGGTTTAAGGGGGTTTAATAATGTTTAATGAGTCTAAAAGGTGACGTGTGCAATTCATGCGCTGTTCTCCAGAACCATATAGATATATGTGCATAGTATAATAGGCATGGGTGTTTGTTGGTTATGAATTTGGCTGGTTTATATAAGTGTAAAAGTGCTTATTATTACTTTTTTTTTACTTTAATTGGTTAAGCGGAAAGTCTTTGTATCTAGTGACGTTGCTTAATATATGGCGGGGGTCATTTCAGTGTGTTTTGCACTAAGCTTTAACCGTAGCGCTAACATTTTTATTCTCCACTTGTAATCTATGTGTGAAATAAAATTAACTTAAAGTATCGGGTGACTTTAAACCTAATTAGTGAATTTACCTACACTTTGTAATAATGTAAATGCATATAAATGTCTTTGGAAACCATTCTAACCAGGTTTTAATAAAGCACCAGAAAAAAAAAGAGTTTTAAAACACTTTAAACACACCCTAGGAAGGCATTATGAAAACTGTAACTGTTTAGTTTTGTATTTCTACATAAACCAGTAAAGAAAAAAAATAAATACCATGAAATGTGAACTAAATTAAACTCCCAATTAAAAAATAGTCTTCAATGAAACAAGAGTTTAATCACTATTAGACGTCATATTTTTTATGATGTTATCTAGAACAGAAATGCAAAGAAGCTTCATCTAAAATTCACTTAATTTGCTATGTTAAACACTTAAATTAAATGGAAAAAAATGTATTCTGCTTTTATTGCAAAATAATATTATCTTTTTCTAATCCAGAAGCATTTGTATGTTAACTACAGAGACTATAATACAATATTTACTTGGATGAATTCCACAAGGAACTTTACAGGACCAGTAGATCTTGAATTCGAAGCTGGCTTTTTAATCTACAAGGACCTGCTAGTAAATATTAGGTTGTTCACGTTTTACTTGCCATCATATGGAAGTTGGCAAGTAAGGACTGACAATATAGAAAATACACCCTCTGTGGTTTATGAATGACTTTTAGAGCGGGTAGAATATTAATATTCAGTACAAATGTATATTTTGAAATTATACCCTTGAAAATGTAAATGTGATAAATGGATGTGAAGCATGCTAATTAATAGCAGCTATTTCGACTTTATCTCAGTCCACCAGTAAGCCAATAACAATTGCATATTCTATACAATTAGCCAAATGTCACATTAATATACTAAAATAAAAACAATTTATTTCATATTATTATATTATATTTAAAAAAAATAGGAAAAAAATAAAATGAATCTTATAAATTTTGTCTTATTATATATTTTGCATTTGTTGAAAATATCTGCATTCAAATTAGCTTCAAGTAAAAGTGCTAATCATATAGAGTGAATTATAATTTGAAAAAATTAATTTACTGAAAATCATAAAAGTTCCACGTTTTATGAATAATAAATAAGGAAGATATTTAAACAGGTTTATAATGAAGAATTACAAATAGTGTTTTATCTCATTTGTAGACAGGCTCACAGATTTTGCATAATAATTTTGCATTTTTAATCTTACAAAATGGTAATGTGCAAGACAAATAATGTTGGAAGAGCGGTTCATAATGCCCATTTGTGCTGAGAGTTAAATACATGAGCACAGTACATTGACATGTATATGACAGTATTGCCTGTGAAGCAGAGATGAACATAGGAAAGACTTTTGAATGGTGAACATACATTCTACTTCAAATGTGTTCTGCTGTTTAAAAAATTTCTTAGAAAACATTTAAATTTTTTATTTGAATACTGATTCTTATAGACTTACACTGCAGTCTATCAGAATGCAATGAATATTAAAGGGACACTAAACACATGCTTAAAATCCTTAAATCTTGCTCCTTCTAATCAATCATAATCAAGTTAGCATGAATGTCTATGCCCACTTGTCATCTTACCCCAAATTGTTCAAAAAAAGTGTTTTCAATAACAATGGTATACCTGTGCTTCTGTGTGCTCTATGGTTGTATGCATGCCGCCATATTGTGACGTGCGTTACACACAGGTACACCAGTCACATGACACGCACGCATAGTGTTCTATTATGTATTTGCTGCTTACTTAGAAGGAATCACATCTGCAGCACACGCTCACTGCTGTGATGCATACAACAGCAGCACATGCGATTCTTGCAGAGCGTGTGCTGCAGTGTTTGTGCTGCAGTGTTTGTGCTGCAGTGTTTGTGGAGATAATGTTTAAAATGTGACAACACAGCAATACATAAGTTAGTAAATGCACAGCGTCATGAACAGTGTATCACTATACAAAACATATCTATATTAAAGGGACATAATACTCATATGCTAAATCACTTGAAACTGATGCAGTATAACTGTAAAAAGCTGACAGGAAAATATCACCTGAGCATCTCTATGTAAAAAAGGAAGATATTTTACCTCACAATTTCCTCAGCTCAGCAGAGTAAGTTCTGTGTAAAAAGTTATACTTCACCTGCTCCCGGTAAGTTCTGTGTAAAAAGTTATACTCAGCTGCTCCCAGCTGCAGGTAAAAAAATTTTAAAAAATGAAGAAATGAACAGCAGCCAATCAGCATCAGCAGTGCTGAGGTCATGAACTCTTACTGTGATCTCATGAGATTTGACTTAACTCTCATGAGATTTCATAGTAATCTTCCTTTACCTGATTGGTGAAATAATATGAGAGTGCACGATGCTCATCCCTTCAGATGTCCCAGGACAAACACACTAAAATGCTGCTTAGAAATCCTTTACAATGGGAGGTGGCTACTGAGGAACTTTTGAGGTAAAATATCTTTCTTTTTTACATAGAGATGTTCACATGATATTTTCTAGTCAGCTTTTTACAGCTATGCTGCATCACTTTCAAGTGTTTAAACATTTGGGTATTATGGCCCTTTAAAGCTATTTATACCGGCGTGTATTTAGTACCATGGGAAAGTAAATAACATATAGCATGATGCTACAGCGATTCTATATATTGTAACGT
Organism: Bombina bombina; assembly: GCF_027579735.1. Taxonomy (NCBI): domain Eukaryota; kingdom Metazoa; phylum Chordata; class Amphibia; order Anura; family Bombinatoridae; genus Bombina; species Bombina bombina. Next base: position 1,368,835,198 of record NC_069500.1, read on the forward strand.
GATAAGGATTGTGAAAGCCAGAACTGTAAATCAGGGGGTCACTCCACAAGCCCGCTAACAAAAGGCAGCCTAGTCTGTCACTGCCGGCTTGTGGAGTGACATTAATTTTGTTGACCAAGATGCGTGGTTCACGACTTCCTTTTCAACCTTGTCCTGGCTCCGGCCTTTCAGGCACCGTCAGCTTAGCCGATTACAACTGCTATGTGTGATCTCTCTGTCCTGTCTTGTTCGTATCGTTTGCTCCCCTTCAGACTACACCAGCCATCATCATGTCACCGCCGGACGTATGTGTGCGCGAATCCTGGGAGTCAATGTGATCTCGGGCACTGAATGGGGACTTGTACATTGCAGTGAGCTCCTGGCTAAGATTTACACCAGGGTTACCAGGCTTAATCCAGTGTGTACAGATATACAGGGCAGTAGGATCCGGTGTAATTAATCCCTGTGTGGCCTTTTTCTTGCATGAGACAGTCCGCTCCCCTACCCCCTGATTTACAGTTCTGGCTTTCACAATCCTTATCACGTTACAATATATAGAATCGCTGTTGCATCATGCTATATGTTATTTACTTTCCCATGGTACTAAATACACGCCGGTATAAATAGCTTTAATATAGATATGTTTTGTATAGTGCTACACTGTTCATGACGCCGTGCATTTACAAACTTATGTATTGCTGTGTTGTCACATTTTAAACATTATCTCCACAAACACTGCAGCAAACGCTCTGCAAGAATCGCATGTGCTGCTGTTGTATGCATCACAGCAGTGAGCGTGTGCTGCAGATGTGATTCCTTCTAAGTAAGCAGCAAATACATAATAGAACACTACTGTATGCGTGCGTGTCATGTGACTGGTGTACCTGTGTGTAACGCACGTCACAATATGGCGGCATGCATACAACCATAGAGCACACAGAAGCACAGGTATACCATTGTTATTGAAAACACTTTTTTTGAACAATTTGGGGTAAGATGACAAGTGGGCATAGACATTCATGCTAACTTGATTTTGATTGATTATAAGGAGCAAGATTTAAGGATGTTAGCAGGCAGGTGTTATGTGTCCCTTTAAGGGCAAGATTACAAGTGGAGCATTATTTAAGATTCCCACTGGTGCGTTAACTGCGCTGGAAGTAAGCTTTTTGCGGGTGTCAGGTTGAGCTCATATTACAAGTTGTAAGTAAACTGTTTTCACTCGCATGCTAACCCGACGCGTGTACAAGTAAAAAAATCTAATGTGTGCAAACACCGTCGATAAAACCGATATCGCTCACTCGTAATTGTTAATTTGCCATTTGTAATGAGGTCCTAAATGTTTTGAGATTGTAAGATAAAATGTTTAAGTGTGATAAACAAAAACTGAAAATTGTGGACTTCTAATTGGCCCATGTTGTTATAAACTATAGACCACCGCCACATTAAAATCTTCTCTACTGAGGTCAAATGGATGTGTGGAATATCGCAATAAAGGGATTTTAGACCATGTTACTTTACCATTGCTTTATTCCATACAAACATAGCACATTTGTTGTTGTCCCTAATTGTCCACAGCAGAAAAGATAAGTTTAGGGAAAACCTTGGTTTCCATATACCAATGCCTGTAAACTGTAAAATGGTTAAAGGGACATTAAACATTAAACAAATGTTAGATAGCATGATATATTCAAATAAAAGCTTAGTCTGAGTATAACATGTAGATGTGTCTATAAAACAATGGGATCTGCCATGTTGTAATTTAGGTTACCTCCTCTGCTGTGGTCAATTAGGAACAGTAATAAATAGGTCACTAGAGTGTGTAGCCAATGACTGTGTTGAATATAACAGTGTTCAGCTCTTCCATTTCTAATAGGATGCTCACAATTTCAGAATGGAATTACAGGAAAAGGGGACAAAATAAATAATGAAAGTATATTGCAGAGTTTTATATATATATATATATATATATATATATATATTATAAAAATATACTGTAAAAATACTAAAATATTTAAACTTAATGACTTTAAAAAAATGTATTGGCACACAGACGATTGGATACCTGTTTATTGTAAGGTAAAAACAAATAGCCTGTCGAGAATCAACATCTTCAAATATTCTGTTATGAATCTTATATTTTAATTATTGTGCTCTCTAGTCCTAGCATGAATACATCACCAAAGTTTTGTCCCTCACTGGGGATTTTATTAAGGTATCAGAAAATCCAAAACAATGAACCCATATATACACCTGTGGCTTAAAAAATGGTGCCAAAACTCAATTCAAACCTTAACAAGGAGAATCAAGTTAAAATGAACTTTAATGATTAAGATAGAGCATACAATTTTAAACAACTTTAGGATTCTCTTATAAAATTTGATTTGTTCTCTTGCAGCTATGCAATACTGGGAGATAGCTGAACACATTAGATGAGCAAAAGACAAGAGGTATATATGTTCAGACATCAATCACCAGCTAGCTCCCAGTAGTGCATTACTGATCCTGAGCCTACCAAGGAATTCTGTAACCTATTCAATAAAGTATATCAAGAGAACAAAGCAAATTGGATAACAAATGAAAATTGGTGTCACTGGGGGTTTTGTGAAAACTGTCCATTCAATAAAGGACCTAGAGGTTGAGAAGTGTTTAAAAAACAAGTCACACCCACTGCATACCACATTCCATTGGCCTGCCTTGTCCCATCCCTCCTATTGCAATTCCACTCCCATTGCAGGCTTGCTGTCAAAATGCTGATAGGCCTCCAAAAAGTAAAACCTATTATTACTTAATGTGGCCACTACTGGGCACGAGAAATAACCGAGCTCACCCAGAAATAAACTCCAATCAATAGGCATCTGAATGACTCCAATGGCATGAAAAAACACTGATTCAGGAAACCTTCACATAAATGAAGATCTAACCTGAATAATCAGAAAAACTAGCCCATTGAAAAATAGTGACAACCAAGCAACACAGCATGCTCAAGTTAAATCATGAAAGTTGAATTTTGTCTTTACTGTACTTTTAATATTTCTTTTTGAAATGTTAGGATTTACCAGTGCTACAAATAAAGGGAACTTTCAGTCATTATTATTATTATCGGTTATTTGTAGAGTGGCAACAGATTCTACAGCGCTATAAACATAGGTGGTATACAAGGTACCAATTATAGGGATCAAATGGGTAGAGGGCCCTGCCTAGAGTTGCACTGTTGTAGTCAGCTCCTGTGAAGGTGATCTGCAAGCAGTTGGGCTCTTAGGCTTACATTCTAAGGGGGTTCATGGCGGATATCAATGAAGTAGAGGAACTGTTATTAGGAAAGGTTAGTGTAGGTTGTATGCATCCCTGAACAGAAGAGTCTTTAGGGATTGCTTAAAGCTTTCAAAACTAGGGGAGAGTCTTGTGGAGTGAGGCAGAGTTCCACAAGACGGGAGTCAGTCTGGAGAAGTCCTGTAAACAGGAGTGTGAGGAGGTAACAAGAGGAGGAGGAGAGTAGGAGGTCGTGAACAGAGCGAAGGGGATAGGAGGGAGAGTATCTGGAGACAAGGTCTGGGATAAAGAGGAGAGCAGTGCAGTTGAGAGCTTGTATGTCAGAGTCAGAATTTTGTGTTTAATCCTGGAGACAAGAGGTAGCCAGTGAAGGGATTGGCAGAGAAGTGCAGCAGATGAAGAGTGACGTGTAAGGAAGATGAGCCTGGCAGATGCATTCATTATGGATTGTAAAGGAGCTAGATAACAGACAGCTAGAGAGACCAGAGAGGATGGAGTTGCAGTAGTCAAGGCGGGAAAAGATGAGAGTGTGGATATAAATCTAAGTTGTGTCTTGTGCAAGGAAATATCTAATTTTAGAGATGTTTTTAAGGTGGAAGCGGCAGAATTTAGCCAAAGCATGAATGTGAGGAGTGAAAGAAAGATCTGACTTAAGTGTGACCCCCACGACATCAGGCATGCGGGGTAGGGGTAATGATAGCGTTGTCAACAGTTATAGATGGGAGATTGAGATTTTAGAAGAAGGGGGGAAATAAGGAGCCCAGTTTTGGAGAGATTTAAAACTTTGTGATCAAAGTTCCTTTATTTGCAGCAAGTTTATGCAGAGCTGAGTGCCTCTGGCTGTCCACAACAAAATGCTATTTTCTCAATGAGGTGAAGTTTTCACCTATTTGCCAATAGTGTGCTAGCCATCCAGCATTATGCCGATTGGCTTGCATGGCTATTGGCTAAGAGGTGGAAATGTCACCTCTAAAAAATAGCGTTTTGCCATTAGCGGACAGTTTTGAAATGCTAGGGTTTATCATCACATTAATTTCTTCTTATTCTTACTAAAAATTACAAATATCTATGGTTACTGTATGACTTAAAACAAATGCATCAAATTAACACTGCAATAATTCCCCATTTCGATCTATATAACTTATTAGCCTGTAGATATATCTAGCATTTTGATTATATAGATTATGTAAGTGCTCTGGTAGCTGACAAATTAGAGATATGTATTGGAAGCTTTAAAATAACTCCAATATTCACTGTGTTTCCCTCTGTAACAGTTTCTTCTGTCACAACTTCTCTTCTAATGTGGGACTTGGGGGTCTATTTATCAAGCTCTGAAAGGAGCTTGATGCCACGTGTTTCTGGCTAGCCTTCAGGCTCACCAGAAGCACAAGGAGGAGGTAACAAGAGGACCTTTTTCAAAGCTGTCATTTTGATATGAAATAGTAGGACACATATATGTGTTAACAATGACATTGATCAGAGTTCCATTCCATTTAGGTTTACGAGAGCCAAGTGTAAGCGGTGATCAAACTAAATACTTACCACTTTAGCCTATAGAATGTTTTTTTCTAATTTTTTTCTTTTTTTTAATACTGCATACAAATATCAATTTTTTTAGGTTGTATTCTTATAGACAGACTGAGAAATAATTATATATGGTCATTATACCATTGCTAAAACTTTTGCATAGTACTCTCTCTCTTTCTCTCTCTCTCTCTCTCTCTCTCTCTCTCTCTCTCTCTCTCTCTCTCTATATATATATATATATATATATATATATATATATATATATATTCATTATTTAATATCAGGTAACCAATAAATTAGGACATAGTAGTAATTAAAAAAGGAAAATACAGAATTACAGTGTAATGGAGAGAAATCCCTTGGACTAACTCAAGCCTAAAGAAGGAACTCAATCTGATACAAAAAATTATATTAAAAGGATAAAATGAAGAACATTTTAAAAGCATGAGTGTCCTTCAATATGAAAAGAATAATAATATTTACATTAGCCATCCTACTTTTCTCTTCCTCGGGTTACTGCCAACTGACTACTGTCCATTGTGAGAGTGAGGCGAGAGAGACATTTCCAGCTGTGGAAAGTCCAAGAGTGTTTGACGGAAGGAGATGTAGAATCTTTTTATCCACCACATGTCTTTGGTGGGGGATGGTGGTCTGATAAACCCTTCTCTGCATTTATATACATTATTAACCTTTTTAACAACCACATATACACACAGCAATAACTCCTTACAAGTTGCTATATATAGATCATCCCACTCCTCTCCCTAAAAAAAAAAGCAAAGCAAACTTTTCCCCATATTGTTCTCTCCTGTAGAGCAAATACAGCTCAGCTACCATATACAGAGCAGCCCCAAAAATATCTTAACTCATCAGGTGTCTCTCCTGTAGTATAGTCTGGGATTATAGCCCCTTTATCTGAATCAAAGTGATATGATACAAAGTAACAAAAAGAAATGATAACAATTCCATAGCATAATACGGTTGGTTTCAGAGGTAAAGATCAGGGATCCTAGTAATAGTACTCACACTCAATGGAGCTATGATAGATTTAAGAAATGTGTTTACACAGATAGACCAAGGTAAAAGCAGGGGGTTCTCTATTACTTAAGGCTTTGGACACATTTTAAAGTCATATAACTATTAGACACCCTTAAAGCTTAATAGTGCTATAACTAAATGCTTGATGCTTTTTTGGCAAGCTATGCATGCTTGAAGCCTGTACAAAATACTTAAGAGTTTGCTTCTGCTTGTGATGACGTATCTCCTGGATACTCTTCAATCGTGGAGAGCCCTGGGTAGAAAAACAGTAAGCTACTTGCCGCTCCAAATCCTCCACTTTAAAGTCTACTGACCAAAGTAGGGGAGCTATGTATCTAGGAAGAAATTTGTCTGAAGTTGGAAAACTTTTCACATGATGTTGAAGCTTTTAGATTGCTTGACACTTTTGAGGTTGCTTTGCTCTTTTTTATTTTCAAGAGAAGATATCTTGAAAATATGTGTTATGTATTAAATGAAAATAAAACAAAGTTCATTTATTCTGTGTTGCATTTTTATATCATCTGTAAAAAATTTTTTAAAATTTATAAAATTTGCATTAGTAACCCATTAAATTTGCAATGAGAAGCATGCTTTCATTTTGAAAACAAGGTTTTAACTATAATATTTTTCCTCTCTGTCTGTCTGTCTATCATTCTGTCTATTTATACTTCTTAAATAAAAAGGACCTTTTTTTCAATCATCGTTTGAACTAGCAAACATAAACCTTTTATCATTATTCTATGAATAATTTACATCATCTAATCTACTTCTTTTCTCTAGGGTCTTAAAAGAGTGAGATAACAGAAATCTTTTATGTCAGAAATAGCTAAATCCAATGCTTTTGAAACAGAAATTGAAGCCTGAATAAGAGAACTGAGACTTTCTTTGGTTCATTCATGAATAATAACAAGTAACACATTTATTACTCACCTGTTTTAACACTTAAAACAGATGAGTAGCAACAAGAGGTTAATTATTACAAATGCATGTTTCATTAACCTTATGAATGCCTCTTTCACAATAAGGGAGGAACAGGAATTCCCTTTGTTAGGGGGAATTCGTAGTGGGAACGAGTGTCGGGCTCTTAGGTTCCTTACAGGATAGACCTACGTATCTCAGTAGGGCAGGGCCTGATACCGGATTATACTAGGTAATATTAATTAAGAAAGAAGAGGTATCGTATGGCACACTTATTAAAGAGCCTGAGTAGCTATATCATAGGTTAGCACAAAGATTGTTGATAATTAAAATATAACTTTTATTGTAACAAAAATAAAAAACATTATAAATACATAAGGGAATTATCTTGAATTAAGAGCATAAATGTAGCCGAGAAAAAAGTTGTGTGATGACCTTGTAAAGTGCATTAACTCTATACCATCATGTCATATTATTAAATTTGTACACCCTGTGTAAAAGGATGTTTGAAACAAAATTGATTTACGTAATCGAGGGTAATAGCACTAGGACATCTATGAAAGTGACAGAATTCAGTCTCAGCCGTTAAAAGGCTACATTTGATACATAGAGAAGCATGTATATAGTGTGGTTTGTTCGGTTAAAAAATAATTCATAGGTTAGTTCCAAAGGAAACTGCCCTATAGTGAAGATAAGAACGAACTAGCTTCTTTTGTGTATAGTAAACAAAGAGAGTGTGATTTCCCACAAATTTAGGTCAATATTGTTCACAATAAATCTTCAATTTGTATATTGTAACCCTGGTGTACTTTAACTATATATTTGATTTGTATAGATAGCGGCATCAGTGTTATAAGCACTAATAGTGTTTGGGTAGTGCTTAAACCAGAAAAACTGGTAACTCTTTATTCATAGTAAAAGTTGTGTTAGTACATTTCAAGGTATCACCAGGATTATCAACTAGAAAAATGAATACTATAGGTACCAGGGACGAGAAAGTATAGATTAATTAAAATGTTAAACCATAACTCTGATGGTTTGGGGATATACAGTCGTGCCTAAGGCACAGAGTCATGCCGCTATTACCTGAAACACTTATAAATACTTATTAATTGGCTGGTACATATAATGGTGCCATAAGCACATAACCATCAGATATAAGGTTGTAGGTAATATACAGTAGTGACAGGAGCACGTAGTTCTGTATACAAAAACCACCACTATCACGTTTTATAAAATGCTAGGTCTAACGGTGCATATAGCATGTTAAATATCCATTACAGATTTTTTAAAGTTTAGTGTAGCAGTGTGGAGATATATCATGCTGCTGATTTCTGTCTCACCCCAGACCAAGTAGCTTCCTATTACGTGCTGGCTTTAATGGTGCACGTAACACATTAAATGTGTGTATTCATAGCTTTTGAGTCTAATGCACTTACTACTACTTACTACTACACTTACTAATACTTGCTATCGGAAGCTGGGTTAGACGGTGTTCACAGCATATTGCAAGTCTTTTTTTGTTTTTTTTTTAAATCAGATGCAGCGATGCAGGAGTATGAGGTGCTGCTATTAAATGTCAAACACTAAAGCAATTAATTTTCAAGATTTAGAATGCCCCTGGTTTCCCCATTTGTATCAATAACTAGATCGCAAAAAGCCTAAAGAGGCCAACAAATTACAACAAACATAAGTTAAACTATAAGTTAAATAATATTAACAAAAGCACAAAAGATGCTGTGCGAACACCTGATGCGCGTTTTGCCAACTGATTTGTCAAAGGCGCCGTCGGATCCTTCGTGCTGCCTATTTATTTGAACGCCAGCCAATCCCTGGAGGGGGTGTGTAATCGTCACATGATGTGTACATCCAATCGTGAGGCATCAGTGGCTTAACGCATATTAAGCGTGTTTGTTAAGTTTCTATGGATACTACATTGTGTCACATGATGCATGCATCCAATCGTAAAGCATCAGTGGCAAAACAGGTTTATTTATTAGATTTCTATGGCTACCATAGTGTGAAGCGATGCTTTAACGGACTAGCCATCAAAAGTACATTAAATCAGTAGGTAATCCAGTTTTGGGCAGTGAATTGCTATTACAGAGACAGATGCACTAATTTTAAATGTGGGGGAAGTTAGTCATATGATATGAAAGTATATTTGATCATAACATAATTTCCCATATATGTAAAAGGACAGAAATTTATGTCATTGGAGCAAAAATTATAAGGTATACATAAGCACATTTTTGGTTTCAAAGGCTACCATAATGTGAAGCAATACTTTATCGGAATAGTCATCGGTTGTACAATTTATCAGTATGTAATCCATTGTTGAACAGTGAATGGCTATTACAGAGACAGATGCGATAGTTTTAAATGTGGGGGAAGTGAATCATATGATGTGAACGTATCTTTGATCATAGAACAATTCCCATATATGTAAAGGGACAGAAACATATGTCATTGGAGCAAAAATTATAACGTATACATAAACACATATTGAAAACATGATTTTCCCGAAATGGAATTTAGTTCTATTTTCATGTTTATGTTTCTTCTTAGTTATCATGTGAGTATAATTAAATATGATTTAGATAGTGAATCAAAAAAGGGGGGCTCTGAAGAGAGAGGAGGGAAAAGCAGGGGGGGGGATCCCCATATGTAGAATATATTTATTTGAGCAGCCCAATTATATAATTATTGAAAAAAGTAACCAAAATCCTTTTCATTAGGACGAGGGTCAGGTGATCCTGTCATGGAAATATCTATGAATACTTTAAGTTAAAGTGTCCATGATCTCATACACATCTCATGCATAGAGATTCATACATTCACTCATATATAACCATACATAGAGGATATAATTAGTAGAACTTATTTAGGGTTGGTATTTTTCTTAAACTATGCAGATATTGGGTGTATATCACATATTAAATACTTGAAATCATTTTGAAAAATAATTCATTAAAGGGAGAATTGTTATACGTATAGAGACGGATCATTACAGGAATGGACTGAAAGTTAGTTTTTCGTTCAATCCCTTTGGAGCCATAGTTTGAAGCCTAAAGATCCATTTGGTTTATTCTTTTAACAAAGAAGTTTCTATATTTCCCCCCCTAATGCCTGGTCTTATTCTCTGTAAAATCCAGCATTTAAGGGCAGGTTTCCCTTCGTGTTTCTCCAAAAAGTGTCTAGCCACTGATGTAATTTTGTTTCCTCTTTCCAAGTCATTTTGAGCATTACGAATGTTACCCAAGTGTTCACCAAGTCTCGTTCTCAATTCGCGAATGGACATACCCACGTACTTTTTTAGACACTTACATTCAATGCAGTAGATGATGTTTTTAGTTCTACAATTGTAGAAATCATTCATATATATAATCCCTTTTGGGTAAATTTCCATTTGTTTCACTGTACGTATATAGGGACAGAATTTACAGGTTCCACATGGATAAGTGCCTTTAAAGTTGTCTTTCCGTTTACTCAGGATTTTAGTGAAATTACTTTTTACAATCTTGTCCCTAATAGTTGGGGCTCTCCTCCAGGAGACTTGTATTCTATCTCCAATTGTCTTGGTTAGATCTTCATCCGTGTGAAGTATGTGTATGTGCTGATTAAGAATTTGAGAGATTTCTCTGTGGGCCTCATTAAATGTACTCACAAATCTCACCTTTTGATCCCCCTTGTCCTTCGTTCTTGGTACTAACAGGTCAGATCTTGCAAGATGTAGTGCTCTGTGATAGGCCCTTTTCAGTATTGAGTTTGGATAACCTTGTTCTTTTAGCCTTGTTTTCAGGTCCTTAGCTTGTTCTTTAAATTTGGATAGTTCTGAGCAATTGCATCGTAAGCGAAGGAATTCGCCATAGGGTATCGCTTTCTTGGTGGAATCATGGTGTGCCCTTTCAAATCTCAGGATTGAGTTGGTGGCTGTCTCTTTCCTGTGTAGATCTGTTTGAACTCTATTGAACATGTCTCGAGAGATACTCAAATCTAAAAAAGTCACTTTATCATAATTGATCTCATATGTGAGTTTTAGATTCAAGTCATTGATGTTAAGTTCATTTATGAATGTTTTGAAGGTGTTGGTGTCACCTCTCCATAATAACTATAAGAAATGAAGAGAAATAGAGGGGCGCCTCATGTGTGGTATCGTCAGTGGAAAACACAAAGTAAAACAGATAAAGCCAAATGAGTACTCACATACTCCAGAAGCACACTTATGTGCTGGTAGGGGCAGGCTGCAAAATTATGAAGGTGTGACAGCTCACCTGTCCAACAGCGCTCTTAGCGTTAAATGCTGGTACTACAGTGGAGACACAAGATACAGGCACCACATGTGCAGACTATTTATGGTAAAACCAATGATAATTTCTTAGTATAGAGAGTACTCACATATTCCAGGAGCACAACAATGTGATTTTAGAAGCAGGCTGCAGATTTAGGCAGGTGTGGCAGCTCACCCAAACATGATACCACACATGAGGTGCCCCTCTATTTCTCTTCATTTCTTATAGTTATACCTGGACCAGCCGGTGAGGAGGAGGCAGCCAACACAGAAACCACTTCTTATTTGAAGAATATATAAAGGACATTTACACCTCTTTAATTATATGTTACAGGACTTTTATATATTTTTTTACTAGTCATCTGCCCTTAAGGTTCTTTATTGCTAAAAGCCGTTTGTGATTCATTTCATATTTGTGATACATTTCATATTTGATAATTTTCTGAGCGCCCCCTTTGTGACTAGGTCACTTCCTTACCTCTCCATAATATAAGGACATCATCAATGTACCTCAACCACAATAAAATATGTTCACTGTATTTAGACATTCTCTCTCCAAAAACGGTTTCCCGTTCCCACCAGCCTAAGTATAGGTTGGCGTATGTGGGGGCACATGCTGTGCCCATCGCCGTGCCTCTAATTTAAAGATAGAATTTATTGTTAAAGACGAAGTAATTGTGGCTGAGGACAAATTTGAGTAGACATAAGATAAAGTGGTTCTTCTCCATATTGTCAGTGCCTTCCATTTTGAGGAAGTATTCAATTGCGAGGCATCCCCATTTATGGTAAATTGATGTATAAAGGGATTCTATGTCGCATGTGGCGAGAAAGTTACTCTTATCCAGGATGATGCCCTCAATCTTGCGTAAGACATCCATCGTGTCTCTGACATATGATGGCAATGTTAAGACGATATCTCTGAGTTGAAAATCGATATATCTCTAGGCTTGCTCACTCAGACTACCTATGCCGGAGACAATGGGTCTCCCAGGTGGTTTTTGTTGGTTCTTTGGGCGCAAATATAGTGTTGCCGATTTTGGTTTATATACAGTCAAATATTTATACTCTTTGCTGTTAATTAAGGAATCTCTTTTTGCACTTTAAATTATATTTCTGTATTTCAAAAGGAAGTCACCTGTTGGGTCCCCAAACAGGTGTTTATAACATTGGGTATCCCCTAACTGTCTCATAGCCTCAATCGCATACATATCCTTTGGCCATAGGACTATGTTCCCGCCCTTATCCAACGGTTTTATGACCACATCTTGCCATGATTGAATATGTTTCAAGGCCCATTGTTCTCTTTTACTTTGAAAAGGACTTGGGATTCAGTTTCATAAGGTCCCTACTTACAACTTTCAGGTATGTATCAATTGGAGGGAATTGTGACACTAATGGCATAAAGGTCGATTTGGTTTTTATCTTCGTCGGCCAGTCCTGGGATTGTGTAGATGTGTCTTCATTGTCTTCAAGAAGTGATGTTAAATTGTGTATAGCTATTTCATCCATATTTTCGTCGTTGAGTTTAGTATACATCTTATTTAAAACCAACTTCCTGATAAAGAGGTGTAGATCTTTAATAATTTCAAAATGATTTATGGTGTTAGTCGGGGAAAATGATAAACCTCTGCTCAATACATCTATATGATCAATAGAAAGTACCTTATTTGTGAGGTTAATGATTTGCAAATTGTTTGTTTTTACCATTGTGGTCTCTTTCCCCAATCTTCAATATTCCCCCCATTGTTCTTGTACCCCCATCTGGTCCTGTTCCTGAGGCTACGATCTTGATTGCGCGCCTCTCCTTTTTCTTTTGTTTTTGTTTTTTTTGAGAGGATTGCTTGTCTTTCACTAGCATTTTGTATAAGTAGAGTTCTATTTGGGGGGACCTCTTCACTATCCTCAGCAGCTGAGGATTCACATTCTGAGGACACTGCGTCTTCTCTGTTAGTGTTTGATGGGAGATAGTTCCTCCTGTGTCTAGGATTCTTTTCATCCCATGTAAAGACACGACCTTTCTCAAAGTCTTTGATGTCTCTAGACAATTTACTACATTTTGTTTGTATAATTTCTTTTTCCTTAGTGTCCAATTCCTCTCTTAAGGTTTTATATGCAGATCTGAAGTTTTCTAATGATTCAAATTTATGTAACTTGGTATTCATATCTGAGATCTCTTTACTTAGTTCATCCACTATTTCTGTCTCATAATCGGATAGTATAGCCACTAATACTTCAGAGTAAGATATCAATGCTTGTTCCCATCTTTCTCTGTAGCTTTCAATGTGGAAAGAAAATGATGGGAAGAGTCGTACTCTTAGATCCCTTGGAATAATATGTTTAGCTAAGTAGTGATAGTAAGTACTTTTATTCCAAACTGATCTTGTATGTTTTCTTAACAATTCACCCAGTAATTTCAGACCCGTTTCCCAGTCATTGATTTCTTTATTTTGATTACCTTCTATACTGAAATCTGAAAAAGTTTTATCTATGTTGGCTTGGCGTTCTTTTTCTCTGGTGAGAAAATCATCCATCAGATTGATGGATGCCATAATTAATTCCCTAAGAGGACTACTGAATAGTCAAAAAGATATATATGTGAGGAACAGGAATTCCCTTTGTTAGGGGGAATTCGTAGTGGGAACGAGTGTCGGGCTCTTAGGTTCCCTACAGGATAAATCTACGTATCTCAGTAGGGCAGTGCCTGATACCGGATTATACTAGGTAATATTAATTAAGAAAGAAGAGGTATCATATGGCACACTTATTAAAGAGCCTGAGTAGCTATATCATAGGTTAGCATGAAGAAGATTGTTGATAATTAAAATATAACTTTTATTGTAACAAAAATAAAAAACATTATAAATACATAAGAGAATTATCTTGAATTAAGAGCATAAATGTAGCCGAGAAAAAAGTTGTGTGATGACCTTGTAAAGTGCATTAACTCTATGTACACCCTGTGTCAAAGGATGTTTGAAACAAAATTGATTTAAGTAATCGAGGGTAATAGCACTAGGACATCTATGAAAGTGACAGAATTCAGTCTCAGCCGTTAAAAGGCTACATTTGATACATAGAGAAGCATGTATATAGTGTGGTTTGTTCGGTTAAAAAATAATTCATAGGTTAGTTCCAAAGGAAACTGCCCTATAGTGAAGATAAGAATGGACTAGCTTCTTTTGTGTATAGTAAACAAAGAGAGTGTGATTTCCCACAAATTTAGGTCAATATTGTTCACAATAAATCTTCAATTTGTATATTGTAACCCTGGTGTACTTTAACTATATATTTGATTTGTATTGATAGCGGTATCAGTTTTATAAGCACTAATAGTGTTTGGGTAGTGCTTAAACCAGAAAAACTGGTAACTCTTTATTCATAGTAAAAGTTGTGTTAGTACATTTAAGGGTATCACCAGGATTATCAACTAGAAAAATGAATACTATAGGTACCAGGGACGAGAAAGTATAGATTAATTAGAATGTTAAACCATAACTCTGATGGTTTGGGGATATACAGTTGTGCCTAAGGCACAGAGTTGTGCTGCGTGCCATAAGCACATAACCATCAGATATAAGGTTATAGGTAATATACAGTAGTGACAGGAGCACGTAGTTCTGTAAGCAAAAACCACCACTATCACTTTTTATAAAATGCTAGGTCTAACGGTGCATATAGCATGTTAAATATCCATTACAGATTTTTTAAAGTTTAGTGTAGCAGTGTGGAGATATATCATGCTGCTGATTTCTGTCTCACCCAGACCAAGTAGCTTCCTATTACGTGCTGGCTTTAATGGTGCATGTAACACATTAAATGTGTGTATTCATAGCTTTTGAGTCTAATGCAGCAGTAAGTTAACGTATAATGCTGCTATAAATTGTCAAACATCAGATTAGTGACTTGCTATCGGAAGCTGGGTTAGACGGTGTTCACAGCATATTGCAAGTCTTTTTTTTTTTTTTTTTTTTTAAATCAGATGCAGCAATGCGGGAGTATGAGGTGCTGCTATTAAATGTCAAACACTAAAGCAATTCATTTTCAAGATTTAGAATGCCCCTGGTTTCCCCATTTGTATCATTAACTAGATAGCAAAAAGCCTAAAGAGGCCAACAAATTTTAAATCTAAAACATAAGTTAAACTATAAGTTAAATAATATTAACAAAAGCACAAAAGAAGCAGTGCGAACTCCTGACGCGCATTTCGCCAACTGCTTTGTCATCTTGCAAGATCTGACCTGTTAGTACCAAGAACGAAGGACAAGGGGGGATCAAAAGGTGAGATTTGTGAGTACATTTAATGAGGCCCACAGAGAAATCTCTCAAATTCTTAATCAGCACATACACATACTTCACACGGATGAAGATCTAACCAAGACAATTGGAAATAGAATACAAGTCTCCTGGAGGAGAGCCCCAACTATTAGGGACAAGATTGTAAAAAGTCATTTCACTAAAAGCCTGAGTAAATGGAAAGACAACTTTAAAGGCACTTATCCATGTGGAATCTGTAAATTCTGTCCCTATATACGTACAGTGAAACAAATGGAAATTTACCCAAAAGTGATTATATATATGAATGATTTCTACAATTGTAGAACTAAAAACATCATCTACTGCATTGAATGTAAGTGTCTAAAAAAGTATGTGGGTATGTCCACTCGCGAATTGAGAACAAGACTTGGTGAACACTTGGGTAACATTCGTAACACTCAAAATGACTTGGAAAGAGGAAACAAAATTACATCAGTGGCTAGACACTTTTTGGAGAAACACGAAGGGAAACCTGTCCATAAATGCTAGATTTTACAGAAAATAAGACCAGGCATTAGGGGGGGAATTATAGAAACTTCTTTGTTAAAATAAGAAACCAAATGGATCTTTAGGCTTCAAACTATGGCTCCAAAGGGACTGAATGAACAACTAACTTTCAGTCCATTCCTGTAATGATTCATCTCTATACGTATAACAATTCTCCCTTTAATGAATTATTTTTCAAAATGATTTCAAGTATTTAATATGTGATATACACCCAATATCTGCATAGTTTAAGAAAAATACCAACCCTAAATAAGTTCTACTAATTATATCCTCTATGTATGGTTATATATGAGTGAATGTATGAATCTCTATGCATGAGATGTATATGAGATCATGGACACTTTAACTTAAAGTATTCATGGATATTTCCATGACAGGATCACCTGACCCTCGTCCTAATGAAAAGGATTTTGGTTACTTTCCCAATAATTATATAATTGGGCTGCTCAAATAAATATATTCTACATATGGGGATCCCCCCCCCCGCTTATCCCCCCTCTCTCTCAGCGCCCCCCCTTTTTTGATTCACTATCTAAATCATATTTAATTATACTCACATGACAACGAAGAAGAAACATAAACATGAAAATAGAACTAAATCCCATTTCGGGAACATCATGTTTTCAAAATGTGTTTATGTATACGTTATAATTTTTGCTCCAATGACATATGTTTCTGTCCCTTTACATATATGGGAATTGTTCTATGATCAAAGATACGTTCACATCATATGATTCACTTCCACCACATTTAAAACTATCGCATCTGTCTCTGTAATAGCCATTCACTGTTCAACATTGGATTACATACTGATAATTGCACAACCGATGACTATTCCGATAAAGTATTGCTTCACATTATGGTAGCCTTTGAAACCAAAAATGTGCTTATGTATACCTTATAATTTTTGCTCCAATTACATAAATTTCTGTCCTTTTACATATATGGGAAATTATGTTATGATCAAATATACGTTCATATCATATGACTAACTTCCCCCACATTTAAAATTAGTGCATCTGTCTCTGTAATAGCAATTCACTGCCCAAAACTGGATTACCTACTGATTTAATGTACTTTTGATGGCTAGTCCGTTAAAGCATCGCTTCACACTATGGTAGCCATAGAAACCTAATAAATTAACCTGTTTTGCCACTGATGCTTTACGATTGGATGCATGCATCATGTGACACAATGTAGTATCCATAGAAACTTAACAAACACGCTTAATACCCGTTAAGCCACTGATACCTCACGATTGGATGTACACATCATGTGACGATTACACACCCCCTCCGGGGATTGGCTGGTGTTCAAATAAATAGGCAGCACAAAGGATCCGACGGCACCTTTGACAAAGCAGTTGGCGAAATGTTAATATTATTTAACTTATAGTTTAACTTATGTTTTAGATTTAAAATTTGTTGGCCTTTTTAGGCTTTTTGCTATCTAGTTAATGATACAAATGGGGAAACCAGGGGCATTCTAAATCTTGAAAATTAATTACTTTAGTGTTTGACATTTAATAGCAGCACCTCATACTCCCGCATCGCTGCATCTGATTTAAAAAACAAACAAAAAAAGACTTGCAATATGCTGTGAACACCGTCTAACCCAGCTTCCGATAGCAAGTATTAGTAAGTGTAGTAGTAATTAGTAGTAAGTGCATTAGACTCAAAAGCTATGAATACACACATTTAATGTGTTACGTGCACCATTAAAGCCAGCACGTAATAGGAAGCTACTTGGTCTGGGGTGAGACAGAAATCAGCAGCATGATAAATCTCCACACTGCTACACTAAACTTTAAAAAATCTGTAATGGATATTTAACATGCTATATGCACCGTTAGACCTAGCATTTTATAAAACGTGATAGTGGTGGTTTTTGTATACAGAACTACGTGCTCCTGTCACTACTGTATATTACCTACAACCTTATATCTGATGGTTATGTGCTTATGGCACCATTATATATACCAGCCAATTAATAAGTATTTATAAGTGTTTCAGGTAATAGCGGCATGACTCTGTGCCTTAGGCACGACTGTATATCCCCAAACCATCAGAGTTATGGTTTAGCATTCTAATTAATCTATACTTTCTCGTACCTATAGTATTCATTTTTCTAGTTGATAATCCTGGTGATACCCTGAAATGTACTAACACAACTTTTACTATGAATAAAGAGTTACCAGTTTTTCTGGTTTAAGCACTACCCAAACACTATTAGTGCTTATAACACTGATGCCGCTATCTATACAAATCAAATATATAGTTAAAGTACACCAGGGTTACAATATACAAATTGAAGATTTATTGTGAACAATATTGACCTAAATTTGTGGGAAATCACACTCTCTTTGTTTACTATACACAA
Organism: Bombina bombina; assembly: GCF_027579735.1. Lineage (NCBI taxonomy): Eukaryota > Metazoa > Chordata > Amphibia > Anura > Bombinatoridae > Bombina > Bombina bombina. The sequence goes on from NC_069500.1 coordinate 1,368,853,421, forward strand.
AAGAAGCTAGTTCATTCTTATCTTCACTATAGGGCAGTTTCCTTTGGAACTAACCTATGAATTATTTTTTTAACCGAACAAACCACACTATATACATGCTTCTCTATGTATCAAATGTAGCCTTTTAACGGCTGAGACTGAATTCTGTCACTTTCATAGATGTCCTAGTGCTATTACCCTCAATTACTTAAATCAATTTTGTTTCAAATATCCTTTGACACAGGGTGTACAAATTTAATAGTATGACATGATGGTATAGAGTTAATGCACTTTACAAGGTCATCACACAACTTTTTTCTCGGCTACATTTATGCTCTTAATTCAAGATAATTCTCTTATGTATTTATAATGTTTTTTATTTTTGTTACAATAAAAGTTATATTTTAATGATCAACAATCTTCGTGCTAACCTATTATATAGCTACTCAGGCTCTTTAATAAGTGTGCCATACGATACCTCTTTTTTCTTAATTAATATTAACTGTTACACAATAAGGGCCAGATTACAAGTGGTGTGTTATTGTAAGTGCTGGTCCCAATAACTAGTATTGTACACATGATAACTTATGAAGCATATTAGAAGTTGAAAGTAAACGTGTTCCCTCAAGAGTGCTAACTAAATTTGCTTGTTTTGGGTTAGCGCAAAGAGAAAGAGTATATATATATATATATGTATGAAGAAGTCAAGAGAAAAAGAAGTGTTTACCCTTAATCCAGTACTAACTCGTGAGCCATAATCAAAAGCAACTCTATGTGGGTTGGGTGGATCAGTGGAAGGCACAACACAGCAGTCAATAAGTTATTTACATTCATTTATTGATAGTATATTAAATCTATCTTTGTAATGTTACCCATGATATATATCCTAGGTAGTGCCAAACTGGGCACGCAGAATATATTTGCAAAATAGTTGGAGACCACAGTGTTATAGTTAAAATGATATTTTAATCAAACGTTTAAAAATAGACATATAAAATAGACATTTGTGAATCTATCTAAAACAATTTAAAAAGAAGATAGTCTAAAATTCTCATGGATCCATGTGAAACCTATCTATATGATATAAATGCAGTATAAAAATAATATAAATACAATGGTGGGAATGAGTGTTAGTCGATGTTACAAATGCAGGTAAAACAAATGGTTCATATACAAACAGTGCAAATATTAATCCAAAAAATTAATGCAATGACAGCAATAGTGCAAGAAAGTGTCTTAAAAAGTTATAAAACAATACGTTCCAATTGGGGAAAAAAGGGGTATCCAATCCAAAAAGAATGTGACTCCTAATAATTCATCATGTGATAAACTCAGAAAATCCAATAAAAAATCAAAATATTTATATAAACGATTATCCAGTGGATGATCCAAAAAGTTTATTCCAAATGGCTTGTGATAGTGATTAAAGATAAAACAATGCCATCAGTGTGTGAAAAATGAACAAAAAATAGTGCAAAAATATATGAGAACCTGTGAAAAAAACAAAAATAGCAAATATAAAGTAACAGTCAAAAATACTCTAAGGTATATGAAAATATGCTCACCAGTAAGTCGATGCGTTTCGGTCTTTGGCAGACCTTTATCAAGACTAACTGGAGTTATCTTCTGAGTGCTTTTATAGGGTGATTCCTAGACTGATTGGGTGGATTTTGGCGCCAAAATGTTTGGTCCGCCCTTTCCTGTTTTCCCTATGTGTGATGGGAAATATATTTGTACTGAGGTATATTGAATTAATGTTTTGTTAACATTTGTTAGTATTTTGAATTGTTTCCAATTTTATTCCTTTTCAAGTTGTTTTATTAAGTCAAACAGTTAAAAAATAGTTAAAAAATAAAGTTAAAAAAATAAAATAAAGTTGTTTGTTGTAGTCGATCTACAACTTCCTGTTTTCTTAAAACTGGATCTAAAATTACTTCTGGTTTGACCCTGACCTATTCCGGTTCATGTTGTTTTACTTATAACTGGCATATTGTCCCTTAATTTTTGTAGTATGCTTAACATTTATTGGGGGGCTGGGCTTCCTGATGTAATACCTAATAATGCTGATAGTGCCCATTCTTATTATTTCTTAATTTGTTCCATTCCTTGTATCTGTCTTTGTTGCGATCATACCAGATGTGACATCATTTCCGGTTTCTGTAATCGACGAAACCGGATGTTACGTCACTTCCGGTATCGGACATTACATAATTTCCAGTATCTTGAGACTGGGGGACCGGATGTCGAAATGTGCATTTACTTAAGTTAAATATAGTTATATTAGGCATACCTGGCTGTCCTTGGCTATCTGGATAAAATTGAAATGGTGATCAATTCCTTATAAATTAAATATATAGTTACTGTGGCTGTGACTCTATATAAATATGTGAAAGCAACTTAGATGGGTCACTATATATTCAGATCTAGACAGATTCAGGAACTTGTATTATGCCCATCTTTCTGATAGAAGTAGCCTCTAATTTAATTCATGCACGGGTGTGGAGAAAATGTAAACACATGAATTCAACACTGCCTGTGGGCATTGTGTTGATTATATGCATCTACAATATGGAAAGTGTAAATGCACAAGTTTTATGTCACATGTATAGAATGTGACAACATTGGTGTCCCATTAATTCAGAATGAGGCTATAACTAAAGGTGTATAAAATATAACACCATTACATTCTGATTTTGGTTCTGTATCCTATGTCCCATATTACTTTATATCTTATCTAAGGGAGATATATGTACCTGTTGGACTGTCTGGATAAGGGCTGTTATATTTTGTGATCAGTCTTCAGTAGCACAAATCTAGATGTAGCTATGCATTGATAAAGAGGTAGATTGGTTTATGTTTATGGATACTATATCCTATAATCTACTTCAAGAATAGTCTGAGTGGCCTATATTTATTAGCCTAGAATTATATAAGGGTTGGTTACTATACCATCCTCTATAGAGTTAAAGTCATAGTCAGTGTTAAGTGTGTTACCTTTAAAGGCTAGATATAAGAGTCAGGTTTTTTCAACTAGAGTAATTTCTGATAGCTAGTGTGAAGACACATGCATTCTTCGTGATCTATCTAGTAGTTTTTAAACCTTTGTTCCAATCTAACATTTTAGGTTTCCCATCATTGGCTAAGCAATGAGGTAGATCTAGATTACAGCTGTTGTTAATTAGTCTTTTTTAAGGTATATGAGGTGTGAGAGGTCTTCTTTGGGGTTTAGTCCTTTGGGGTAGAGGCAATCAAGTAAAAAAAATCCATTTGGATTCTTTAAATAACAATTTCTTTTCGTCGTCCCCACCTATCCAGCTTTTCTTGACCTTCTCTATTCCAAAGAATTTAAAGTCTTTCATATTTCCTTCATGTATTGTCGCAAAATGTTTGTATAATGGAGTGTCGGTGTTCAATTTCTCAATACATAAGATGTGCTCCCTGATTCTATCTTTCAGGGCTCTAGATGTTTGTCCCACATATTGTAGTCCACAGGGGCAGAAGATGACATATATTATTCCCTTATCTTGACATCTTATTACCTATAAAATTACCTATACCTATAAATTACCTTACCTATAAAATAAACCCTAAGCTAGCTACAATATAACTAATAGTTACATTGTAGCTAGCTTAGGATTTATTTTTATTTTACAGGCAACTTTGTATTTATTTTAACTAGCTAGAATAGTTATTAAATAGTTATTAACTATTTAATAGCTACCTAGTTAAAATAAAGACAAATTTATCTGTAAAATAAAACCTAACCTAAGTTACAATTTCACCTAACACTACACTATAATTAAATTAATTCCCTAAATTAACTACAATTAAATACAATTAAATACAATTATCTAAAGTACGAAGACAAACACTAAATTACAGAAAATAATAAAATAATTACAAGTTTTTAAAATAATTACACCTAATCTAATCCCCTAATAAAATAAAAAAGCCCCCCAAAATAATAAAAAGCCCTACTCTATACTAAATTACAAATAGCCCTTAAAAGGGCCTTTTGCGGGGAATTGCCCCAAAGTAATCAGCTCTTTTACCTGTAAAAAAGTACAATACCCCCAACATTAAAACCCACCACCCACACACCCAACCTTACTCTAAAACCCACCCAATCCCCCTTAATAAAACCTAACACTAACCTCTTAAAGATCACCCTACCTTGAGAAGTCTTCACCCAACCGGGCCGAAGTCCTCAACAAAGCCAGGCGAAGTGGTCCTCCAGATGGGCAGAAGTCTTCATCGAAGCCGGCCAGAAGATGTCCTCCAGACGGGCAGAAGTCTTTATTCAGGCGGCATCTTCTATCTTCATCCATCCGGCGTGGAGCGGGTCCATCTTCAAGACATCCGAAGCGGAGCATCCTCTTCGTTCTTCATCCGACGACTGAATGAAGGTTCCTTTAAATGACGTCATCCAAGACGGCGTCCCTTCAATTCAGATTGGCTGATAGAATCAGTTCCAATTATTTTGGGGAGCTTTTTTATTTTATTAGGGGAATTAGAATAGGTGTAATTAGTTTAAAAAACTTGTATTTAATTGTAGTTAATTTAGGGAATTAATTTAATTATAGTGTAGTGTTAGATGTAATTGTAACTTAGGTTAGGTTTCATTTTACAGGTAAATGTGTCTTTATTTTAACTAGGTAGCTATTAAATAGTTAATAACTATTTAATAACTATTCTACCTAGTTAAAATAAATACAAAGTTGCCTGTAAAATAAAAATAAATCCTAAACTATCTACAATGTAACTATTAGTTATATTGTAGCTAGCTTAGGGTTTATTTTATAGATAAGTATTTAGTTTTAAATAGGAATAATTTAGTTAAAGGGACACTGTACCCAAATTTTTTCTTTTGTGATTCAGATTGAGCATGACATTTTAAGCAACTTTCTAATTTACTCCTATTATCAAATTTTCTTCATTCTCTTTGTATCTTTATTTGAAATGGACAAATGTAAGTTTAGATGCCGGCCCATTTTTGGTGAACAACCTGGGTTGTCCTTGCTGATTGGTGGATAAATTCATCCACCAATAAAAAAGTGCTGTCCAGAGTACTGAAACCAAAAAAAGCTTAGATGCCTTCTTTTTTAAAATAAAGATAGCAAGAGAATGAAGAAAAATTGATAATAGGAGCAAATTAGAAAGTTGCTTAAAATTGCATGCTCTTTCTGAATTACAAAAGAAAAAAATTTGGTTTCAGTGTCCCTTTAATTTTACTAATTTTATTTAGATTTATTTAAATTATATTTAAGTTAGGGGGGGTGTTAGGGTTAGACTTAGATTTAGGGGTTATAAACTTTAATATAGTAGCGGTGACGTTGGGGGCAGCAGATTAGGGGTTAATAAGTGTAGGTAGGTTGCGGCGACATTGGGGGTGGCAGATTAGGGGTTAATAAATATAATGTAGGTGGCGGCGATGTTGGGGGCAGCAGATTAGGTGTTAATACATATAATGTAGGTGGCGGCGGTGTCCGGAGCGGAAGATTAGGGGTTAATAATATAATGCAGGTGTTGGCGATGTTGGGGGCAGCAGATTAGGTGTTAATACATATAATGTAGGTGGCGGTGGTGTCCGGAGCGGAAGATTAGGGGTTAATAATATAATGCAGGTGTCATATTAGGGGTGTTTAGACTCGGGGTTCATGTTAGGGTGTTAGGTGTAGACATAAATGTATTTTCCCCATAGGAATCAATGGGGCTGCGTTAGGAGCTTTACGCTGCTTTTTTGCAGGTGTTAGTTTTTTTTTCAGCCGGCTCTCCTCCATTGATTGAGCACATTTTGCCAGCTCACAGCTACCGTAAGCAGCGCTGGTATTGTAAAAACCCGTAATACCAGCATTGTCTGTAGCTGAGCGGTGAGGGAAAACTGCTCGTTAGCACCGCACACCATTACCAACAAAACTCGTAATCTAGTCGATAATTAAGAACAGGGGCACTTTCATTCATGAAAGTTTACATTGCAGCATATTTTTACAAATACCTTTCTCTTCAGCAAAGCTGGATCGGCAATCCCCCGCCCCACAGCTCCTCTGTACTTACTTCACCAATGACGAAACCAGCTCCCTCCATGATTGGAGGAAGCCAGTTTCAACATTGCTTTGCTAAGTACATAATGAGAAGCGGGCAGGGGATCGCCGATCCGACTTTGCTGAAGAGAAAGGTATTTGTACTAATACGCTGCAATGTAAAATTTCATGAATGAAAGTGCCCCTATATTTAAAAGTGTTATTAAAAACCGACACTCATTCATGAAAGTTTACATTCACTTTAAAATAATAAATAATAGCAGTGGGGCATAGCTGTATGACTATTTGTAGTTATTTATATTACAGGCCAGCTGCCTTTGGAAATGAAAAAAAATAAGTTTTGTCCTTTTTTGTGCAGTAAATTAGTCATTGCAGTCAAACTTTGATTTAAAAGCTGCACGTTGTTAACGTTTCCTGTGTGGTCAGCCATAGCCTGCAACTGTACTGGGCTCCTTGCTTTTTTTGGGAGTGCAACAAATTTAGAATTAAACTTTAACCTTTTGTAAGTAGAAGAACACATCATTCTATTTGCAGTCAGTTAAACTTCAAAAGCTTCACGTTAACATTTGCTGTGTGGCCAACCATACCCTGCAACTATGCTGGGCTCCTTGTTTTTAGAAGTAAAAAAAAATTAAACTTTAACCCTTTGTGGGCTAGATTACAAGTGGAAAGCTAAATATCACTTGTGTGCTAGTGATATTAGTGCTCCACTTTGTAATATCAGCGCTGGTATTACAAGTAAATCACAATGCGAACGTGACTTTGCGTTCACATTGCTAGGAAGCATTGCTCTCACATGAGCGTGCTTCCATAAGCTCCTATGGGAGCCTCGTTCTGATGTATATACACATGTGTTAATATGTGTATATACAAATAAATATACTGTATATGTATATAATTATAAATATATAAATATATATAAATATTTATTTAAATTGTAGTCTATGCGAACACAGTTCCCATAGACCGCAATATGAAGGCGCTTTTCAGTGCTATTTTTTTTTCTTACACCCCCACAAACTAGTGCAGTTATTTTTTTATTAAAATATGGTACACTTTTTTTAAATATAAAAACTATAATGAACTCTATTTTGAGGGCATTTGGGGCACTTTTAGAAAATTAACCAGAGATCTGATCTCTGGTTAATTTTTGAGCGCTAATTGCTACCATGAGCTTGAGGTAATAACTAGCCACTTGTAAAAGCTTGTTAATTATCGCGTCCATTTGCGGGAGTGCGATAATTTAGCACTCCACTTGTAATCTAGCCGAACCACACCCTGCAACTATGAAAACATACTTGCAGGGTATGATTGGCCAGACAGCAAATGTTAACCTGAAACTTTTGAATCAAAGTTTAACTGACTGCAATTAGAATGATGTGTTCTACTTACAAAAGGTTGAAGTTTAATTCAATTTTTTTTGCACTCCCAAAAAAAGCAAGGAGCCCAGTACAGTTGCAGGCTATGGCTGACCACACAGGAAAAGTTAACAATGTGCAGCTTTTAAATCAAAGTTTGACTGCAATTACTAGTTTACTGCTCAAAAAAGGACAAAACTTAATTTGTTTCTTTTCCCAAGGCAGCTGGCCTATAATATAAATAACTACAAATAGTCACACAGCTATTCCCCACTGCTATTATTAATTATCTTAAGCTACAACTCTTTAACTCTAAAGTAAAGGAACAAAAATATATAAAGTGAAAAATATTTGAAGTAAACTATGCAGTTTATGCTTACCTGATAAATTTATTTCTTTATTGACACAGTGAGTCATCTCTAATTACTATTGGGAATATCACTCCTGGCCAGCAGGAGGAGGCAAAGAGCACCACAGCAAAGCTGTTTAATATCACCTCCCTTTTCTCCAACCCCAGTCATTCAACCAAAGGAAAAAGAGAGAATGGAAGTAACACAAGGTGCAGAGGTGCCTGAGGTTTACAACACAAAAACCTGTCTAAATAAACAGGGCTGGCTGTGGACTTACCATGTCAAGAAATAAATATATTTATCAGGTAAGCATACATTTTGTTTTCTTTCTAATGACACGGTGAGTCCATGGATCATCTCTAATTACTATTGGGAATACCCAAGCTAGAGGACACAAATGATAAGGGAGGGAAAAGACAGGGTACCTAAACAGAAGGCACCACTGCTTGAAGAACCTTTCTCCCAAAAGAAGCCATAGCCAAGGCAAATGTATCAAATTTATAGAATTTTGAAAAAGTGTGTAGAGAGGACCAAGTTGCAGCCTTGCAAATCTGTTCCACAGAAGCTTCATTTTTGAATGCCCAGGGAGAGCAAACAGCCCTCGTGTAATGAGCCATGACCCTCTCAGGGGGCTGCTGTCTAGCAGTTTCATAGGCCAAATGAATGATACTCTTCAACCACAAAGAAAGAGAAGTAGCCATAGCTTTCTAACCCTTGCGTTTCCCAGAGAAAACATCTAGCAAAGCAGACGTTCAACGCACACACCACATCTAGGTTGTGCAGGAAACGCTCTTTATGAGAAGAAGGGTTAGGACACAAAGAAGGAACAACGATTTCTTGATTAATGTTCCAATCCGAAACCACTTTAGGGAGGAACCCTAACTTAGTATACAAAACTACCTTATCTGAATGAAAATAAGGTAAGGGGATTTAGACTGCAATGCAGAGAGCTCTGAGACTCTATGAGCAGAAGAAATTGCAACAAGAAACAAAACTTTCCAAGATAACATCTTAATATCTAAGGAATGTCTAGGCTCAAACAGAGCCTGCTGAAGAAATTTAAGAACAAGGTTAAGACTCCAGGGAGGAGTAACAGGCTTGAACACAGGCCTGATTTTGACCATGGCCTGACAGAAAGATTGCAAGACAAGGCAGAAATTTGACCTTTCAAAGTACTTGCAGATAAGCCCTTCTCCAGACCTTCTCCAGACCTTACGAGCCTAAATCAAGGTCTCAATAACCGACTCCGAAAAACCGTGCTTAGATAAAATTATGCGTTCAATCTCCAAGCAATCAGCTTCATAGAAATGAGATTTGGACGAAGGAAGGGCCCCTGAAGTAGAAGGTCCTTCCTCAGTGGAAGTCTCCAAGGTGAAAGAGAAGACATCTCCACTAGGTCTGCATACCAGATCCTGCGAGGCCACGCCGTTGCAATGAGGATCACTAACGCTTTCTCCTGTTTGATTCGAGCAATAACCCATGGAAGGAGAGTGAATGGAGGAGATGGGTATGCTAGACTTAAATTCCAAGGAACCGCCAGAGCATCTATCATTACAGCCTGAGGATCCCTTGACCTCGACCCATACCTCAGGAGCTTGGCATTCTGTCAAGATGCCATGAGATCCAGCTCCGGCTGTCCCCATTTGAGAATCAAGTTGGAAAACACCTACGGATGAAGTTCCCACTCCCCTGGGTGAAAGGTCTGTCTGCTCAGAAAATCCGCTTCCCAATTGTCCACTCCTGGAATGTGGATCGCAGATAGACAGCAGTTTTGGGTCTCTGCCCACTGAATAATCTTGGCTACCTCTGTCATGGCCAAGGAACTCCGAGTTTCTCCCTGATGGTTGATGTAAGCCAATAAAGTTATGTTGTCCTACTAGAACCTGATAAACCAGGCTGAAGCTAACTGAGGCCAGGCCAGAAGAGCATTGAAGATTGCCCTCAGCTCTAGAATGTTTATGGGGAGAACAGACTCCTTAGTCCATGTCCCCTGAGCCTTTAGTGAACCCCAGACTGCTCCCCATCCCAGCAGGATGGCATCCTTTGTCACAATCACCCAGGTGGGTCTGCGGAAGCAGGTTCCTTGGGAGAGATGTTCCTGAGACAGCCACCAAGGAAGAGAATCTCTTGTCACCTGATCCAGATGTAATCACGGAGACAGATCAGCATAATCCCTTCCATTGCCTGAGCATACATAACTGCAGAGGTCTGAGGTGGAAACGAGCAAACAGAATGATGTCCATGGCAGCTATCATCAGACCGATCACCTCCATACATTGAGCCACTGACAACTGAGGAGAGGACTGAAGGGCCAGACAAGAGTCGAAGATCTTTGATTTTCTGACCTCTGTCAGAAATATTTTCATTGATAGGGATTATATTATGGTTCCAAAGAACACTACCCTTGTAGCTGGAATTAAGGAACTTTTTCCCAAATTCACCTTCCATCCGTGAGAACACAGAAAGGATAACAACATCTCCGTGTGGGAGTTCGCTTGTTGAAAGGATGGCGCCTGAACCAGAATATCATCCAGATAAGGAGCCACTGCAATGCCCTGTAACTGGAGCACCGACAAAAGGGATCCCAGGGCCTTTGAAAAATTCTGGGTGCTGTGGCAAGGCCGAATGGAAGAGCCACAAACTGAAAATGTTTGTCTAGAAGTGTGAAACTCAGAAACTTGTGATGAACCCTGTGAATGGGAACATGCAAGTACGCATCCCTTAAATCTACTGTTGTCATGAATTGACCCTCTTGAACCAAGGGAAGTATTGAACAAATAGTTTCCATCTTGAAGGATGGTACTCTGAGGAACTTGTTTAGATGTTTGAGGCCTAAAATTGCTCTGAAAGTTCCCTCTTTTTTAGGAACCACAAACAGATTGGAGTAAAATCCCAGACGCTGTTTGTGCATTGGAACAGGAACTATCATTTCCAGGTCGGAAAGGTTTTGGACACAGTGTAAGAACGCCTCTCTTTTAATCTGGTCTACAGATAATCTTGAGAGCAGAAACCTGCCCCTGGGAGGAAAGGTCTTGAACTCCAGTTTGTATCCCTGGGACATGATGTCCACTGCCAAGAGATCCGGAACATCATAAACTCAGGCCTGAGAGAAGGAAAGTCTGCCCCCCACAAGATCTGGTCCCGGATCGGGGGCAGGCCCTACATGCTGACTTTCAGTCATTAACTTAGATTGTTTCCCCTTGTTCCAAGACTGGTGGTCCTCCAGGAAGTTTTGGACTGATCTTGCTTGGCAGAAGGAGAGGAAGGCTTAACTTTGAAGTTTCAAAAGGAACAAAAATTACTCTGATGTCCCTTGTTCCTCTTATCCTGAGGGAGGAAATGAATTTCCTCCCGTAATGTCAGAAATAATTTCAGCCAAGCCCGCCCCAAACAAGATCTTACCCTTGTAGGAAATCGCCAAAAGCTTAGACTTAGATGACACATCCGCAGACCAGCATTTCAACCATATGGCTCTGTGGGCCAGAACGGCAAACCCCGAAATCCCATCTTAATAACCAGTAGGGAAGCATCCATAATAAAGGAATTGGCCAACTTAAGGGCCTTGATCCTATCCTCAATCTCTTCAAGGGGAGTGTCTGTCTGAATAGAATCAGACAGCTCATCAAACCAGTATGCCGCTGGTGATGGTAGCAATACACACCGCAGGTTGCCATTTTAAACCCTGGTGTACATACATCTTTTTAAGCAACCCCTCCAACCTCTTATCCATAGGATCCTTAAACAGCTATTCTCTATTGGAATAATAGTTCTCTTAGCCAAATTGAAAATTGCCCCTTTCACCTTGGGGACCGTCTGCCAAGACTCCTTGAGTCAGCAATAGGAAACATCTTCTTAAAATTTGTGGATGGAGAAAAAGGGATACCAGGTCTCTGCCATTCCCTAGCAATAATCTCTGTAGCCCGATCTGGTACAGGGAACACCTCCACCATGGAAGGAACATTAAAATACTTGTTTAGTTTACTAGACTTCTTAGGATTGGCTATGACAGTAGTGTCAGAGTCGTCCAAGGTAGCCAAAACCTCCTTGAGTAACAAATGTGGGTGTTCCAGCTTAAATCTGAATGATACCACTTCAGCATCAAAAGAAGGAATTACACTGTCTGAGTCTGAGATTTCCCCCTCAGATGCCACAAAGTATCTTCCTCCTCAGATTTCTGGGAAGGAACATTCGGAATAGCCACAACTGTGTCAGAAAACTTACTCACTGAATCCTTAGATTTCCTCTTGTGCTTTCCCTGCAGCATGGCAAAGGCAGACAACGCATCAGTTACTGCAGAAGACATAAGGATAGCGATGTCTTGCAACGAAACTACAACCGTCATTTGAGAGGAAGCGCAGGGCACTGCATGTGTGGACGATAAAGTTTGGGACATTTGAGGAGAAAGCTGCGGCATATCTTGAACATTTTCAGGAGACCACTAAACAGCATCCGCCTTAGACAATGCTGGCTCAGAATCAAAAAGTCTATCCCTGTAATTCAATGTTCTCTCAATACATGAGGAACAGAAAGGGATTGGTGGTTCCACATTAGCATCAAAACATAAAGAACAAGTAACATTCTGCAGGGCCTCTTGGTCCATCTTTACCCAAGAATTAAACAAATGAAATATAAAATACTTTTATTTGTCTTTTAAATTATGTCACAAAAAACGTTACTGTCCCTTTAAATTTTAAACGAAAATTTTTTATATTGCAAAAAATAAATGTTGGTCTAAGAGCACCCCAGACAGCCTCTACACCTCAGCCAGCCCTGCTGAGGTGCCTACCTGTCCTGCTGACCGCCGGAGATAATATGTTAGAGAGATATCTAGACTCAACTCAGAGCTGCTCCACTCGGTATCCGGAGACCGTTAATACAGAAAAGCGGAACCGCAACAATGAAGGACACATCCAACACTCTGAAAATGAGCAGGAAGGAAACATTGCGCAAATTCTTTACCGCTTCAAAACAGGTCCGCCCAACGTGGGCATCACAACCTGAACCTCCCAGCCAGCATTAATCTTCACTATGAAGCAGGGCCGAATTGGGCCACCGGGATACCGGGAAAAATCCCGGTGGGCCACTGGCTGGCGGCAGAGGCTGCTCAACTACCTGAAGTGGAGAGAGAGCAGCAATCCTTAACGAAATGAGCCAGGAGGGAAGGGGCGGGCCTGGCTGTCGATGATGTCATAATGCACTCCCATTCATCCCGGCCCAACCCACTCTCCACACCTGCAGGGCGAACAGGGGTCTGTCAGTCAACTTTGGCGGCCAAGCAATGTGCAAGGGTGGGAGGGACAGAGAGCAGACCTTGGTTGTTTTTTTCTCTCCTGAAAATGTACTAGTTTTCCCCAGCTTCTCACTGACATAAATGTATATTTAGTGCAGGTTTTTTTTTGTTTTAATTTTTTTTAACAACAATTAGATTTTCAATACCCCTTTCTTTTTTAGCAACAACATGTCTTCATGTATTTGTTTGAAAAATGTACTCATTCATATGGTATTTTTCTTATTAAAGGGACACTGAACCCAAATGTTTTCTTTCGTGATTAAGATAGAGCATGACATTTTAAGCAACTTTCTAATTTACTCCTATTATCAATTTTTATTCATTCTCTTGGTATCTTTATTTGAAATGCAAGAATGTATGTTTAGATGCCGGCCCATTTTTGATGAACAACCTGGGTTGTCCTTGCTGATTGTTGGATAAATTCATCCACCAATAAAAAAGTGCTGTTCAGAGTTCTGAATAAAAAAAAGCTTAGATGCCTTCTTTTTCAAATAAAGATAGCAAGAGAACGAAGAAAAAATGATAATAGAAGTAAATTAGAAAGTTGCTTAAAATTGCATGCTCTATCTGAATCACAAAAGAAAAAAATTTGGGTTCAGTGTCCCTTTAATATGCCCATTCCAGTATAAAATGGGTCAAACTTTGAGGAATAAAGTGTTCAACGCTGATGTTTTGCAGAGGCTCTTTTTTTTCACAAGCTGAAGTTCCAGCTCCCATTACGTCTGGGCAATTCTGTGTCCGCTTCTGTCCTTCTCTTCCTTAGCTTCTTATATTTTTTAGATTCTGGTTGGCTGACATCCATGCTCTCTTCTTAAGATTGGTTTAACTCCTTGTGAGGGGCGTGGCTACCAAGGCTACATTCTATTCTGCCCCAATGCTGTTCCTTGTTTATTAGACTGCTCAGTCTAGGGCAGCACTTTTAGGCTCTGTGTGTGAGGAGTGAGCAGAAGCCGCAGATAAAGCAGAAGGTTCGGGAACATCTAGAACAGGAATATCATTGTACCTTTTGCATGTATGTAGCTTTATATGCTGCACTAAACTGTCACTGTGCTGCAACAAGTATAAATAGCTATTTAAGATGGGTCACTAGTTGTGTTTGCTGCCGTTAGCTGAGCATAATATTCTCAAGTATTCCAGCCACAGTGTGTGTCCGCCCCTTTATAGTTAAAGTGCTGTCCGGTGACATTAGGTGAGGATGAGGTTATCTCCCCGATCAGCTAATTCAGTGTCAGAGAGGGGGCAGGGGCCGCTGTTTGCATACAATGTTATGTTAACCTTCATAGCAACAAGCATTTTCTCAATAACAATTTTTACTTATAACTACATGGTTTTAGCCTGGGAGTGTGTGTCTTTGTGTAAGATAATGATAACTCTGTATTTTGTTTTATAATTCACACTGGAGGGGGCGTGGCTGGGCTGGAAGGGGTGTGGCTAGGCCGGTCCATACAAATCTCCAGGGCCGGTCTGATTTCCCAGTCCGGCCCTGCTATGAAGGTAAAGCCACCGGGAGTAACAACAAACATAACCACCCTGACCGGAATAATAAAAATGAACTGAGTTTATAGTCCCTATTCCTCTCGTACCAGTGCCTGCACAAACTGCCTCCCATTGTCCTATGAACTCACAATAGGATAAATGAGTCTGATGTCCCAACATAATTAACTATTAAAGTGCCAATATTTTTCTGTATACTCCCTAGAAAAATAAAATTAGCACTTACCTCTATGTAATCTGCCTGGCAGTAGGTCAGCTCACTAGGTTTGAGAGGCATCCTCCCTCACATGGACCTGTGGAAAAAGGAAAAGACTGAGTGATCTCACTCAGGCTTTCAACTTAGGGCAGCAATAACTATTTGGGAGGCGCAGTGAGGACTATACCCCACAAGTTCCCAATTGCTTAAAAGCCACCACTGCTCTACTGAAGAGACTGACATGGGCTATGGCTAAACGCCAGGAAAAAGTAGAACAAACTTGCTGAAAAATAATAAAATCTTTTTTTTAAATATATATTTATATTTAGGTAACAGTGTTGTACATACATGCATAAAAAAACATGTTTGTCCAAATTGGTTACAGGGGGGGACATTAGACACCTCAATTACATGTGCATGGTATGACAAGGACAGAAACAAAAACAAAATGATGAACAAAAACCGTCATTAGATTCACTTGAAACATAAGCAGTAGAAACATTCATGACAGGTGTTACCTCATTTTATGACTGTGTTGTAACAAAGTGGGTTCAGTATATCTATAATGAATCTATGCTGTGCATCCTTATCTAAAGGGTTCATATACAATTTGTTCAGGTACATATTTATCTAGCCATGCGATAGACCTCTTAAATGGGAGTCATCAAACAGGGTAGGGTTGAATGGGTGAGCAAGGGAGACTCAATGAGGTTCGCACTATGTCCGACTGCGGTAGCTCCCGTTTCCTCTTTCCCATCAGGCAGATGAAGAGAGAAGGAGTAAAGGAGAAGGAGAAATATATAGAGGAAAGGGAGGAAGGGAAGAAGAAGGGAAAGGGGGGTAAGACCTCCAGTCAAGCATTTCAGCGGTACAGGTGCTAGGCTGGTAGGTGGTTCCCCATAATCAGGGATGTGCTAGGATGCTAATTACTTGCTGTGGGCTCTTGTCTGTGGAACCATAGGTCCCAGGTCTTCCAGTAGGCATCTACTTTGTTTAGGTGTTGGGAGAAACCTTGTTCCAAAGAGGCAAATGTCTCTAGGGTTGACTTAATATCAGTCGGGGGGGGGGGGGTCAGGTTGTCTCCAGCATCTGGCAATTGAGATTTTGGCTGCTGCAAATATGAAAATGGCCAATTGTTTCAGGGGTTTGGGGATTTTCACAGGAAAAATATGGAGGAGAGCAACTTTAGGTTCCTTTGGGAGTAAGATTCCAGTTGATATGCACATCTTGTACACCTCTTCCCACATTTTCTCTAGTCCTGGGCATGTCCAACAAGTGTGTAAGTCATTTCCTACCTGTCCACAGTTCCTCCAGCACAAAGGTGAGTGAGTCAAGGACATCTGTGCCAGCCGCAGGGGAGTATAATGCCATCTAATTAAGATTTTAACATAAAGCTCTACTGAATTAGCACAGTGTAGTGTGTTCTTAGTGAGTTATAAGGTGTGCACCCAGGTCTTGTCAGAAATTGTACATTTTAGGTCTTGTGCCCAGGCCTTCAGCTGACAGACATCTCCAGACACCAAATCCTTCATAATTAAACTATAGTGGACAGAGAAGGGCTGAACCTGAGTCAAGCCCAACTGCCATCTCCCCTCCCAGACAGAACGCTGTCTAAGATTCGATTTTTGGAAGCCCCAGCTAGTGAGGCACTTATGGAGTCTAAGACATTCAAATTGGAACCATGGAGGCAGGAGGTCCCAATCTTCTGGTAGTGGGTCAGCTAGCTGTAGTATGTTCTGTTGGTATAGGTCGGAAACATGAGAAATATCCCATGTCCTCCACTGTGCCACATGCAAATTCGGAAGGCCACGTATTAGGCCGGAGATAGAGTTAATTGGGAACGGATGGGGAGCTATCTCAGTATAGTGTCTGATAGATTTCCAAATGGCCAGGTTTTGCCTAATTATAACATTTTGGATATTTAATCGGTTAACTTGAAAATCCGGAATCCAGGGTTGGTCACCTAGGGTGATTCCCAGTGGGAGAGAAAATTGTTCGACTTTTTTCCATCTCTGGAGATTGTCCACAGAAACCCAATCAGAGATATGAGTGAGGCAAGCTGCCTCATAGTAGATGGAAAGGTTAGGGAGAGAGAGCCCACCTAGATGAAAAGGTTTTTGTAATGTTTTCTTGGAAACTCTAGGTTTCTTCCCCTGCCACACGTACTTCATGATCAAAGCATTGAACCTATCTAAGAGATCCCTGGGTAGATTTATCAGGAGGCACCCGAAGTAGTAAAGTATTTTTGGCAAAATTGACATTTTAACTGATGCAATGTACCCCAACCAGGAGACGTCTCGGAAGATCCAAGAGCTGAGCGTACCTCTAATCTCCCATAAGAGTTTATCATAGTTCTTCTCCCTCACTATGTTGATATCGGGACCTAACTGGACTCCCAGATGAGTGAAAGTTTCTGATGCCCAATTAAATTGATAGGAATCTCAAAGGATTTCCAGCTCAAATTGTGGGATATATATGGGCAGGGCTTCTGTTTTGGAGACGTTAATCTTGTAGAAGCTCAAAGATCCAAAATGGGTGATTAGGTCAAACAGTGCTGAGAGTGAGCCCAAAGGATACATTATAAAGAGGGTGATATCGTCTGCGAATAGTGCTATTTTCTCTCCTCTTCCGCCTACATTCTCGGATTGGCCTAAGGGAGCGCCTCGTATCAGAGGTGACCGTCTGATAGTTTGGGACAGAGGCTCAATCGCCAGAGCAAATATTAAGGGTGAGAGAGCAGCCCTGTCTTGTCCCGTTAGTGATGGGGAAATCTGATGAGAAAATTCGAGACCCTTAACCCTAGCATAAGGGGAGCTGTATAAGGCTTGAATAGCTGTGACAGTATCGTTAGGGAACCCGAACTGTAGTAACACTTCCCACAATTATTCCCATCTGACCCTGTCAAACGCTTTCTTCGCATCTAATGACAGGGCCAGAATGGGGACTTCTAGTCTGTTCACTTCTGTGAAAATGTTTAATATCCTCCTAGTGTTACCTGGGCCCTCTCTGCCCCATGTAAACCCCTCTTGATCTGGATCAAGTAAGGTAGGTATGAGGAGACGTAACCTATTGGCCCATATTTTAGAATAGAGTTTCACGTCAATGTTGATGAGTGAGATGGGACGATAACTGCTACATTGAGACGGGTCTTTGTTAGGCTTTGGAATGGTGAGAATTGTGGCCTCCAATAATTCGCCCACTGTCCTTAGCCTCTGAAAAGGCTTGCAGTAGGAGTGGTGAGAGGAAGGCCCGGAAGGTCTTTTAAAACATGGCCGGAAATCCATCTGGTCCCGGGGTTTTACCGTTTTGGAGCTGGCTGATAGCCCCCTTTAACTCTATGGCGGACAGTGGAGCGAGAAGTGAATCTACATTAGCCACCGTTAATGTGGGGAGTCCCAAATTTTTTAGAAAGTCTCTTATTTTGTTTCGGATGAGAGGGTCCTCGGCTTCAGTTTTATGAAGATTATACAGTTCAGAATAGTAAGCCGCGAAGTCTTCACCTATATCTGGGGGACATGACCTGCCGGCCCTCCATCTCTATAGAAAGAATACAGGAGCTTGCGCACCTGCATCAAAGTTTACGTGCCAGGAGAGTAGTCACTTTATTCCCCTGATAATAGAGGAGCTGCTTAAACCTATGTATCACCTCTTGGATCTGTTTAATTTCTAGTTTTTTTTATCTGATTATGGAGGGCGTTGACCTCTGAGGTTGTCTCCTGAGTGGTCTTAGCTTTGTTGAGCCTTTCTTTAGTTCGAAGGTTAGCAACCAGAAGGCCCAGCGGGGCACCCTTTAATTGTTTAATGTTTGTGAATACAGACTCCTCTGATATAGGCTTTCAAAGCTGCCCAGATCATCTGCTGGGAGGTGATAGAATCAGAGTTATGGGTCAAATATTCTTGGATAGAATTTTGGATTAGGGGCAGAAAGTCTGGGTCTGTCCAGAGATGGTCCAGCAGTCTCCAGCCTGGGCAAGTTGACGTGATCAGATTAGAATCAAGGGAGAGTATCAGAGTGTCATGGTTAGTCCAGGAGCAATACTTAATTGTGGTCTCATGAATTTTATTAAGAGTCCATGTGTCTGTGAAAAATTAGTCCAGTCTGGAGTAGGACCTGTGTGGCCTAGAGAAAAATGTGTAGTCCCTAGAGGTGGAGTGACATGCTCTCCAAGTATCATATAGGTTGTATTGTGAAATAAGGTCTCTGATTTTTTTGCTTTGGTAATTGAATAAGAATCAATTGTTTTATCAGCACTAATTTTTTTATCTAGGGAGGGGTCCCAGGGTCATGTTAAAGTTCCCCCGACTAGTAGAGTCCACGACTTAAGTCTATCAATATTCCGGAGTAAAGCCTTCAGGAACCTAGATTGATTTTGGTTCAGGGCATATATGTTGACAAGCGTGAAAAGTTGGCCATCTAATTTACAAATTAAAACAAGGAACCTGTCTTCCGGATCTGACTCCAGATATATGTTTTCAAAGCTGACTTGTTTATGGATGAAAATGGCAACCCCTCTCTACTTATCAGAGTGTGAGGCCGAGATATAGTGAGTATAGTGTGAGAACTTGAAAATCTGTGGTGCGGTAGATAACCAATGGGTCTCCTGTGCGAATATAATTTTGACTCTGTTAGTATGCATATAATTGTTCAGAAGGCTGTGCTTGGTAAAATAATTTAGACCCTTACAATTAAGTGAAGCAAAGGTAAGAGTGTTAGGTTTCTGATCCATGTAGGGGAAGGAGAGGAGCAGTGGGAGGGAGGGAATGGGAACAGGACAAAAGATAGAAAAAGAAAAGAGAGAGCAAGAGAAGAGAGAGGGGGAAGATCCTCTCTACCTACCCGAGGGTGCTGCTGCACAATCGGTACTTGAAATAATAGTAAGCTGGGCATTGAGGTATCTATGTATCAATGTGTGACCTTGACAGGGATGTTAAGGAAACGAGCAACTGTCTAACATGGTGACAAAAGACAGCAGAAGTTAAAGATAAAAACTTATACCAAACCAACTCAATATTTAAGAAATTTGGTGGCACTATTCACCACTTAACAAGGAACTAATAGATTTACCTGGGGGAAGCAATCTAGTTCCTTGATCTCATCAAGATGAGAAATACAAAATTGGGGGGGTACAGAGGGGGAATCTATTACATAGACTACAGGGTGACTTCTCAAATGAGGCGGTTGAGGGGCTATGAGGGGAAAGAGGAAGGGGCAATGTGGAGCCTATTAGCTCCAAATTAACATAGAGAACAATCCCAACTAGAATGAGAACAATAACTTTATTGGGGAGATTATATTCTGGTGTTCCGGTCGTAAGACATTAAAGAGGGGGATCTATCCATGCTGTAAAGTGACATGGTCTGTTGATATTGCCGCATCAATCGCCTAGGCAGATGTCAGGGGGTTAAGCATGAGTACAGGGTAGTCTACCACTGGGATAGGAGATGATTGTTCTACAGCTGGAGTATGTACACAGCAGTGTGTACTTCCAAAAATTTGCCTACCCTACACAGGAACGTATAACTTCTAGTTAGGGTCATGGGAAGATATGTGTACAAGTTTAAAGTTTGTTATAGAAAGGTGTATGTATCTCCCTGTACTTCATGTTCAGCAAGGTGGAGCCCTGAAATGCTAGTGTTCTAGGTGTGTTACTCTACCTATTGGGTTTGAGCGGGGGTCGCAGCCTCCCTTGAAAGGAGGTCTGGATATTTTAGAAGGAGTCAACCGACTAGAGACTAATACAGGGTAACAGGCTCTAATATCTCTACTAGGTAGCTCCCAATCTATTGATCTAGCTCTCCTCACAGGACCTAAGGGGTTTTCATCACTGAATGGTGAAGGACCTCAGGACCAAAAGAACAACATTCAAACATAAACCATTAAAACAATATTACATTGAGATTAATGATAACAACAATAAACAATAATCTGGTGTGCCCCATTAGAAGAGCTTAAAATAAGGCATTGCAATCAACCTATCTTATAAATGAAAACAATGTCACTAGTACTCAGTGTTGGCTGAGGGGGTCTATCTCAGAATAAGAGGGTTTGAGTTCAGGGGTCTAATTGGGTAGGAAGTGTTTCCCTGACTAGGTCCTAGTGTAGTGTGTGAAGGATCATCTTGGCCCAGAGTGTATCTGGGTCCAATACAAGGATTGTCTCTCACCTTATTACTCGACTCTAGGGATCTAGGGAGGTGGATAAAATAAGCCACCCCTAGAAGGGTGGCATTATGATTTGTATTACTGTGGCAGGGTATTACAAAAATAAGTAGCAAAGATATGTTACTTCTCATCAGAGACCTCCCAGATGAATTTACCTCTCTTCACAGTACAACCCTACACACTGGGATTGTGGGGCTACGGATGTATACAAACAAAATAGTCTACTCAGGCAAATATGGTCAATAATTGAAAACTAGCCAAGTGAGTGTGATTTTTAATTGCTGCTGAATTTAAGTATCATAAGATACACAAGTCTCTTAGGTGGGGTCATTTTCTCCTATGAATTAGGCTTGCACAAGAGGGAGGGATGTAGCTAGATAAGGGCTAACACTAATCAGGTATGGGGTTAAATCTCCAACCTCTAGAGCCCACTTAATCACCCTAAACCTCCCAGCAGTCCATATGGGACCATTTTCTAAATAGCATAAGGCCTTAGAACTAAATAAGTGAAAATGGTACTTAAACATATGAGCAGGAGTACTCTTGGAAAGTGTAAACTGCAACAGCAAATAGATGAACCTACCTCGTTTGGGGCTTGGTAACAAAAAAAACATCTCAATTACCAACACTTTCATATGGAGACAGTATTCACTAAATGGCTGTAGGGATTACTTATGTCCAGTTCAAAGCAAGAGTCCTTCAGATTAAATGTCCTTTCCTGAAAGATTGGAAAGAGGAGCTGTTCAAGTATCTTTTGGGCCTTGACCTACGATGAATCTTTGCAGAAGAGGTGCCCATTCTGGAGCCGAAACTTGGAGTTGATGGGGCTGTCCTGGGTTACCCTGAATGGTTGCGGTCCTCCTCAGGTCCCATTTTTTTAGAAGATCCATGCCATCATTGATGTTAGAGATGGTATGCAGCATCCCATTTCTATTGACAATGAGCTTGGTAGGGTATCCCAAGCAATACTTCACATTATGTTGTCACAGGACCTGTGTGAATGGGTTGAAGGATCGTCTCCTCTGCAGAGTGAACTGAGACAGGTCTCGGAACACTGAGATGGACTGGAATTTCTCAGGCAAGGTTGGTTTATTAGCTAGTTCTCTTAGGATCTTTTCTTTATGAATAAAGAAGTGGATCCTAGCTAGGACATCTCTGGGTTTATCTGCTGATATGTTCCATGGTCTTGGGGTGCGATGGACCCTGTCTAGGAGAAACCTTGGTGCATCCAAAGCCCTAGGGAGTTGCATACAATAGTCACTGATAAACTTGTCTAGCTCTGTCGAAGAAATCTCCTCAGAAACTCCTCTGAACCTTAGGTTGTTTCTTCTGGATCTGTCTTCCAGGTCAGAGAGTTTTAGTTCCAAATCTGAGATCTGGGCAGCCAAATTCTGAGAATAGGACAGTAAGTGCTCCTGATCAACAGCAAGGTCCTCCTGTTTCCTCTCTAGTGCCTTTGTTCTTTCTCCAATTGCCACTATATCTCTGCGTAATTCTGCTGCAGATACCTTAATGGCTTTAGTGAAAGAGTCTTGAAGGCTGGTCATTCGTTGAGAGAGGGTATCCATTATGCTGGCCGCGATGCTGTCCAGTGGAGGAGCTTCACTAGTGCTAGCTCTAAGAATAGTGTCAGTCTCTGGATTTTCTATAGATAGAGCCCCTTCAGGAGAAGAGTCATAGTCATCTCTGGAGGAGTGTTTGAAGTGATCAGCCACAGTCCTTCTGGGCGGTCCCTCAGGCTTAAATTTTTTTCTATTAGACTGGGACATATCAGGGTATATACAGCCAAAACTGAGCTTGGATCCGCTTGGTTAGGGTAGAATGCCTCACATCACATATAAGTATTTGGGATTGCTGGCCTCACTCCCCCCGTGTGCCCATTCGCCCCACTAGGTCATCCTTTAGCACATCTTAGTCCGTGGAGAAAGTCTTATTTTCCAGAGTATAGGGTAGCTTCTCTCCCTGGGGGAGGTGTCATCTAATGTCAATGTGGGTAAATGGAACGTAGATATGACCCACCGAGAGGACCTCGGTGGGAAATGAAAGGGGAGAGGCTTCTATGGATGAGCCTGAGGGCTGGAACAGGGAGACTGCTTCAAGGAAACCACAGTAGTCAAACACTTGAAATGAGAACTATCAGTGCAGGGTACCACAGGGGGTCGATTGTTCACAGCTACAGATCCCCTTTCCTTCCTCAATTATACCTGTCTTTGTCTCGTGCCTGTACACTAGGGCCTTTTACTACCCCTTGGGTATCTGCCACTATGTGGTTTATTTGGTTTTCAAGGTCTCTTACTCCTCCACCCCAGCAGCTCCGACCACTTTCTCTTTTATGTAAATGCTAAGTCTTTTGTTTATTTTATCTTTTAATGTTTCTTTTAGGCTGTGAGGGCCTCAGCTACCACATGGGACAACTATAGAGTCACACAAGGGAGGGCAGCAAAATGTACTGCTTACAATAGGAAGGTAAGGGGCAAATGAGAGGATCTTACCCACTGCTAGAGGTCTGGAGGAATGTCTCAGGGCCTGGATGTCTGCAATCCGTTGTGGTGTTGGGAGCCCTGAACACAAGATGGCGGATGTGTTCGTGCCAAAAACAAAGTGGGTAAGAACCCCCTCTTTCAGGAACACAGCTAGACTCTTGGTGAAATATAATAAAATAGGAGTGTATTTGACTATAATTATGGGCTAAATTAGGAGTTTTTAGAGAGTTAGGTGGAGAGCTCCCACGTCTGACTAGCTTGACGGTTAGCTCTGCCCCCCCTAAAAATAATAAAATCTTGATTGAAGAATATTCTTCCGGAAACCTTAACTTTACCACCTCCTTGCTCTTAACGTAGGCAAAGAGAATGACTGGAGTTGGAGGGAAGGGAGGTGATATTTAGCAGCTTTGCTGTGGTGCTCTTTGCCTCCTCCTGCTGGCCAGGAGTGATATTTCCAATAGTAATTAGAGATGATCCATGGACTCACTGTGTCATTAGAAAGAAAAAAATACAATTCCCTGGTACTGAAAGTGAAAAATATTTGCACTATGTGTATTATGCACTTTAAAGGGACAGTCTAGTCCAAAACAAACTTTCATGATTCAGATAGGGCGTGTAATTTTAAACAATTTTCCAATTTACTTTTATCACCAATTTTACTTTGTTCTCTTGGTATTCTTAGTTGAAAGCTTAACCTAGGAGGTTCATATGCTAATTTCTTAGACCTTGAAGGCCGCCTCTTAAGAATGCATTTTAACAGGGTTTTCACCACTAGAGGGTGTTACTTCATGTATTTCATATAGATAACACTGTGCTCATGCACGTGAAGTTACCTGGGAGCTATCACTGATTGGCTAAACGGCAAGTCTGTCAAAAGAACTGAAATAAAGGGGCAGTTTGTAGAGGCTTAGATACAAGATAATCACAGAGGTAAAATATATATAAATATAACTGTGTTGGTTATGCAAAACTGGGGAATGGTTAAAAAGGGATTATCTATCTTTTAAAATAATAACAATTCTGGTGTAGACTGTCCCTTTAAGAAAAAATGGATTCTGCACAATTTTATCATGTCTGTTAGCGCACGTTGGTTGTAGTGCTTGTATTACAAGTTGAAAGTAAATGTTATTGCTTGAACATAATATATATATATATTTATATATATATATATATATATATATACACACACATATAAACACATAAATACATTTGTATACATATATAGACATACTTTATATTTAAGTGTACTAGAGCCCTTTGCAGTCAAGTAGATGCAGATGTATGCAATATTTATGTTTAATAAAGTGTTATACTGTGTATTTTACTGTAAATATTTGACATTTCAATGTTCTATGTAATTTTAAATAGTTATTCCTATCTATATATATCGATACCTGTATATAATCATGTATACAGTATATATTTAGTTATAAATATATATTTGCTGGAAAAAAATAGTACTTGTAAATGAAGACAAAATCATAGTTGTGACAAGCTGAAATCAAAGGTTTGGAGAAAGGCAGCATAATCAAACAAGCCACGGTCAGTACACGGCAAAACACACTGTAGAGACAAAGCTGGATTACTGCTAGGAACAGCCACAATATATTCTATGGATTATGTTTTTTTAATAGTTGGTAAGGGAAGGACAAGAACTGTATTCAGTAAATATCTTCATATATTCAGTGTCTTTGCACCCTAAAATATAATTACTAAACACAGATTTAACACCTGGTTTGCCATAGTTTTCAACAGTGGGCATCATACATCTTTAATGCTGATTATTGAAAATATCACTAATTTCATGGTTTCATACTTTAAGGGCCAGATTAAAAGTGGAGTGCTAAATAACGCTTTCTAGAAAGTGATATTTGCGCTCCACTTTGTAATACCGGTGCACGTTAACGCAAAGCCGTGTTTATATGTGTTAAATACATATAAATACATAATACATATAACAGACACTCAGATCAACTGAAAAAACTATTAGTTGATAGAAGCTACAATAGGAAGACTCTAGAGTATACACAAAAGTGTGTGAGAGAAATGGACCGAGATTTACTTCTAAAAGATAAAAGCAAAAACGATGATGCAAAAGGTAAAATAGTCTTCTCCACACAATTTAACAATCAATATCATAAGATCTGTAACATAGTAAAAAGATACCTTCCAATTTTAGAGAAAGAGAATTCATTAGCTCACATATCTAATAATGGAGTAAAATTTGTCTCTAGGAGAGCTAAAACTATAGCGCAATATGTTAACAAAAATTTCTCAGATTCACAAGGAGAGATGACAGCCAGTGCAGATATGTGGCTATCCCCTAAGAAAGGTATCTTTAAATGTGGAGTAAGACCATGTAAAAGCTGTAATTATGTGAAGACAGGGAATATATTTGAATCGTTTACTACAAAACATGAATTTAACATTTTTCAGCATTTTACATGCCAATCTGATTCTGCTGTATACTTAATAACTTGTAAGCTGTGTGGCAAACAGTATACAGGTAGAACTATTAGAGCTGTGAAAGAGCGTATACGTGAACACCTTTCTATTGAGGCGAGAGAACCCAAAACTCCAGTGGCTAAGCACTTCACAACACATAGATATGGAGCAAGTTATGATATTGCCATGCAGGATCAAATACTAGCTTTATTTCAGTTCCAGGTGATCGATAGGGTACCCAAGAGAATTTCTGGGGGGGACAGGTTAGCAAAACTCAATAGGAGGGAAGCCTTCTGGATCCATAAGTTGGAAACCGGTTTCCCAAAAGGCATGAATAAAATATGGGATTTACAATTGTATACCGGCAACTAAGGTTTGATGAGCCTACCCTCCTATGAATTTCAAACAAGAAAGATGGCTAGTTCTGAATTAGAATTCTCCAAAATATACTGGTACACATTATGTGTTAATCTTTGATACAATTTTCAATAAAAATAAAAATATCAGTGAGATATATTAGCAACAACATGGATTATGAATAACTATGCTCCCACTGATAAAATATAAAATATAAAATCCTTTCTTTATGATAGATTCAATTCTTTATCTCAGAAAGTCGAATAAGAGTTAGAAATAAAAATAAAATGGAAATAATTATAGAGGAAACATAGAAATATTGATATTTAGCTAGCTCATATTTTGAGACATCTTAAGTTTACTTCCACAAAGGAATCTACTCAGAACCATCAAAAGTTGAAATAGGATATCTAAAATTTTATAATTTAAAAAGTTTGTGAGGAATTATATATATGTACCTCAGTTAGCTCACACTATATGCAATTTTCGAATTCAAATATATCTTGAAATATGGGTAGTCATTAATTCCATAGCATTTTGCATAACACTGTTCATGGTCAGCAATTACTCCTCTTTGTATATACTAGGAGTTACCAACCAAATTACCAACTGGTTTAATTTAACAATATAAAACTTTTTTCCATAGAGAATTTCTTATTCCCTCACTTTTGAAAATATTTTTCTGTTTTTAATGAATGTAAATAACTATGTTATCACTATGAATGTTTATTTAGAAATATTTGTTAAAGTGATCGTGTTAAACCCTTGTTCATAAAAAGTCCTTTGTTGAAAAGACATGTAGGCTAATTTTTGGCCACATAGGGTTAACACTACCATTTTGAATAAATAGCATGTATGGGAAGCAGCTGCTATCCCTGATGAAGTGCTCCCTGTGAGCAGGAAACGCGTCGGAAGCAGCCTTTTTTCTCCCTGTGTGTATGGGTAACTACTATGGATTGTGCTTGTATATATTTTAAAGGATGAAATAAAGTCTTGTTTTTTATGAATAACCATTCTTTTGTGCTGCCTGCATCTATTCAATACCCCCCTTTGAATGAATTTAATACATATGAACACAGACACACACACACATATATATAAATATAAATATATATATATATATATATATATATATACACACACACACACACACACACACACATATACATATTTAGACATGTATATATATATATATATATATATATATATATATATGTATCTTTATGTTAAAGCCCTTTGTTTGCCTTTTTTTTACTAACACTCGAGACCTCATATTTTGAGCCCTTATAGATTTTTATTGCAATTTTTATTTTAAATAATTTTTAGTCAATAGTTTTATTATGAGTGTAACTGTACTTTTAAATGTATTTTTGATGTTTTTTGTGCAATTTTTTAATCAAGAGTAAAAGTTAACCAGAGCTCTGAAGTCATGCTATCCTGACTCATGTTAAATTCAATTGTGCTTGTTAGAACACATTACATTTAAACTTGTAATAGGCACACTACTCCCGGCGTGCACGCTTTTGCACATCAGTTAGCACACCACTCGTAATCTAGCCCTAAACTATTTCATAAATGTATTTTATGGTTACCTTAACACTTATTGCAGTGCCATTATGAGCAAAAGGGAAACAAAAGAAAAAGAAAAAATGTTAGAATGCATTGTATTAAAGGTGAAGACACTAAAATAAGTCATACATGTAATATACAATAAGGTAACACAATATAAAATATTGTAATACAGACAACATAGTACATAATATTGTAGGTTGGTACAAAGCATTCCAGAAAAAGAAAAAAGAAGAAGAGCACAATATGTAGATAGAATACCAAATATTTGTTAAACCTCCAAAATGATAAATGATGCCACTTTTGGACCTCCTATCTAAATAAACAAGTTATTGGAGGTAAGTACCAACTAAGGAGACCACTTTTGGATCTCAACTGAATAACCTCATTTTCTGTTTTTACTGTTATATAAACATAGTGAATACAACAATAAAGGGACCTTCCACTAGGACAAAATATTCAAATAGCAGGTGATAGCATCTGATTTGTGCTAGTGTATACATTGTTATGAGGTACCATCAGGGTCGGCTCTAAGGGGGGGCATTGGGGGGCAAAAATAAGTGATTTTTAATTTTTTTATTTTTTTTTTACATTTTAAAAGTGACGGAACGTCCAGGGTACCAAATGTTGCATCAACCATTTGCAGCCACTGGACCCTGGAGATCCACCACTGGAGGGCCCAGCTAATCTCTTTACTCTCCTCTATTTACAATCAGATAACAAATAAAGTTGCATTTCCCTGCTGGTGCTCTCACAGTTAACCTAGGGCTTGCAATGCCCCTCCTCCTGCTAGCCCACTTACTACAGAGCTGAAGTGAGATGATGACATCATCAGACCTCTGCAGGAAGTGCTGGGAGAAGCTAATAGTCAGTGAGAGGGAAGGCAGAAGTAATTTTGTGAAAACACAGCTGTATAATCAATGTGTGTGTGAGAGTAGTATCCCTTCCCTATTGTGCTTTATATCCTGGCAGCCACAGATAAAGAAGCAAATTGGGAATTCCTTGGTTTCACCACTGCAGGTCACACAAAACAAGTGTGCATTGTGCCTGCTTTATCTGCAGTGATCAGTGTAAAATGTGTGTCAGAGTATAGGTGCTCAAATACACACACTTCAAATGTAGCTGTGGGACAATGAGTGAAATAGCCTTATGTTTATTATTTACATGTTTCAAAACATCTCCTATTTGTCCCCAAGGTTGTTTTATTATATATATAATATAACTAAAATGGAACCTGTCTTTTCCCAAATAACAGCATTGCCACCACCAGGAAACACAACAGCGCAACTGGAAGAAACCCCAGGAGAACATGCCCTGGTGGCACAAATAGGCACGGTGACCTATACACAGGACGATGCAGCGAGGATACTATTCGCCCCAATCAACAGAAGTACTGGTGAGACCCCTATAAATTTATACCACAACTTACTAAAACTCAAAAAACGTGAAATAGATCTCATGTTACATGGTAGCTATCTATCTGAATACTACAGACTTAGCCATATACCCAGGGGATTCAGGGTTAAAAACATCCCCACGATAGGACGCGATAACCCAGAGTTCAGAAGGAAGTGGTGCCATATCTTAAATAAGTGCTCTCTAGATCTAGTACTCCTAGTAATTGAAGAGGTTACAAATATACTAGGAAAGGTTA
This sequence comes from Bombina bombina, assembly GCF_027579735.1. NCBI lineage: Eukaryota > Metazoa > Chordata > Amphibia > Anura > Bombinatoridae > Bombina > Bombina bombina. The sequence goes on from NC_069500.1 coordinate 1,368,882,799, forward strand.
AGATAGAAATATCAACATTTGAGGAGGCACATAACACCACACTCACACTAGACCAACAGGAAAACTGGCTACTTAAGTTAAACCAACAGATAGAAAAATATAAAACAGACTTAACAGTGTTCAAAAATAGAAAACTTGACTCTGTCAATGCAGATTATACTCACGGAAGGGTATATAAATGGTTAACTAACTCCACAGAAGGTAGAAATAGGAGAACCTATAGACCCAGACGAGTACAATTTGCAACAATAGACACGAGTGGGGCTGAATCGTCCGAAACAGATACTAACACCTCACATACGACCTCTATGTCACCAGGTACATACACACCACAAACAACACGAGGGGACACATATGTACATAGGGGACATTCCACCCCAGAGCGCCATTTTTTAGGGGTAACTACCAGGTCACGGGGAGGAGGAGGAGACAGAGGCCACACATCAGGAGGGCGGGGAGGAAGATACAGGCCAGCACGCCGCAACAGAATGAGGACATAGTAGTCAATCTCAGTGAACACATACTAACTACGGCAGAAAGACAAGTCCTCAACAAAGGCCTAACATTCATACCAAGCCATAACACTCCAGAATTAGAACTTAAAATAGATATGTACAAACATAATAGAGTGTTAAAAATTAAGGAATTCTTCCAAGACACCCCCACACAAGAGACAGGAAAGACTTTATTAGATAAATGCAAAAAGGCAAGTACATTTGAACCGCACAGCAATAGTGCGTCAACTAAGACTTACATAAGACTTACCACACAGGACTTTGAATCAGTAAGAGTTAATAAAAAATGGACACACAACTTAACACAAGAAGAAAGGCAAGCCATCAAAACTTTGCAGGATGATCACTCATTGGTCATTCGCCCCGCAGACAAGGGTGGGGCAATTGTCCTTTTGAACTATTCAGACTATAGAGAGGACATCCTGCAACAGTTAGGCGATGTCGAAACATATACTACCCTAACAAGAGACCCCACGGGCAAATTCAAGCATGAACTTGACCAAGTTTTAATACTTGGTGTCCAGCAGGGATATCTTAATGAAAACTTATATGAATTCTGTACTACAAAATACCCAAAAGTGCCAATCCTATATACCACGCCCAAAATCCATAAAACCATGGATAGACCACCAGGGCGACCAATTGTGTCGGCGGTACAATCCATGACACAACCAGTAGCACAGTTACTTGACATACTACTGCAACCCACAGTGAAAAAAACCATGTCTTATATCGCCGATACAAATGACCTCATACGTAAATTGGGGGATGTTGCTGTGGAGACTAGGGACATCCTGGTAACCCTGGATGTCAACAGTCTCTACACCATCATCCCTCATGACAAAGGACTCGCAGCAGTCAGGAACCATCTCATTGAAGATAGAGAGTATGAGGGACCCCCAATTGAGTACTTTATGACACTCATGCAATTTTGTCTCACACATAACTATTTCCGCTTTGAGACACAATACTACCTGCAGACATCAGGCACGGCGATGGGGTCAAACATGGCCCCATCGTATGCCAACATATATATGTCTGAGTTTGAAAAGACATATCTGTGGAGCAAAGATATAACATCTATAATATTCTATGTAAGATATATAGATGATGTCTTTTTAATTTGGAGGGGAGGACAAGACACACTATTAGATTGGTTCCAATACATTAACAACACGAACACACCGGTGCGATTTAAAATAACACACAGTGTAACAGAAGTACATTTCTTGGACCTAAATGTATACATACAAAATGGTACATTAGGCACTACACTGTATTATAAGCCCACCGATAGGAACTCCTTACTATGTGCCACTAGCTGTCACCCACCAGCGTTACTCAAGGGAATCATTAAATCACAACTGATGCGAGTAATACGCAATAACACAGATAAAGCCACAGGGGTCTCCCAACATCAATATATGAGGGACAAATTCATACAACGGGGATACAAAAAGAACATGGTAGATACAATCGTACAGGAACTACTACCGTACACACAGACAACTCTTATGAACAAAGAACAAAACAAAGATACATCTAATAGGCTCATAATGGCAACTACATTTTCACCAAATACCAGTGAGGCTGGTAAGATCCTAAGGAAACACTGGCCCATGATACAATCGGACCCAAAACTAAGATTTGCTCATAACCTCACACCAATGATTGCATACAGGAGGGGCACAAATCTAAGGGACCTGCTAGTCAAAACAGACCCCAAAAAATGCTATCTTAAGAAAGAAAAGGTTAACATCAAAGGTTCATATAAATGCCTGGGCTGTACCACATGTAATGGCCTAATAGCCACTAAGACCTTCCACCATCCGCACACTAACAAAGTGTATCACATCAAACACTCTATGTCGTGCAATACCACACATGTAATCTACCTACTCTACTGCCCATGTGCCAGATTCTATATTGGCAAGACCAGTGGGACGCTACGCGAAAGAATGGCCAACCACAGGTGGGCGATAAGGGTGGCACTTGATACAGGCAGTTCAGATCAACCTGTAGCCAGACATTGCACCCAAAAACAACATCAAGTCTCAAGCATCAGATACATCTTAATTGATCACATCCCCCAGCTGGACAGAGGAGGGGATCGCAATAAAGCCCTTCTCAGACGAGAGGCAGAATGGATGTATAGACTGGGGACAATATATCCAGGGGGGCTGAATTCAGCACCTGATTTTAAGGCACTGGTATAGGTAGGAGACACAAACAAAGGTACGATGGCCGGACACTGTGCACCAGATCAAGGAAAGACTGAGACACAGACCCCAAGGGGGGGTAGTGCCCTAGTCATAAACCTATGATTGGAGCAGGGGGAGACATGAAAGTGCCTCCCACTACTCCTGGAGTAAGACATAGTAAAGGCAGGTTACCAGTAAACAACTACTCCCATAACCTTGATACACAGTAGCCTATTACAACAAAAAGACAAGCACAGAACATGGATATCATCTAAAGACACAGCAAGATGGAAATAGAGTGTTAATCTAAAGAGGAATGGCAACTTATATATGCAGATCCGGTGCATAGAATTCTAGGAGACAAGTGAACCACAGTGGAACTTTCGAAGATCCCCCATATAAAGAGACAATCTTAGAAAAACCAACAAAAGATAAAACCGTAGAGGAGAACAAAAAAGATATACTAAGAGGACAAGTTACATCTAAATATATAAAATATCAGGATAGCAAAAGTAAAATTGGGAAACTATATGTCAGAAATGTATGTGTAAATAATTTAAGCTGTATATAGGCACAATTTGACTACTAGCCTCTAAGTAGACACAATCTAAGATAAAAGAGTCTAAGACAAGAGGGGCTGAGTAACGTAATAGGTATATTTAGGATAAAGATAAATAAACATGCATAATATATACAAATAGACAATGTAAATAATATGCAGTGGGGTAACAAATATACAATAAAGTATAAGTACAATGATGAAATAAATGGGATGTCTTATCAATATGGCCATATAGAGATCGTAAGACACATAGAGAATGCACAGTCAGCACTACTGGGTAACCATGGTAACTGAGACAAACATAAAGGGCACAGTAAACACAAGTAGATCGCAAATGCACACATAAATGTAAATACCCACATAGTGACATAGATACACCATATAGAATACACAAAGAAAGTGGATAGTAGTGATATAAAGCAGGCACAAATTAATCTAACACACCAATGCAAGATTAGTTAGATTACGTTGTAGTGGCGATAAGTCAGTGCATCACAAGATCACAAGAAAGATAAGGAGACACACTGTCTATGTAAGTGTAATAGACATATAGTAAACACAATTTGAAGCATGATTAGGAAATAATCAAAAGTTGCACGTATAAGATATATTGTAAATATTAGAAACCGGAAGTCACATGACACTAGGCACTTCCGGTCACAAATCACTGGAACGCATAGTGCGTTCCAAACACGAGTGGTTGGCGGTTTTCTGGAACACCAAGAGATACACAGGTTGTTAACATTTGATTAATTGGTTTGTTTGTATAAATATATGTTATGTTACACTTGAGTGTTATGCTGATGATGGGGACAAGCTCCTCGAAAACGTTCCATTAAAAAGAGAATTTTGTTGATCTCACTTTGAAAAAAGACCTGAGAGTGCTGTCATTTGTATTGGAAATATTTAAAGCATCATAGCACCCAGGCAGACGACTTTTGGAGGGTATATCCTGTGTGGTATGGACGGTATTATATATATATATATATATATATATACATACACACACAATACACACACTGTGTGTATATATATATATTGTTTGTGTGTGTGTATATATATATATATAATAATATATATATATATATATATATATATATATATATATATATATATGTGTGTGTATATACATATATACCGTGTGTATGTGTGTGTGTGTGTATATGTGTCCACTGGCTGTGTCATATGTGGGAGACATTCCTGAGATATGACCAATGTAACCCCGGCACTGCCATAAATCTGGTAAATGTAACTGCTGCGGCACTGCCAGACATCTTATAAATGTAACCCCTATACTCCTTGAGATATGACACATGTAACCGCTGCACTTCCAGAAATATAAACTCCTGCACAGCCAGAGATCTGATAAATGTAACCCCTGGACTGCCACAGTAGGTCTGCTCTTATTTTGACTCTCATACATGCTTTTTAAATGCGTGCCCCCTCGTGAAAAAAAAATGCCCCCCCATTTCATTCGTTCTGCAGCCGACCCTGGGTACCATCTTGTTAACCTTAATGGACAACCTAGTCGCAATGGATACTATATAATGTAGAAGTGGCTTCCTAGAGGTTAACAATATACCGTAAAGAGTAGGTAAGAATGTCCACCTAATAAGCAGGCATTTAGATGTGTATAAAGAGATATGTGTCAGCTATTACTCAGAATCTGTACATTCAAGCTCAAGGAGAGTATACTATTACAGAACTCTGCAGATATGTTAATCTATAAGTGATTACTGGCCATAGCACAGGGTGTCTCCAGATGAAATACTAAGGACATGCCACCTCGGCCGCAGGTAGCATGCCAGCAAGAAGTAATGGTTATAAATATAAATCATTGTGGTCTGATTCAACTCTATTTATTTGTAAATATTATGTACATGAGTCTATAGTTGGTACTCTTAAAGGGACAGTCTAGTATAAATTAAACTTTCATTATTCAGATATGACTTTTAATTTTAATCAACTTTCCAATTTAGTTTTATCATCAAATCTGCTTTTTTCTCTTGGTATTCCTAGTTTAAACTAAACATAGGTAGGCTCATATGCTAATTTCTAAGCCTTTGAGGGCTGCCTCTTATCACATGCTTTTTAAATCTCTTTTCAACACAAAGAGACAGAAAGTACACGTGGGCCATATAGATAACACTGTGTTCAGACACAGGGGGTTATTTAAGATTTAGCCCAAACCAATGCTAACTGCAAGACAATAGATAATAAACAGTCACAGTTATGTGATCAGGGGGCTGGAAGAAGGTTCCTAGATACAAGGTAATCACAGAGGTAAAAAGTGTATTAATATAACTGTGTTGGTTATGCAAAACTGGGGAATGGGTAATAAAGGGATTATCTATCTTTTAAAACAATAACAATTCTATGATAGACTATCCCTTTAACTTCACTTCTATGTGTAGTTAGGGCTTTAAATATATTTTGGCTCTTGTGGAATACCACTGTGGTCGACAACTCTATCCATCACATCTGGGAGCTGGCTGTAATCTTTACTGACATAATGTATGCTTATACCTTAATAAGACCTACTACTTCTAGTAACTTAATTTAGATACTATCTAAGTGGTAAGTATCAGTGGTAAGTATAAACTATTTTCTAAGCTATAATATGTGTTATATAGCCTACTGGGTATAGGCATATTAAGGGGAGACAGTGAATAATGAAATAATGGAGTTTGATAACCAACAAATACAATATATATATATATATATATATATATATATATATATATATATATGTACATAGAAGTGTGGCTTTGACACGTAGCTGATATGTTGATTTTAAATTATTGTTGGAGGTTTATATGGCGGATTATGAGTGCATACATACACAGTCCTCATGCAACAAGTGTTCTCAACACGAAATGTACTGCAATTGGCCAAGTTGAACTTCTAATCCAAATTTACTGAGAAGACCAGAAAAATAAAAACTTTCAGAGTTAGTGATACATGCAAACACTACTATAAGGGCTTTCATAAAAAGAGATAGTTCAAATGAGCTCAGCTAACTTGGAGTGTGAGCAGTATTACAGTTAGGATATGTGCTAGCCTTTGAATAACATAGGATGAGGAGATATATGTCATGGTACATAAAATCATTAGGTAAGTAAGCAACAAGTATTAAGTGCAAGTTAATAGAAACCTAATGCAGGGTGCAAATAACACACAATGGCCTCTAGTTATCAACATGTCTACTTACCTGCCTTCGCCGGCCCCAATATGCCCGCCTAAGCTCGCCTACCATCGCCGCCGCGGCCCTGAATATGCTCGCCAAATTTATAAATAAAGCTGTCAAAAAGCTGCGCACCAAGTGCGGGGCAATGAGCAGCGGACTGTGATAGTTATCACTCATCCGATCTCGCTGCTCTTCGGCTTTTCTACAGCTTTATTGCTAGCCTGTCACTAAGCACCCACACTAAACTACACTGTTCTACCCCCTATACCGGCGCCCCCGGAGCCCCCCGCAACTAACTAAAGTTAATAACCCATAAACCGCCGCTCCTAGACCCCGCCGCAACTATAATAAAAGTATTAACCCCTAAACTGCCGCTCCCGGAGCCAATCAGATTTTTCCTACCTTAATTCCGATTAGCTGATAGAATCCTATCAGCCAATCGGAAATTGAGGGACGCCATCTTGGATGATGTCACTTAAAGGAATATTCATTCAGCGAGTAGGCGTCGGTGGATGAAGATGGCTCCGCGTCGGCTGCTTTGAAGAGGGCTCCGCTCCGGATGGAGGAAGATTGAAGACGCCGCCTGGATGAAGACTTCTATCGGATGGAAGACCTCTTCAGCGCCCCTTGCATGAAGACTTTGGCCGCTGCGGATGTCCTCTTCTGTTCCATCGGTGGACGGCTGGCTGAAGACGCCTAAAGGTAGGATGATCTTCAGGGGGTTAGTGTTAGGTTTTTTTAAGGGGGGGTTGGGTGGGTTAGAGTAGGGGTATGTGGGTGGTGGGTTTTAATGTTGGGTGGGGTTGTATTTTATTTTTACATGCAAAAGAGCTGTTTACTTTGGGGCATGCCCTGCAAAAGGCCCTTTTAATGGCTGGTAAGGTAATAGAGCTGTTAACTTTTTTAATTTAGAATAGGGTAGGGCATTTTTTTATTTTGGGGGGCTTTGTTATTTTATTAGGGGGCTTAGATTAGGGGTAATTAGCTTAAAAATCTTGTAATATTTTTTTATTTTTTGTAACTTAGTTTTTTTTTATTTTTTGTACTTTAGTTAGTTTATTTAATTGTAGGTATTTGTAGATAATTAATTTAATTTATTTAATGATAGTGTAATGTTAGGTTTAATTGTAACTTAGGTTAGGATTTATTTTACAGGTAAACTATTTAATAACTATTCTACCTAGTTAAAATAAATACAAAGTTACCTGTAAAATAAATATAAATCCTAAGATATTTACAATGTAATAATTAATTACATTGTAGCTATCTTAGGGTTTATTTTACAGGTAAGTATTTAGTTTTAAATAGGAATAATTAATTTAATAAGAGTTATATTTATTTAGATGCATTTAGTTAATATTTAAGATAGGGGGGTGTTAGGGTTAGTGTTAGACTTAGGTTTAGGGGTTAATAATTGTATTATAGGTTGCGGCGGTGTAGGGGGGGCAGGATAGGGGTTGATAAATTTATTATAGGTGGCGACGGTGTAGGGGGGGCAGATTAGGGGTTAATAAGTTTAATATAGGTGGCGGCGGGGTCCGGGAGCGGCAGTTTAGGGGTTAAACAATTTATTTAGTTGCGGCGAGGTCCGGGATCCGCAGGATAGGGGTTAATAAATTTATTATAGGTGGCGGCGGTATAGGGGGGGCAGGATAGGGGTTAATAGGTATTATGTAGGTGGCGGCGGGGTCCGGGAGCGGCGGTTTAGGGGTTAATACATTTATTATAGTGGCGGTGGGCTCCGGGAGCGGCGGTTTAGGGGTTAGCATGTTTAATGTAGGTGGCGGCGGTGTAGGGGGGCAGATTAGGGGTGTTTAGACTCGGGGTACATGTTAGGGTGTTAGGTGTAGACACTTCCCATAGGAATCAATGGGATGTCGGGCAGCAGCGAACATGAACTTTCACTATGGTCAGACTCCCATTGATTCCTATGGGATCCGCCACCTCCAGGGCGGCGGATTGAAAACCAGGTACGCTGGGCCGGAAAAGTGCCGAGCGTACCTGCTTGTTTTTTGATAACTCGCAAAAGTAGTCAGATTGTGCCGAACTTGTGTTCAGAACATCTGGAGTGACGTAAGAATCGATCTGTGTCGGACTGAGTCCGGCGGATCGAAGCTTACGTCACTAAATTCTACTTTTGCCGGTGTGTAGGGCTTGATAACTAAGGCGAATCAGCCTCGCCACAAATACGCTGCGGAATTCCAGCGTATTTGCGGTTGACGGCTTGATAACTAGGGGCCATAACCTCATATTGAGACGATAATACAGTGCCTGTGTTACTAAAAAGCTTTGATAAATGAAGGCACTAGATTTAACTTTGATAACGGGAAGTGTTTCCATATTTAATGGGTAATAGATACAAATTTATAGTCCACATCAAAAGTTAACAGATCATGAGCTGAAAATACAGAATGTTAGTACTCCCTTAAAGCATGATGTTGTCTCTAAAATTTAAATCATTTGGCTACAGTCCATCTATTTTCCGTACCTATACTCATTAAAATTGGTCACTAAGCAACTTTGTAATTTGTTCACAAGGTCTAGCATACATCCCCTCTGAGGTGATTATTGCAATAAAGCAAAATGCATGTTCCATGTGGAGTTGTTCAAGCATTAAAGTCACCATAGAAAATTGAAAAGTCTATTTAAAACTAAGTTATAAGTGAGACATAAACAAGCCCCTAGAAAGCCGCTCAGTTGAAACCAGCATTTTGTCTATGTGTGTAACAGTAGGTAACCCCAGACACAGTGGGATGTTCTTATTAACCTTGGAAAAAAGTCCAGCGTATATGAGAGTATAGTGTTCTTTCTAAACACATTGTGTCATAGCCAGAAAGAGTGGTATGAGACATTGCAAGCCTTCTTATCCGATACCTGTTTTCCGTATTACCTCTGCATTCTTAAAGTTTAGAGGTGGCCCACCAGGGTCCCATTTTGATTGTAGTAGGTCCACACATAGAAGGGTGGCAAGAGGCGACAAATTTAAGGAAGAGTATAATACTTGCGCCTGTGAGTCTCCAATAAGTTTAAAGCTGTCCCCACACATGGACCCCATAGATACGCTCCCATAATCTCCTGGAGCACTGCAAAATTTGGTCGTCTCGGCCCAGCTACGTCTACACAAGCACCCAAGAGAGCAGCACGGCTCCTCTCTTTACTTTTTTAGTCATATGTATAATCTAGTCACAGCTGCCATTCTGCCTCCGTCCAAGATGACGATCTTCTTACTAGGATCCCACACATTTAGAGATTCTGGCTCTCTTATCGTGTCTGCCATGGTGTGCTCAGGTCTGTGACAGTAATCGCTAGGTGTCCTGGTTATACTTGTGGGTTGTGCTGCTTTTAAAAATTGCGGAGTAATTAAGAGTTTGCATAGGTCTGCTTCCAAGCTTCGGAAATAGTCCTTCATTAGCTTAACTATATTGTTTTCCCATTTATCGATGTCCTCCATTTTGCCGGTCAGCACTGCGTATCAGCACTAAATGGCTTTAGGTATATAACTGATTTACTAAGGTAGGTGGTTCCCTTCTTTAAAGTACACAGCCTACTCACGACTGTGACTCCCTGCTGTTAGGCTGGGGGGGGGGTGCTGAGATTCAACTTATGTCTGCTGCCAAGGGCCTCAGCAGTCTAGTTCAAGAGCCTTCAGTCATGTAAACACCATGTGAATTATCATTGGAATCCCCAAATCACCTAATATATATAAATAGTAGTTTTGTGGTGTCTGGATTGTTTGGTGTTGTAAAGATAACCAGCGGATTAACTATGTCATGTCAGGAGCTCCTAAAATTGTGACCATCCATGGCCGCCACCTAGACATGCCCAATGTTGCCTTTTTTTTAAACACAATATAGTATTAATAATATCATTACTTCCATGTGCTTTAACATAAAAAGGTAACTCCCAATAAAGGGCTAGATTTCAAGTGAAGTGAAATTGAGAGCACATAATGTGTTAACTTTGGTGTGACCTTGGGCAAAGGATAACGGACAATATTAAATTACAAGTGGAGAGTTAAAACCAAAGCATTTTAATGTGGTTAAAATGTATTATGTGAGCCCTCGACTTAACAGAGAGTTCCATTAGCAGCCTCATTTTTCTAATATTACAAGTGGTGAGTTAGGTGTTATTATTAATAGCATATCATAGAACTAAATGAAGAACTCCACTACTATTTGTGCACCCTTGAGCTTACCACACCCTCATCTTAGTGCACCACCATCTTACCACAATCTCAGTTTAGCGCACCATCAGCTTAGAGATCAACAAATATTCAACATGAACTTCACTGCACCCCCTCCCTATAGAAGTCTCTTATGTGAAGGATTTAGCATACCTGCATGTCTGACATGCAGATATTAATGTAGCCTAGACTATTGCTCAAAGGATAAAAAATAACTTTGCACTTGTATTATTAGTGCAAAAAGAGAAGCACTATTGTATGAGGACAAGTAATGTCAACACAGAATAGTTCTAATATTTTTTGCGCTATACTTGTAATCTAGGTGTTAATGTTTACAAATGTGTATGGCATGTCAATTTATTGCAGTAAACCTGTGTGGTTGCAAGGTGTTTATGACTTTATTTTAAGTAAATAAAATGCAATTGCATCATCCAGTGTGCTTCATCTCTGTTATATATTAATAAGATAGGTGTCTATCCAATGTCTAGATTTGAGGACAAATCCCAGAAATCCCTGTTTGTGAGGAACCTCTGAAAACTCTACCACCTAGATTTAGAGTTTTGCAGCCAAAAGGGTGCGTTAGCTAAGCATGTTTTTTTTCTAGCGCTGCTTCTAAACAACGCTGGTATTTAGAGTTCTCTGAAGGGCTGCGTTAGGCTCCAAAAAGGGAGTGTACAGGCATATTTACTGCCACTTCAACTCTCAATACCAGCGTTGCTTACGGTAGCGGCTAGCTGGAAAAACGTGCTCGTGCACGATTCCCCCATAGGAAACAATAGGGCAGTTTGGGCAGAAAAAAAACCTAACACCTGCAAAAAAGCAGCGTTCAGCTCCTAACGCAGCCCCATTGTTTCCTATGGGGAAATACTCTCTAAGTCTTCACCTAACATCCTAACATGAACCCCGAGTCTAAACACCCCTAACCTTACACTTATTAACCCCTAATCTGCCGCCCCCGCTATCGCTGACATCTACATATTATTAACCCCTAATCTGCCGATCCGGACATCGCCGCAACCTACATTATCCCTATGTACCCCTAATCTGCTGCCCCTAACATCGCCGACACCTACATAATATTTATTAACCCCTAATCTGCCCCCCCTAATGTCGCCGCTACCTGACTACACTTATTAACCCCTAATCTGCCGACCGGACCTCGCCGCTACTCTAATAAATGTATTAACCCCTAAAGCTAAGTCTAACCCTAACCCTAACACCCCCCTAAATTAAATATAATTTTAATCTAACAAAATAAATTAAATATTATTAACTAAAGTATTCCTATTTAAAACTAAATACTTAACTGTAAAATAAACCCTAATATAGCTACAATATAACGAATAATTATATTGTAGCTATTTTAGGATATATATTTATTTTACAGGCAACTTTGTATTTATTTTAACTAGGTACAATAGCTATTAAATAGTTATTAAATATTTAATAGCTACCTAGTTAAAATAATTACAAAATTACCTGTAAAATAAATCCTAACCTAGGTTACAATTAAACCTAACACTACACTATCAATAGATGAATTCAATAAATTAACTACAATTACATACAATTAAATAAACTAAACTAAATTAAAAAACAAACACTAAATTACAAAATATAAAAAAAGATTACAAGAATTTTAAGCTAATTACACCTACTCTAAGCCCCCTAATAAAATAACAAAACCCCCCAAAATAAAAAAAATTCCCTACCCTAATCTAAATTAAAAAAGTTAACAGCTCTATTACTAGTGATGTCGCAAACTTAAAATTTTCCGTTCGCGAACGGCGGACTCGGACTTCCGCAACTGTTCGCGAAAGGGTGAATCGGGCGAACCGCCATTGACTTCAATAGGCAGGCAAATTTTAAAACCCACAGGGACTCTTTCTGGCCACAATAGTGATGGAAAAGTTGTTTCAAGGAGTCTAACACCTGGACTGTGGCATGCCGGAGGGGGAAACATGGCAAAACTCCCACGGAAAATTACATAGTTGATGCAGAGTCTGGTTTTAAGCCATAAAGGGCATAAATCACCTAACATTCCTAAATTGTTTGGAATAACGTGCTTTAAAAAATCAGGTATGATGTTGTATCGATCAGATAGTGTAAGGGTTACGCCCGCTTCACAGTGACAGACCAAACTCCCCGTTTAACGTACCGCAAACAACCACGAGATAGATAGATTTGATAGATACATAGATACATAGATTAGATAGATAGATCAATAGATGCAATAGATGCAATATATATTTGACAGATACGATAGATAGATTTGATAGATAAATAGATAGATTTGATAGATATATAATTTCCCAGACAGAGAATTACAAGATGTGCAGTCTGGGACCCATGGTAAGGTTCCCAGAGGCAGTTGCGGAGCCAGGGGACGTGTATATGGCATGGATTTTAGGAACCGGGAGATGGAAAAAGATGCTTGGTCGGTCCTCCTACTTCAAATTTGGGGCACTGCGCGTGCAATCTACTGTGGCACCAGATATGAGTGGTGTGTTAAGTAGTACTATTCTGATCAGTTTAATACCTGTTACTCCCCCTATCGGGGGAGGTGTATATGGCATGGATTTTAGGAACCGGGATATGGAAACAGATGCTTGGTCGATCCTCCTACTTCAAATTTGGGGCACTGTGCATGCAATCGTGGCCGGACTTTTAGCTGATGGCCATTTGTCCGATGGACATTTGGCCGAAACACAAGTGGCTGTCACAAAACAGTCCGGCCACGAGATAGATAGATTTGATAGATAAATACATAGATTACATAGATCAATAGATGCAATATACATTTGATAGATATGATTGATAATTAGATAGATTTGATAGATAAATAGATAGATTTGATAGATATATAATTTCCCAGACAGAGAATTACAAGACGTGCGGTCTGACACCCATGGTAAGGTTCCCAGAGGTAGTTGCGGCGCCAGGGGAGGTGTATATGGCATAGATTTTAGGAACCGGGAGATGGAAAAAGATGCTTAGTCGGTCCTCCTACTTCAAATTTGGGGCACTGCGCGTGCAATCTTGGCTGGACTTTTAGTCGACGGCCATTTGTCCGACGGACATTTGGCCGAAACACAAGTGGCTGTCACAAAACAGTCCGGCCACGAGATTGATAGATTTGATAGATAGATACATATATTACATAATCAATAGATGCAATATACATTTGATAGATATGACTGATAGTTAGATAGATTTGATAGATAAATAGATAGATTTGATAGATATATAATTTCCCAGACAGAGAATTACAAGACGTGCGGTCTGGGACCCATGGTAAGGTTCCCAGAGGCAGTTGCCGCGCCAGGGGACGTGTATATGGCATGGATTTTAGGAACCGGGAGATGGAAAAAGATGTTTGGTCGGTCCTCCTACTTCAAATTTGGGGCACTGTGCGTGCAATCGTGGCCGGACTTTTAGCCGATGGACATTTTGCCGACGGATATTTGGCCGACGGACATTTGGCCGAAACACAAGTGGCTGTCACAAAACAGTCCGGCCACGAGATAGATAGATTTGATAGATAGATAGATAGATTACATAGATCAATAGATGCAATATACATTTGATAGATCTGATTGATAGTTAGATAGATTTGATAGATAAATAGATAGTTTTGATAGATATATAATTTCCCAGACAGAGAATTACAAGAAGTGCGGTCTGGGAACCAATGGTAAGGTTCCCAGAGGCCGTTGCAGCGCCAGGGGACGTGCATATGGCATAGATTTTAGGAACCGGCAGATGGAAAAAGATGCTTGGTCGGTCCTCCTACTTCAAATTTGGGGCACTGCGCATGCAATCGTGGCCGGACTTTTAGCCGATGGACATTTGGCCGACGGATATTTGGCTGACGGACATTTGGCAGAAACACAAGTGGCTGTCACAAAACAGTCCAGCCATGAGATAGATAGATTTGATAGATAGATACATAGATTACATAAATCAATAGATGCAATATACATTTGATAGATACGATTGATAGTTAGATAGATTTGATAGATAAATAGATAGATTTGATAGATATATAATTTCCCAGACAGAGAATTACAAGAAGTGCGGTCTGGGAACCAATGGTAAGGTTCCCAGAGGCCGTTGTGGCGCCAGGGGACGTGCATATGGCATAGATTTTAGGAACCGGCAGATGGAAAAAGATGCTTGGTCGGTCCTCCTACTTCAAATTTGGGGCACTGCGCGTGCAATTGGGGCCGGACTTTTAGCCGACGGCCATTTGTCCGACGGACATTTGTCCGAAGGACATTTGGCCGAAACACAAGTGGCTGTCACAAAACAGTCCGGCCACGAGATTGATAGATTTGATAGATAGATACATATATTACATAATCAATAGATGCAATATACATTTGATAGATATGACTGATAGTTAGATAGATTTGATAGATAAATAGATAGATTTGATAGATATATAATTTCCCAGACAGAGAATTACAAGACGTGCGGTCTGGGACCCATGGTAAGGTTCCCAGAGGCATTTGCGACGCCAGGGGAGGTGTATATGGCATGAATTTTAGGAACCGGGAGATGGAAAAAGATGCTTGGTCGGTCCACCTACTTCAAATTTGGGGCACTGTGCGTGCAATCATGGCCGGACTTTTAGCCGACGGCCATTTGGCCAACGGACATTTGGCCGATGGACATTTGTCTGACGGACATTTGGCTGAAACACAAGTGGCTGTCACAAAACAGTCCGGCCACAAGATAGATAGATTTGATAGATAGATGCAATATACATTTGATAGATACGATTGATAGTTAGATAGATTTGATAGATGAATAGATAGATTTGATAGATATATAATTTCCCAGACAGAGAATTATAAGACGGGCGGTCTGGGACCCATGGTAAGGTTCCCAGAGGCAGTTGCGGCATCAGGGGACGTGTATATGGCATGGATTTTAGGAACCGGGAGATGGAAAAAGATGCTTGGTCAGTCCTCCTACTTCAAATGTGGGGCTCTGCGCGTGCAATCGTGGCCAGACTTTTAGCCAACGGACATTTGGCCGATGGATATTTGGCCGACGGACATTTGGCGGAAACACAAGTGGCTGTCACAAAACAGTCCGGCCACGTGATGGGGCATTGTGCGTGCAATCGTGGCCGGACTTTTAGCTGACGGACATTTGGCCGATGGACATTTGGCCGAAACACAAGTGGCTGTCACAAAACTGTCCGGCCACGAGATAGATAGATTTGATAGATAGATAGATACATAGATTACATAGATCAATAGATGCAATATACATTTGATAGATACAATTGATAGTTATATAGATTTGATAGATAAATAGATAGATTTGATAGATATATAATTTCCCAGACAGAGAATTACAAAGACGTGCGGTCTGGGACCCATGGTTAGGTTACTTCCTTTTGCACAATCGAGTACAGGTTGGGGATTGCCTTTTGTGCAAAGAAATTTCGGTTGGGTACCTTCCACTGCGGTGTCCCCTAACAGGGGATTTGTATATGGCATGGATTTTAGGAACCGGGAGATGGAAAAAGATGTTTGGTTGGTCCTCCTACTTCAAATTTGGGGCACTGCGCGTGCAATCTAATGTGCCACCAGATAGGAGTGGTGTGTTAAGTAGTACTATTCCTATCAGTTTAATCCTGTTAAGTGTATTTTTTTTTTGTTTTTGAAGCCACAGTGCAGCACCAGAGGCCAGAAAAATTTGGCATGTACACATGCCTGAAAAATTAGATATTGTTGCAGCCGCTCAGGCCACAGGTCAAGCCTGCACACCCAGTAGTCAAGGGGTTCATCGCTCGTCAGAGTGTCGAGATCTGCAGTTAAGGCGAGGTAGTCTGCTACCTGTCGGTCGAGTCGTTCTATGAGGGTGGACCCCGAAGAGCTGTGGCGATGCATAGGAGTTAAAAAGCTCCACATGTCCTCCATCAACAACACGTCTGTAAAGCGTCCTGTCCTTGCCGGCATGGTCGTGGGAGTCGGAGGATTACTTTCAGCTCTTCCCCTGTTAGATTCACGTTGTGCTGTGACATCACCCTTATACACTGTGTAAACCATACTTTTTTATTTATTTGGAAATGCTGCATCCTTTCCGACTTGTTGTAATTCGGTAACATTTCTGGCACTTTATGCTTATACCGGGGGTCTAGTAGCGTGTACACCCAGTACAGGTTGTTCTCCTTCAGCTTTTTTATATGAGGGTCCCTCAACGACAGCATGAAAGACCCCATTTGCACAAGGTTGGATGCCGAGCTACTCATGTCCCGTTCCTCATCCTCAGTGATGTCACTGAAGGTATCTTCTTCCCCCCAGCCACATACAACACCACGGGTACCAGATAGGTGACAACGAGCACCCTGGGATGCCTGTTGTGGTTGGTCTTCCTCCTCCTCCTCAAAGCCACATTCCTCCTCTGACTCCTCTTCCTCACAATCCTCTTCCAACGTTGCCGCAGGTCCAGCAAGCGATGCTGATAAGGCTGTTTCTGCTGGTGATGGTGACCACAACTCTTCCTCTTCCTCTTCACGCTCATCTACGGCTTGATCCAGCACTCTTAGCAGGGCACGCTCCAGGAAGAAAACAAATGGTATGATGTTGCTGATGGTGCATTCGGTGTGACTGACTAGGTTTGTCACATCCTCAAAAGGACGCATAAGCCTACAGGCATTGCGCATGAGCGCCCAGTAACGTGGTAAAAAAATTCCCAGCTCTGCAGAGGCTGTCCTAGCACCCCGGTCATACAAATACTTGTTAACGGCTTTTTCTTGTTGGAGCAGGCGGTCGAACATTAGGAGTGTTGAATTCCAACATCTCGGGCTATCACAAATCAAGCGCCTCACTGGCATGTTGTTTCACCGCTGGATATCGGAAAAGTGTGCCATGGCCGTGTAGAAATGCCTCAAATGGCCACACACCTTCCTGGCCTGCTTCAGGACGTCCTGTAAACCTGGATAATTATGCACAAAGCGTTGTACGATCAGATTACACACATGTGCCATGCACGGCACATGTCTCAACTTGCCCAATTTCAATGCCGCCACCAAATTACTTCAGTTGTCAGAAACCACTTTGCCGATCTCCAGTTGGTGCGGAGTGAGCCACTGATCCACCTGTGCGTTCAGGGCAGACAGGAGTGCTGGTCCGTTGTGACTCTCTGCTTTCAGGTAAGTCAACCCCAAGACGGCGTGACACTGCCGTATCCGGGATGTGGAATAGTACCTGCAGAGCTGGGGGGTGCTGTTGATATGGAGCAAGACGCAGCAGCAGAAGAGGACTCAGCCGAGGAGGTTATGGAAGAGGATGGAGTAGGAGGAGTAGAGGAGGTGGCAGCAGGCCTGCCTGCAAGTCGTGGCGGTGTCACCAACTCCTCCTCTGCAGAGCCACGCATTCCATGCTTGGCAGCCGTCAGCAGGTTTACCCAATGCGCAGTGTAGGTGATATACCTGCCCTGACCATTGCAGACCAGCTATCAGTGGTCATATGGACCCTTGCCCCAACACTGTGTGCCAGACATGCCATTACTTCCTTTCACACAATTGAGTACAGGTTGGGGATTGCCTTTTGTGAAAAGAAATTTTGGCCGGGTACCTTCCACTGCGGTGTCCAAATACCTAGAAATTTTTTGAATGCCTCAGACTCCACCAGCTTGTATGGTAAAAGCTGGTGGGCTAAGAGTTCAGACAAGCCAGCTGTCAGACGCCGGGCAAGGGGGTGACTTTGTGACATTGGCTTCTTACGCTCAAACATGTCCTTGACAGACACCTGACTGTGGGCAGATGAGCAGGAACTGCTCTGGAAGAGAGATGGAGTGGCGGATGGTTGAGAGGGGGCAGGGAGGACAGCCGTGGTTGACGTGGCTGAAGATGCTGGACCAGGAGGAGGATGGCGGCTTTGAGTAGGTGTTGGACTTCCCACGACTCAGTTTCTTTTGGCTCAGGTTGCAGATGGCATCGCTGTTGTCAGAGGCAGACACACAAAAAAATGCCACACTGCTGAGCTCTGCGATGATGGCATTCTGGTGGTGGCAACAGCATATGTTGATTGGCGTGCTGTCTGGCTGACCCCGGGTGCCGATGCATGCTGTCTGACTGTGCCACTAGCTCCTTGCGATGACCTCCCCCTGCTTCCAACTTGTCTCCTCCTCCTCCTCCTCTCTGTCTCCCCATCTGAACTTTCCCCCTGTTCTTCTTCTCTTCTAGCGGGCACCCACGTGACATCCTCGGACGCATCGTCATCATCAACCGCTTCACTTGTATCTGACAAATCAACAAAGGAAGCAGCAGCGGGTACAACATCATCATCATCACACCATACGTCCATGTTTGTAATGCTTCCTGACTGAGACATATCACTGTTATCTACATCCTCTGTCAATGATGGTTGTGCATCACTCATTTCTTCCAACTGATGTGTAAAAAACTCCTCTGACACATCAAGTGATGCGGCTGTGGTGCTAGTGTTGGTGGTGGTGGCAGGCGGGCGAGTGGTGGTAACTTGAGAGGTGCCCGAAGATAAGCTGGAGGAGGATGGTGTGTCAAGGTTTGGAGCGGAAGCTATAGAAGATTGGGTGTCCTGTGTTAAAAAGTCAACTATGTCCTCCTCAGAACTTTTCGAGTTCATGGGATGTGGCCTCTGAACACTGGGCATTATTCTAAGGCCAAAGGGAATCACAGCACCACGACGGCACCTGTGGGGTGGCCTTCCTCTACCTGTCATTTTTTTTTAATGTACACTTATACTACTATTAAACAAGATATGAGTGGTGGCACTGGGCAAGTGGGAAAAGTATACGCTTTGAGCCTGACACAAAAAAGCAGACTGATGTTTCACAGTCCAAAAAGTTTTTAATTTTTTAAATGTACACTTACACTACTATTAAACAAGATATGAGTGGTGCCACTGGGCAAGTGGGCACAGTATACGTTGTGAGCCTGGCACACACGCTGGCAAGCAGGCAACTGCAATTAGATTACACTAGCAGACTGATGTTTCACAGTCAAAATTTTTTTTTTTAATTATTTACACTACTGTTACACAAGATATGAGTGGTGGCACTGGGCAAGTGGGCCTGGCACACAAGCTAGCAGGCAGGCAACTGCAATTAGATTACACTAGCAGACTGATGTTTCACAGTCAAAAAAGTTTTTTTTTAAATTTACACTACTGTTACAACAGATATGAGTGGTGGCACTAGTTGGCAAGTGGGCCTGGCACACACGCTGGCAGGCAGGCAACAATAATTAGATTACACTAGCAGACTGATGTTTCACAGTCAAAAAAGTTTTTTTTTTTAAATTTACACTACTGTTACAACAGATATGAGTGGTAACACTTAGCAAGTGGGCCTGGCTTACACGCTGGCAGGCAGGCAACTGCTATTAGATTACACTAGCAGACTGATGTTTCACAGTCAAAAACGTTTTTTGTTTTTTTAAATTTACACTACTGTTACAACAGATATGAGTGGTGGCACTAGTTGGCAAGTGGGACTTGCACACACGCTGGCAGGCAGGCAACTGCAATTCGATTACACTAGCAGACTGATGTTTCACAGTCAAAAAAGTTTTTTTTAAAAAAATGTACACTACTGTTACAACAGATATGAGTGGTGGCACTTAGCAAATGGGCCTGGCACACACGCTGGCAGGCAGGCAACTGCAATTAGATTACACTAGCAGACTGATGTTTCACAGTCAAAAAAGTTTTTTTTTTTTAAATTTTACACTACTGTTACAACAGATATGAGTGGTGGCACTAGTTGGCAAGTGGGCCTGGCACACATGCTGACAGGCAGGCAACTGCAATTAGATTACACTAGCAGACTGATGTTTCACAGTCAAAAAAGTTTTTTTTTTTTTTTTTTAAATTACACTACTGTTACAACAGATATGAGTGGTGGCACTAGTTGGCAAGTGGGCCTGGCACACACGCTGGCAGGCAGGCAACTGCAATTAGATTACACTAGCAGACTGATGTTTCACAGTCAAAAAAGTTTTTTTTAAAAAAAATTACACTACTGTTACAACAGATATGAGTGGTGGCACTAGTTGGCAAGTGGGCCTGGCACACACGCTGACAGGCAGGCAACTGCAATTAGATTACACTAGCAGACTGATGTTTTACAGTCAAAAAAGTTTTTTTTAAAAAATTTTACACTACTGTTACACCAGATATGAGTGGTGGCACTGGGCAAGTGGGCCTGGCACACACGCTAGCAGGCAGGCAACTGCAATTAGATTACACTAGCAGACTGATGTTTCACAGTCAAAAATGTTTTTTTTTAATTATTTACACTACTGTTACACCAGATATGAGTGGTGGCACTGGGCAAGTGGGCCTGGCACACAAGCTAGCAGGCAGGCAACTGCAATTAGATTACACTAGCAGACTGATGTTTCACAGTCAAAAAAGTTTTTTTTTAAATTTACACTACTGTTACAACAGATATGAGTGGTGGCACTAGTTGGCAAGTGGGCCTGGCACACACGCTGGCAGGCAGGCAACAATAATTAGATTACACTAGCAGACTGATGTTTCACAGTCAAAAAAGTTTTTTTTTTTTAAATTTACACTACTGTTACAACAGATATGAGTGGTAACACTTAGCAAGTGGGCCTGGCTTACACGCTGGCAGGCAGGCAACTGCTATTAGATTACACTAGCAGACTGATGTTTCACAGTCAAAAACGTTTTTTTTTTTTTAAATTTACACTACTGTTACAACAGATATGAGTGGTGGCACTAGTTGGCAAGTGGGACTTGCACACACGCTGGCAGGCAGGCAACTGCAATTCGATTACACTAGCAGACTGATGTTTCACAGTCAAAAAAGTTTTTTTTAAAAAAATGTACACTACTGTTACAACAGATATGAGTGGTGGCACTTAGCAAATGGGCCTGGCACACACGCTGGCAGGCAGGCAACTGCAATTAGATTACACTAGCAGACTGATGTTTCACAGTCAAAATTTTTTTTTTTTAAATTTTACACTACTGTTACAACAGATATGAGTGGTGGCACTAGTTGGCAAGTGGGCCTGGCACACATGCTGACAGGCAGGCAACTGCAATTAGATTACACTAGCAGACTGATGTTTCACAGTCAAAAAAGTTTTTTTTTTTTTTTTTTTAAATTACACTACTGTTACAACAGATATGAGTGGTGGCACTAGTTGGCAAGTGGGCCTGGCACACACGCTGGCAGGCAGGCAACTGCAATTAGATTACACTAGCAGACTGATGTTTCACAGTCAAAAAAGTTTTTTTTAAAAAAAATTACACTACTGTTACAACAGATATGAGTGGTGGCACTAGTTGGCAAGTGGGCCTGGCACACACGCTGACAGGCAGGCAACTGCAATTAGATTACACTAGCAGACTGATGTTTTACAGTCAAAAAAGTTTTTTTTAAAAAATTTTACACTACTGTTACACCAGATATGAGTGGTGGCACTGGGCAAGTGGGCCTGGCACACACGCTAGCAGGCAGGCAACTGCAATTAGATTACACTAGCAGACTGATGTTTCACAGTCAAAATTTTTTTTTTTTAATTATTTACACTACTGTTACACCAGATATGAGTGGTGGCACTGGGCAAGTGGGCCTGGCACACAAGCTAGCAGGCAGGCAACTGCAATTAGATTACACTAGCAGACTGATGTTTCACAGTCAAAAAAGTTTTTTTTTAAATTTACACTACTGTTACAACAGATATGAGTGGTGGCACTAGTTGGCAAGTGGGCCTGGCACACACGCTGGCAGGCAGGCAACAATAATTAGATTACACTAGCAGACTGATGTTTCACAGTCAAAAAAGTTTTTTTTTTTTAAATTTACACTACTGTTACAACAGATATGAGTGGTAACACTTAGCAAGTGGGCCTGGCTTACACGCTGGCAGGCAGGCAACTGCTATTAGATTACACTAGCAGACTGATGTTTCACAGTCAAAAACGTTTTTTTTTTTAAAAATTTACACTACTGTTACAACAGATATGAGTGGTGGCACTAGTTGGCAAGTGGGACTTGCACACACGCTGGCAGGCAGGCAACTGCAATTCGATTACACTAGCAGACTGATGTTTCACAGTCAAAAAAGTTTTTTTTAAAAAAATGTACACTACTGTTACAACAGATATGAGTGGTGGCACTTAGCAAATGGGCCTGGCACACACGCTGGCAGGCAGGCAACTGCAATTAGATTACACTAGCAGACTGATGTTTCACAGTCAAAAAAGTTTTTTTTTTTTAAATTTTACACTACTGTTACAACAGATATGAGTGGTGGCACTAGTTGGCAAGTGGGCCTGGCACACACGCTGGCAGGCAGGCAACTGCAATTAGATTACACTAGCAGACTGATGTTTCACAGTCAAAAAAGTTTTTTTTAAAAAAAATTACACTACTGTTACAACAGATATGAGTGGTGGCACTAGTTGGCAAGTGGGCCTGGCACACACGCTGGCAGGCAGGCAACTGCAATTAGATTACACTAGCAGACTGATGTTTTACAGTCAAAAAAGTTTTTTTTAAAAAATTTTACACTACTGTTACACCAGATATGAGTGGTGGCACTGGGCAAGTGGGCCTGGCACACACGCTAGCAGGCAGGCAACTGCAATTAGATTACACTAGCAGACTGATGTTTCACAGTCAAAAATTTTTTTTTTTAATTATTTACACTACTGTTACACCAGATATGAGTGGTGGCACTGGGCAAGTGGGCCTGGCACACAAGCTAGCAGGCAGGCAACTGCAATTAGATTACACTAGCAGACTGATGTTTCACAGTCAAAAAAGTTTTTTTTTAAATTTACACTACTGTTACAACAGATATGAGTGGTGGCACTAGTTGGCAAGTGGGCCTGGCACACACGCTGGCAGGCAGGCAACAATAATTAGATTACACTAGCAGACTGATGTTTCACAGTCAAAAAAGTTTTTTTTTTTTAAATTTACACTACTGTTACAACAGATATGAGTGGTAACACTTAGCAAGTGGGCCTGGCTTACACGCTGGCAGGCAGGCAACTGCTATTAGATTACACTAGCAGACTGATGTTTCACAGTCAAAAACGTTTTTTTTTTTTAAAATTTACACTACTGTTACAACAGATATGAGTGGTGGCACTAGTTGGCAAGTGGGACTTGCACACACGCTGGCAGGCAGGCAACTGCAATTCGATTACACTAGCAGACTGATGTTTCACAGTCAAAAAAGTTTTTTTTAAAAAAATGTACACTACTGTTACAACAGATATGAGTGGTGGCACTTAGCAAATGGGCCTGGCACACACGCTGGCAGGCAGGCAACTGCAATTAGATTACACTAGCAGACTGATGTTTCACAGTCAAAAAAGTTTTTTTTTTTTAAATTTTACACTACTGTTACAACAGATATGAGTGGTGGCACTAGTTGGCAAGTGGGCCTGGCACACATGCTGACAGGCAGGCAACTGCAATTAGATTACACTAGCAGACTGATGTTTCACAGTCAAAAAAGTTTTTTTTTTTTTTTTAAATTACACTACTGTTACAACAGATATGAGTGGTGGCACTAGTTGGCAAGTGGGCCTGGCACACACGCTGGCAGGCAGGCAACTGCAATTAGATTACACTAGCAGACTGATGTTTCACAGTCAAAAAAGTTTTTTTTTTAAATATTTACACTACTGTTACAACAGATATGAGTGGTGGCACTAGTTGGCAAGTGGGCCTGGCACACAAGCTGGCAGACAGGCAACTGCTATTAGATTACACTAGCAGACTGATATTTCACAGTCAAAAAAGTTTTTTTTTACAAAATTTACACTACTGTTACAACAGATATGAGTGGTGGCACTGCAGGCAGGCAACTGCAATTAGATTACACTAGCAGACTGATGTTTCACAGTCAAAATTACACAGGCAAAAAAAAAGACGTTCTAGCCCTAAAAAGGGCTTTTTAAGGGCGCTGTCCTTACAGCAGAGATCAGATGAGTCCTTTAGGACTGTAGTGGACACTGAATACAATAGCCTAGCTATCAATTACCCTATAAAATCAGCAGCAGCTACACTATCCCTCCTCTCAGTAAGAATGCAGGATCAGAATGAATCTAAAATGGCTGCTGTCCAGGAGCTGGGAGGGTCTGGGAGGGAGTGTCTGCTGCTGATTGGCTGAAATGTGTCTGCAGACTGTGAGATACAGGGTCAAAGTTTACTCAATGATGACGAATAGGGGGCGGATCGAACATCGCATATGTTCGCCAGCCACGGCGAACGCGAACAAGCTATGTTCGCCGGGAACTATTCGCCGGCGAACTATTCGCGACATCACTATCTATTACCTTACCAGCCCTTAAAGGGGCTTTTTGCGGAGCATGCCCCAAAGAAATCAGCTCTTTTGCCTGTAAAAAAAAACACAATACCACCCCCCAACATTACAACCCACCACCCACATACCCCTACTCTAGCCCAAACTCCCCTTAAATAAACCTAACACTACCCCCCTGAAGATCCCCCTACCTAGAGCCGTGTTCACCCAGCCGGGCACCGATGGACCAAAAGAAGACATCCGGAGCGGCAGAAGTCTTCATCCTATCCGGGGCAGAAGATTTCTTTGGGGCATGCCCCGCAAAAAGCCCTTGTAAGGGCTGGTAAGGTAATAGAGCTGTTCATTTTTTAAATTTAGATTAGGGTAGGGAATTTTTTTATTTTGGGGGGCTTTGTTATTTTATTAGGGGGCTTAGAGTAGGTGTAATTAGCTTAAAATTCTTGTAATCTTTTTTTTTTTTGTAATTTAGTGTTTTTTTTTTTTTTTTTGTAATTTAGTTTAGTTTATTTAATTGTATGTAATTGTAGTTAATTTATTTAATTAATTTATTGATAGTGTAGTGTTAGGTTTAATTGTAACTTAGGTTAGGATTTATTTTACAGGTAATTTTGTAATTATTTTAACTAGGTAGCTATTAAATAGTTAATAACTATTTAATAGCTATTGTACCTAGTTAAAATAAATACAAAGTTGCCTGTAAAATAAATATAAATCCTAAAATAGCTACAATATAATTATTCATTATATTGTAGCTATATTAGGGTTTATTTTACAGGTAAGTATTTAGCTTTAAATAGGAATACTTTATTTAATAAGAGTTAATTTATTAGTTAGAATAAAATTATATTTAACTTAGGGGGGTGTTAGGGTTAGGGTTAGACTTAGCTTTAGGGGTTAATACATTTATTATAGTAGCGGCGACGATTAATACTTGAAGTGGTAGGGGTTAATACTATTTATTATAGAGTTTGCGAGGCAGGAGTGCAGCGGTTTAGGGGTTAATACATTTATTAGAGTGGTGGCGAGGTCCGGTCGGCAGATTAGTGGTTAATAAGTGCAGTTAGGTAGCGGCGATGTTGGGGGGGCAGATTAGGGGTTAATAAATATTATGTAGGTGTTGGCGATGTTAGGGGCAGCATATTAGGGGTACATAGGGATAATGTAGGTGGCGGCGATGTGCGGTCGGCAGATTAGGGGTTAAAAAAATGTATTATAGTAGCGGCAATGTGGGGGGGGCCTCGGTTTAGGGGTACATAGGTAGTTTAAGGGTGTTAGTGTACGTTAGAGCACAGTAGTTAAGAGCTTTATGAACCGGCGTTAGCCCAGAAAGCTCTTAACTACTGACTTTTTTCTGCGGCTGGAGTCTTGTCGGTAGAGGGTCTAATGCTCACTTCAGCCAAGACTCTAAATACCGGCGTTAGGAAGATCCCATTGAAAAGATAGGATACGCAATTGGAGTAAGGGGATCTGTGGTATGGAAAAGTCACGGCTTGGAAGTGAGCGTTAGACACTTTCCTGGCTGACTCTAAATACCAGCAGGCGGTAAAAAGCAGCGTTACAAGTCCTTAACTCTGCTTTTGATGGCTACCGCAGAACTCTAAATCTAGGCGTACCTTCTTAGATATTTTTGACCAGTGACCACTGTATATGTTTTATACATTCAATTAATTTTCTCGGCTATAGTAATGTCTTATACTTATACGTATACCTGTGAAATGGTTCTACATTTTATGTAATACTTTCCTACAGCTATAATATTTACTACAATATATATACAGTATCACAGAGGAAAACTTTTACCTATTTTTGCCGGCCATAACTATTTTGTATTCCAAGTTAAGAAATGCACCTTTGCTTTATTAAAAGGATTAACCAATAATTATAATTTAGATTCAATTTGGAAACAATTTTAGAATATGATTACTTAAAATTAAGTTACTGGAAAAGCTTAAGAAAGTTACTTATTAGTTATGATGAATTTAATTAGATTTGTTCCGTTTATTAGATAATTAATCTACTGCTCTCTGCCAAAGTACAAGACATTTTGTAGCCTTATAGATTAACTGTCCTGCATTTTTCTGCTTTTCTATTATAGATTAATTATTTTCAGTATTTGTTCTTGAACTGTCACATGCATCTGATTTCTACAGAACAGATTATGAGTTCAAGAGAACTCTCAAAAGCTCTAAAAACATCTTTTTTTATATATTTTTTTTCTTAAAATCATTAATGAGTTTTATTTGTAGATTTTTATGGCATAAACAAATATATGTATTTTTAGTAAGATTCTTAAAAGCATTTTGTGAGAGGAAAGAATAGCAGAGAAATAGACAGATGCTAAACCAGTTGGCAATGTGTTCACTGCATCTTTCTCTGTGATAATGGCCATAGTTATCCTATTGCGATTTCCTAGGGAGTGACTACAATCTATTATTAATTCATAATACAATTGATTGAGTGACACATAAAGATGAAAACAGGATATAAAATAAAGTAGAAAGATCTGTATGGGTGTGTTTCAGTTTACGTTATTTGTGTGTCATAAAATAATGAGGATCTTATGATAGGGAGCCAGGGTTTTGCAAAATAGTAAGGTTACTAGAGATGGGGTTGGGGAAATTAGGCAATAGTTAAAATGGTACATTTTGTTGAAGTTGACTTTTAAATGCCTTTATCAAATACAAAGGATCCTCAATTGGTTTTCAAAGTCAGAGTGTTTCGTTATCATCCAAAAACTTCCTTATCATGTAAATATTGTATATGTGGACAATTCAACAACAATATTACAAACCTTAAAATACACTTTAAGTCCATATTTTAACTTCTTTAAAAAACAAACATTTTAGAATCATTCAAATGTGAAATTTTGTCTTTCTAATACTTTTTCAAAGATAAAGCTGTCACACATTCTCAGAAAAAAAAACCTTGAACAAAGTTATTTTAGCTTTTAATGTACTATTGAAATGAATGATATGAGAACAGTGGGTGAGTAGGTGAGAGAAGGTATTCCAAGGCAACAAACAGAAGTAGGCTGTGAGAAAAGTCAGCAAAAGGTTCAGAAAAGGAGCACAGGCGTATTGAGACAAGTTTAGCCTCATATTGAGTGTTAATTGGGAACCAGGAATGCTGGCGAGGTCAAGTCGATGGTTGCACTAGAATGACAGAAATGGGTATAAGGGAAACACCTTGTGAAAAATGCTAAGCCAGTCAGTGGTGTTAAGAGATGGGTGGATGATCATCTGCAAAGGTCCATCCTGGGACTGAACTCAGGCATGGCAGAAAGTACAAAAGGCCCATAGCACCTTCAATATTGCATTAAAATATTATCCCATCAAGGACTCTATATGAGCATTTCAAGCATTAGTGGTGGTCCAATATTGTAGGTTTACAGTTTTTATACACTTTCTTTTTGTGACTATGTGTGTTAATGAGCAGAGTTTATTTTCTTTTTATCCTGAAGAATGGATCAATGTAAAAACAAGATTTTGATTGTAGATTGTAGCTTTCAATGTAAGATGCAGCAGTCACCAGATGGCATTTCGAAATCATCCCGAACATGTTTGCTCAGGGTGATTGATAAGACCTTTTCTGGCCCGATTGGTCATGCGAGAGAAGGGGGTGGCATTAGACACTCAAGTATATTTGAATTGGTTCATACAGGTAAGAGATTCACAGTGTCCACTACTCATTCAATGCAAAGCTGAATGGACAGGTTCTCCAGTTGAGAAGCTTGTCCATGCCGGCCTTAGTTCATGGAGCCTTATGATTCTGTGAGAGATGAGCTGAAGGCAAAGTTATAGATCTTGCTTTTTTTTTTTTTTCCTGAACAAATCCTGAACTTGCTCTTATGTGTCTCTTAAATCATATATTATACTATACTATTATGATACTATAATAAACTTTTCTTCCAAAAATTGCTAAAGTTAATATTTATTAATTTAGCTATATATCTTCTTTTATGTTTTAGATATTGCTTTCTTTGTTTAATATGTCAATTTTATAAGTTAATTTGCAGAAGATATGGGAGATTCATAAGTTGTACACTGTCTCTTCAACCCTTCGTTTTCTATTAAAATAAATCCAATTTTAATTAGAAGTACATTTACTTCATTACATTGTTTATATTTAACTATCATTTCATTTTTCCAGTGCTATATTTGATAATCACTTAATTTCTATTTCATCAAAGGGGCAAGAGATCAAAAATAGGCAGCACATTTTCTTATTAAAAAATAAAATAAGGATGGTATTTACAAGTTTATAATGTATAATATACTAAGGAGTAATTCAACTTTTAATTCTGGATTTATTAATTTTTTATATTTAAGGAAATAAAATCAGTATAATGTTATAATATGAAATGTCTAAACCTTGTGCATACAATACAAAAAATACAAATTATATTATATCTTACATGCTGTCTGTATCAGTAGTAAAAAACATAATTTATGTAAGAACTTACTTGATAAATTAATTTATTTCATATTGGCAAGAGTCCATGAGCTAGTGACGTATAGGATGTACAATCCTTACAGAAGGGGCAAAGTTTCCCAAACCTCAAAATGCCTATAAATACACCCCTCACCACACCCACAATTTAGTTTAATGAATAGCCAAGTAGTGGGGTGATAAAGAAAGGAGTAAAAAGCATCAAAAAAGGAATTTGGAAATAATTGTGCTTTATACAAAAAATCATAACCACCATAAAAAGGGTGGGTCTCATGGACTCTTGTCAATATGAAAGAAATGAATTTATCAGGTAAGATCTTACATAAATTATGTTTTATTTCATGTAATTGGCAATAGTTCATGAGCTAGTGATGTATGGGATAGTAATACCCAAGATGTTGAACTCCACAGAAGAGTCACTAGAGAGGGAAGGATAAAATAATAACAGCCATTTTCCACTGAAAAAAATAATCCACAACCCAAAATATAAGTTTATTCTCATAAATGAAAAGAAAAAACTTAAACACAAGCAGAGGAGTCAAACTGAAAAAGTTGCCTGAAAATCTTTTCTATCAAAAACTGCTTCCGAAGAAGCAAATACATCAAAACGACAGAATTTAGTAAATGTATGCAAAAAAGTTGCTGCTTTGCAAATCTGATCAACTGAAGTTTCATTCTTAAAAGCCCACAAAGTGGAGACTGATGTAGTAGAATGAGCTGTAATTCTCTGAGGCGGGGCCTGACCCGACTCCAAATAAGCCTTAGGAATCAAAAGCTTTAACCAAGATGCCAAGGAAATGGCAGAAGCCTTCTGACCTTTCCTAGAACCAGAAAAGATAACAAATAGTCTAGAAAACTTCCTGAAATCTTTAGTAGCTTCAACATAATATTTCATAGCTCTTACAACATCCAAAGAATGTAAGGATCTCTTCAAATAATTCTTAGGATTAGGACACAAAGAAGGAACAACAATTTCTCTATTAATGTTGTTAGAATTCACAACCTTAGGTAGAAATTTAAATGAAGTCTGCAAAACTGATTATCCTGATGGAAAATCAAAAAAGGAGTTTTACAAGAAAGAGCAGATAATTCGGAAACTCTTCTAGCAGAAGAGATGGCCAAAAGGAACAACACTTTCCAAGAAAGTAGTTTAATGTCCAAAGAATGCACGGGCTCAAACGGAGGAGCCTGTAAAGCCTTCAAAACCAAATTAAGACTCCAAGGAGGAGAGATTCATTTAAAGACAGTGAAAATCAGGAAGGTTAGCAATCTTTCTGTGAAATAAAACAGAAAGAGCAGAGATTTGTCCCTTTAAGGATCTTGCAGACAAACCTTTATCCAAACCATCCTGAAGAAACTGTACAATTCTAGGAATTCTAAAAGAATGCCAGGAGAATTTATGAGAAGAACACCATGAACTATAAGTCTTCCAAACTCGATAATAAATCTTCCTAGAAACAGATTTACGAGTCTGTAACATAGTATTAATCACTGAGTCAGAGAAACCTCTATGACTAAGCACTAGGCGTTCAATTTCCATACCTTCAAATTTAATGATTTGAGATCCTGATTGAAAAACGGACCTTGAGACAGAAGGTCTGGTCTTAAAGGAAGTGGCAAAGTTTGGCAACTGGACATCCGAACAAGATCCGCATACCAAAACCTGTGAGGCCATGCTGGAGCTACCAGCAACACAAATAATTGTTCCATGATGATCTTGGAGATCACTCTTGGAAAAAGAACTAGAGGCTGGAAAATATAAGCAGGTTGGTAACACCAAGGAACTGCTAATACATCCACCACCTCCTGAGGATCCCTGTACCTGGACAGGTACCTGGGAAGTTTCTTGTTTAGATGGGAAGTCATCAGATCTATTTCTGGAAAACCCCATATCTGAACAATCTGAGAAAACACATCTGGATGGAGCGACCACTCCCCCGGATGTAAAGTCTGATGGCTGAGATAATCCTCTTCCCAATTGTCTACACCTGGGATATAAACCACAGAAATTAGATAGGAGCTGGATTCCGCCCAAGCAAGTATCTGAGATACTTCTTTCATAGCTTGGGGACTGTGTGTCCCACCCTGATGATTGACATATACCACAGTTGTGATATTGTCTGTCTGAAAACAAATGAACGGTTCTCTCTTTAACAGAGGCCAAACCTGAAGAGCCCTGAAAATAGCATGGAGTTCTAAAATATTGATTGGTAACCTCGCCTCTTGAGATTTCCAAACCCCTTGTGCTGTCAGAGATCCCCAGACAGCTCCCCAACCTGAAAGACTTGCATCTGTTGTGATCAGAGTCCAGGTTGGACAAACAAAAGATGCCCCTTGAACTATACAATGGTGATATAACCACCAAGTCAGAGAAAGTCGAACATTGGGATTTAAGGATATTAATTGTGAAATCTTTGTATAATCCCTGCACCATTGATTCAGCATACAAAGCTGGAGAGGTCTCATATGAAAACGAGCAAAGGGGATCGCGTCCGATGCCGCAGTCATGAGACCTAAAACTTTCATGCACATAACTACTGAAGGGAATGATTGAGACTGAAGGTTCCGACAAGCTGAAACCTATTTTAATCGTCTCTTGTCTGTTAGAGAAAGAGTCATGGACATTGAATCTATCTGGAAACCTAAAAAGGTGACCCTTGTCTGAGAAATCAAGGAACTTTTTAGTAAATTGATCCTCCAACCATGTCTTTGAAGAAACAACACTAGTTGATTTGTGTGAGATTCTGCAGAATGTAAACACTGAGCTAGTACTAATATATCGTCCAAATAAGGAAACACCACAATACCCCGTTCTCTGATTATAGATAGTAGGGCATCGGGAACCTTTGAAAAGATTCTTGGAGCTGTCAGTATGCCAAATGGAAGAGCAACAAATTTGTAATGCTTGTCTAGAAAAGAGAATCTCAGAAACTGATAGTGGTCTGGTTGAATCAGAACATGAAGATATGCATCCTGTAAGTCTATTGTGGCCATATAACGCCCTTGCTGAACAAAAGGCAGAATAGTCCTTATAGTAACCATTTTGAAAGTTGGCACTCTTACAAAACGATTCAAAATTTTCAGACCCAGAACTGGCCTGAATGAATTTTCTTTCTTTGGGACAATGAATAGATTTGACTAAAACCCCAGACCCTGTTCCTGAAATGGAACTGGTATGATTACCCCTGAAAGCTCCAGGTCTGAAACACACTTCAGAAAAGCCTGATCCTTTACTGGATTTGTTGGGATGCGTGAGAGAAAAAATCTTCTCACAGGAGGTCTTACTCTGAATCCTATTCGGTACCCTTGAGAGACAATACTCTGAATCCATTGATTTTGGACAGAATCTGCCCAAATGTCTTTGAAAAATCTTAATCTGCACCCTACCAGCTGAGCTGGAATGAGGGCCGCACCTTCATGCAGACTTGGGGGCTGGCTTTGGTTTGTTAAATGGTTTGGATTTTCTGCAACTTGAAGAAGGTGTCCAATTGGAACCAAATTCTTTGGGAGAAGGATTAGGTTTCTGTTCCTTATTTTGTCAAAAGGATCGAAAACAGTTTGAAGCTTTAGCTTTACCCTTAGGTCTTTTATCCTGAGACAAAAAACTCCCTTCCCCCCCAGTGACAGCTGAAATAATCGAATCCAACTGAGAACCAAATAAATTATTACCTTGGAAAAAAAGAGATAGTAATCTAGATTAGAGACCATGTCAGTATTCCAATATTTGAGCCACAAAGCTCTTCTAGCTAAAATAGCTAAAGACATAGATTTAACATCAATTTTGATGATATGAAAAATTGCATCACAGATAAAATGATTAGCATGTTGAAGCAAGCAAACAATGCTAGACAAATCAGGATCCAATTCCTGTTGCGCTAAACTTTCCAACCAAAAAGTTGATGCAGCTGCAACATCAGCCATAGAAATTGCAGGCCTGAGAAGATAGCCAGAATATAAATAAGCTTTCCTTAGATGATATTCAAGTTTCCTATCTAAAGGGTCCTTAAAGGAAGTACTATCTTCCATAGAAATAGTAGTACATTTGGCAAGAGTAGAAATAGCCCCATCAACTTTGGAGATCTTTTCCCACAACTCCAATCTAACTGCTGGCAAAGGATACAATTTTTTAAACCTTGAAGAAGGGATAAAAGAAGTACCAGGCCTATTCCATTCCTTAGAAATCATATCAGAAATAGCATCAGGAACTGTAAAAACCTCTGGAGTAACCACATGAGGTTTATAAACAGTATTTAAACGTTTACTAGTTTTATTATCAAGAGGACTAGTTTCCTCAATATCTAATGTAATCAACACCTCTTTTAACAAGGAAAGAATATACTCCATTTTAAATATATAAGTAGATTTGTCAGTGTCAATATCTGAGGAAGGATCTTCTGAATCAGATAGATCCTCATCAGAGGAGGATAATTCAGTATGTTGTCGGTCATTTTAAATTTCCTCAACTTTATGAGAAGTTTTAAAAGACCTTTTATGTTTATTAGATGGCGGGATAGCAGACAAAGCCTTTTGAATTGCATCATCTATAAAATCTTTTATATTCACAGGGATATCATGAACATTAGATGTTGAATGAACAACAGACATTGTACTATTACTGATGGAAGCATTCTCTTCATGTAAAAGCTTATCATGACAACTATTACATACCACAGTTGGAGATATAATCTCCACAAATTTACAACAGATACACTTAGCTTTGGTAGAGCTGTTATCAGGCAGCAGGGTTCCAACAGTGGTTTCTGAGGCGGGATCAGATTGAGACATCTTGCAAATGTAAGAGAAAAAAACAACATATAAAGCAAAATTATTATTTTCCTAATATGGCAGTTTCAGGAATGGGAAAAATGCAAACAGCATAGCCCTCTGACATAGAAAAAGGCAAGAGGCATATAGGAATGGGGTTTTAAATAATACAATTATTTAATGCCAAGTATGACACACCACGCAAAATGAATTTTTTTTGGCGCTAACAACATCCGGAAATTACACACTTGCGTCATTGCAGATGCAACCTTGTGCAAGGAAACTCGGCGTCATCTAAGACACTGGAAATGACGAATTTGCGTCACCGGACGTACCTTCACGCTAAAAAAATTATTGCGCAAAAAAAGGAAGCAATAAACATCTGCATTTTGCGACCTCGCGAGCCTAATTTTGACCGCAAAATTTTAATGAAAAAGCAGTCAATTTTAAAAAAGACTATACCCCAGGTAAGAAAAATATATTCCTAAATATGTTTTTTCCCAAATATTAAACTGATAGTCTGCAAAAGGAAATATACATAAACCTGACTCATGGCAAATTTAAGTACAACACATATATTTAGAACTTTATATTAATACATAAAGTGCCAAACCATAGCTGAGAGTGTCTTAAGTAATGAAAACATACTTACCAAAAGATACAGATCCACATATAGCAGATAGCCAAACCAGTACTGAAACGGTTATTAATAGAGGTAATGGTATATGAGAGTATATCGTCGATCTGAAAAGGAAGGTAGGAGATGAATCTCTATGACCGATAACAGAGAACCTATAGAAAAGATTTCCTACGAGGAAAACCATAGAATTCAATAGGTGATACTCCCTTCACATCCCTCTGACATTCACTGTGCTCTGAGAGGAATCGATCTTCAAAATGTTGAGAAGCGCATATCAACGTAGAAAATCAAGCACAAACTTACTTCCTCACCTCCATAGGAGGCAAAGTTTGTAAAACTGAATTGTGGGTATGGTGAGGGGTGTATTTATAGGCATTTTGAGGTTTGGGAAACTTTGCCCCTCCTGGTAGGTTTATATATCCCATACGTCACTAGCTCATGGACTCTTGCAAATTACATGAAAGAAAAAGAAATTATGTTGTGCATTGTATTAATGGTTTTTGTTGGAAAGTACAATCTTAATGTTATAATAAATGTTACTGAACGTAGAACAGAATAATATTTATTCTCAGCCAGTAGTATCCTAATACACTCCACAAAGGCAAAAACAGGCAATAATTTAAAGAGTAAAGAAACTTAGTAGCAACAATCAATCTGCATGCAAAATAGACCCAAATATAAACAGATAAAATAGACAAAAATAAACCTTTATTAACACACAATAAAAATGTGCTAGATCCCAGGAAGTATTACCCAGACATCAAGGAGGGTATTTTGACTTTTGCTTATTAGAACCTACTTATTAACTGATTTGGTTACAAACACACCTTTTTATGGACAAAAATTGCTAACATTTATTAAATATACTTGTAAAACAATTAACATTATGGGGTAGATTTAATATCAGCGGATGCTGCTTTCTATGCCCGAAGTTTACGGCTCGCTGGAAATGTAAGATAAGAAGCAACGGTCATAAGACTGCTGCTCCTTAACTTGTCCGCCATCTTTAAGGTGGCGGACTGCAATCATTCCGATTGGAATGATTGACACCCCTGCTAGTGGCCGATTGGCTGCAAATGTGCAGGGACCGGCATTGCACAAGCAGTTCACTAGAAATGCTTGTTCAATGTTAAATGCCGACAGCGTATGCTGTCAGCATTTAGCGATGTTGGGCTGACATGATTTGCTACAGCGAATCATGTCCGCCCGGCACTTGTTGAATCTACCCCTATGTGTGAGGTTAATGTGAGAGTGAGTTTATGTTAGAAAATTTCCAGATAACAAAAATTCATATTAACAAATGTAAAAAATATCATCATATCTGTTCTATCCAAAAGGTATTCTTCTTTCCAATCCACAATTGAGTATATGTTCCAGAGAGGCTCCACACAAAGACATATATTACCCATTAAAAATGTTGCAATATTTTTGTAAATTGTCCGATTTAGTTATTGTAGTCAAATATAAAATCATCATTGAGATATATTTGTCCATAATTCCATTATATTTATTTCAGAGCTACATTTATATATTATATTTTTATATACTATAAGTCTTGTTCAAACATTTATAAAACAAGTTATTTTTTTATTGGATTTAGGAAACGTATTTTATAGATTAACACACAAGTGGAATGAATATCACAGGGTCACAGTCGTATTATTATGGACTACTAACAATAAATATATATAGATTCAACTGGGCACTCCTAAATGCCATTAGGGATTTTATAAGTGAGCATTTGTTAAAGGGATATGAATCCCCAAAAAACTATTTGTCATTCAGACAGATTTTACCATTTTAAAAAAAGTTTCTATTTTACTTATACAGGTGGCCCTCGTTTTACAACGTTTCAATTTACACTGTTTCAGAATAACAACCTTTTTTCCAGTCATGTGACTGCTATTGAAAAGCATTGAGAAGCAGTGCATTTATTAAAATAGCCAGTAAGTGGAGCTGTCCGCTTGTGTTGCAGCAAAGCCAAGCAAGCTGAAATTAATCAGTTTAACCAAACCTGAGCTATCAAGCAGATTTCAAAGGAACAAGATCTTCCTGTCTATAAATCAGTCCAGATTGGAATGCATAGAAATAACTGTTTGCAGAAAAATGCAAGTGAAGTCTGCGTTATGTGATTATTTTATTAGGTTTATAATGCTGTTTAGCAAATGTTTTTGTTCATTTAACTTAGTTTAATTATATATTCTGTGTTGTGTGATTATTTTATTAGGTTTATAATGCTGTTTAGCATTTAAAGTCTTCATTTCAAAGCTTTAAAAATAATGTATTAGGTGTTACTTATGACAATTTTGAGAGGAGCCTGGAACCTATCTACCTCACTTCCCATTAACTTACATTATAAACTGGGTTTCAATTTACAATGGTTTCGATTTACAACCATTCCTTCTGGAACCTAACCCCGGCGTAAACTGAGGGCTACCTGTATTATCAAATTTGTTTTGTTCCTATGATATTCTGTATTAAAGAGATACCTATATGGCATATGGAGCAATGCGTGGCAGGAAATAGTGCTGTCATTCAGTGCTCTTGAAAATAAATAACATTCTTGCAAAGCTGCTGCTATATAGTGCTCCAGAAATGTCCATGCTTTTCAACAAAAGATACTAAGAGAACATATAAAATTGATAACAGAAGTAAATAAGAAAATTGTTTAAAATCCCATGCTCTATCTAAATCATGAAATACAATTTTGGGGTTTCATATCCCTTTAATTTATAGTTTAAATTTAGAACTGGGTACTATAATAGATCTGTATTATACTAATAATTATTTCTTTTATAGATCTTTATTATACTAATACATCTGTGTAGACCTATTATATTCATTAAAAAACTACTGTGTATAATCCAATAAAAGGTACACTGGAGTGTATTTAGAGATCACTACATTAGAATATTTTATGAGAAGATTTACAATTGTTAACAAAGGGATTATTTGTTGGTGGAGCATTGACATCATTTCAGAAGTTATCTATCCATGTACGACTACACCATTATTATATTCAATATTCTATATTTTATAACTATCATGCTCATTTTATAATTTTAATAATATGAATATATGTTTCATTCAATAGGATTCAAACACTAAGATAGTTTTTAATAAATTTGCCAGTTAGTATTGCCATTGAACTTTATGTGGTTTAAATCAGGGGTCGCCAACCTTTCGGACCTCATGGACCACTAAACTTACAATTTTGAATCTCGTGGACCACTAACATGATTTTTAAAAAAGGTACAAACCTCTATAATGTGTGTGTGTATATATATATATATATACACACACACACAAACACACACACACACATACTGTACATAAGTAGTATAAACAGAGCTAAGTTTACATTATGTATATATTTACACATTTTTAAGAATTATTTTTTGGAATGAACTAACTGAATGACAGAACTGAGAGAATACTTCCAAATGACAGATGAAGGGTGAGTGCCAACTTTTGAGCTGGAAACAGAGAGGCAGAAAGTGGGAAAAAAGAATTATGTTTACAATGACCACAAGACTTCGAAGTTACCTCCACAGTTAGAAATTATTCAAAACTACTTATGATCATGGACAGACATTGGAGTCATAAATTAAGTTTATATCAGAAAGGTCTCAATATGGATGTGAGCTAAGCACGACTGCTGTTACTGGCAATTACTATAATACTGGTGGGATATGACTGATCTGCTGGATGGCAATTATTGGAATTCAGGTGGAATGGCTTTGTGTGCTGGAAAATTATTAGAATAAAAAATAATTAATTTTTAATTTTTAAAAAAAGAAGATGGAGGGGAGGAAGACAAACAGTGATGTAAGTCCATCTGAAGGAATTAGGAAAACTACTACAAAGAGACAGGTAAAGGGAAGAAAATAAATGAAATAAAAGAGACCTTTTTTTAAGATTTTTTTTTTTATATATACTTTAATTTCACTATTTCAAGCCAAAACTATACCAACCTCTGCTGGCTTTAGAATGGAAGCTATCTTTCTCTGAGCAGCACACCAGGCGGGAGGAGTTAAAAATATAATCTAGCTACGCAAGTTGCGCAGTACTACGCAACATGCGTAGAGAGACTGTAATTTAACTCCTCCTCTGTTGGTTTTCATGTCCAGCCAGGCACTGTAGGGAGTTGCAGCTCAACGGGGTTGACACCATTAGAGGAGATTAATTCCTGCTTAATGGTGTCAAGGACCACCAACATGGACCACTGGTTGGCGACAGCTGGTTTAAATTAAACCACACCTAGGTCATTAATACTGCAGCCAAAATTAAAAAAAAAAATCAAATTGCTGATGAAAGTAGTATTTCCAAAAATGTGTCACCTCTCCCCCCCCACCTAATAATACATTGGAATACGAGGGGGCAAATTTGGCACCCATTCTAAAACAACATTTCTTCAGATATTATTCTGGCTTCAAGATGGACCTGCTCCACTCCGGAGGGATGAAGATAGAAGTTGCTGTCTGGATGAAGACTTCTGCCCCTGTGGAGGTCCTCTTCTGCCCGGATCGGTTGAAGACTTCTGCCCCTCTGGAGGACCACTTGTGCCCGACTGGGTGAAGACGTCTCACGATAGGGTGATCTTCAAGGGGTTAGTGTTAGGTTTTATTAAGGGGGGATTGGGTAGGTTTAGAGTAGGGTTGGGAGTGTGAGTGGTGGGTTTTAATGTTGGGGGGTATTGTATTTTTTTTTACAGGTAAAAGAGCTGATTACTTTGGGGCAATGCCCGGCAAAAAGCCCTTTAAGGGCTATTTGTAATTTAGTATAGGGTAGGGATTTTTATTATTTTGGGGGGCTTTTTTATTTTATTAGGGGGTTTAGATTAGGTGTAATTAGTTTAAAATTCTTGTAATTATTTTATTTTTTTCTGTAATTTAGTTTTTTTTTTTTCGTATTTTAGTTTATTTTATTTAATTGTAATTAATTGTAGGTAATTTAGTTAATTTATTTAATGAAAGTGTAGTGTTAGGTGTAATTGTAACTTAGGTTAGGGTTTATTATACAGGTAAATTTGTTTTTATTTTAACTAGGTAGTTATTAAATACTTAATAACAATTTAATAACTATTGTACCTAGTTAAAATAAATACAAAGTTGCCTGTAAAATAAAAATAAACCCTTGTGATAGCTACAATGTAACTATTAGTTATATTGTAGCTATCTTAGGGTTTATTTTATAGGTAAGTATTTAGTTTTAAATAGGAATCATTTAGTTAATAATAGTAATTTTATTTTGTTTTATTTAAATTATATTTAAGTTAGGGGGGTTAGACTTAGGGTTAATACATTTAATATAGTAGCAGCGACGTTGGGGGCGGCAGATTAGGGGTTAATAAAATTTAACTAGTGTTTGCGAGGCGGGAGTGCGACGGTTTAGGGGTTAATATATTTATTAAAGTTGCGGTGGTGTCCGGTCGGCAGATTAGGGGTTAAAAACTTTATTTAAATGTTTCCAATGTGGGGGGGGGGCTCGGTTTAGGGGTTAATTGGTAGTCTATGGGTGTTAGTGTACTTTTTATCACTTTAGTTAAGAGTTTTATGTTATGGCGTTAGCCCATAAAACTCTTAACTACTGATTTTTAAGTGCAGTAGGAGTCTTGACAGGGGAGGGTCTACCGCTCACTTCTTCCAAGACTCGTAATACCGGCGTTATGCAAGTCCCATTGAAAAGATAGGATACGCAATTTACGTAAGGGGATTTGTGGTAAGCTTGAGTCGTGGAAAAAAAAGTGAGCAGTACACCTGTACCTGCCAGACTCGTAATACCAGCGGGCGTTAAAAAGCAACGTTGGGACCTCTCAACGCTGCTTTTTAAGGCTAACTCAAGACTCGTAATCTCGCCGATAGTTTTTCATTTGTTGGGCCACTAAGGGAACTTTTTCTTTCTGGGCCACTTGTATTATGTGGCAGATGGACAAGGTTCCCAAGTTTATCTGTCTACAAAGAACAGGCAATAGATACTGTACGACCACTACCAAGATGTTCTATTGTACTTCCTGTCAATCACCCTCAAAAAACATATTTATTTCTTCCACATTAGAGGTGGCAAAGAAGGTATAAGAAGTAGAGTTTAGCCCAACAACACTTCTTATATGGTGGAAAAGAGGATCCGCATTTGTTTTAACTTAAAAAAAGCAGCAATCAACATAATAACAAATAGCTTCTTTCCCTGCAAAATTCAAGCAATCATTACACTTTAGCTGAGTACAAGAAAATAAAAACAGCCTCAGGCCACTCCTTCAAAAAGACCATGTTTCTGACTTCCTACTGTATAATATATTTTTACCTTTAGAAGTTAAACTTGAGAGCCTCACTACCTTTAAACTACTTTTTTATATACTTCTGGTTGTGCTCTAGGGCAAGCCATGCCTCTGCTTCTGTTAAAGCTTATTAATGTAAGAAATGTAATGTACTTTAGTATAGTTTGTTTAAGAAACTATAGTGATACATGTAATAAATCTTTGTATAATCTGCCATTGTAATTATTGTTTCTTATTGTACACTCACATAAATATATATATATATATATATATATATATATATATATATATATATATATATATATATATAAAAGACTCCATACATCCAAAGGAGGAAGAAACAGGAACTCCGGACTCATGGAACTTGTGCAAAGAAGTTTATTCAGCAATGTTGCTCATAGTAAGGTGTGTAACCTAGAATACACCTGACGCGTTTCGCGCATGCACACATGCGCTTCATCAGAGGTCATATATATAATGTGGCTTTGTATAGGTCTGCATCCATTTTTGGAGCTTTAATAATAATAATAATAATAATAATAACAGCAGCATGTATCAACATGTATCCCTTTGTGCACATAAATTCACAATTTGTATGTAAACTAAAGAATTTATATTTATATATTTATTTTAACTTTCAATCCCATTTACTTGAGTTATTAAACAATCAAATATTTTGCAACTTCATGCTATACATGCTATATTTGTGGCTAATTTACAGAATAATCAATTAAATTGTTAAATATGAAGCACAAATAAATACATAAACTAACACATATAAAAATAAATGCATGAATACATATACTGTATAAATACATAAATAAATATTGAAACACACACTTGTCATGAAGGATTTATTAAGTTCCAAGTATACGTAGCCCAGTCTAATTCAGTTGCTCAAAATAAGGGATCACACTACAGTCTTAGTAAGAATATATATATTATACTGTATATGTATCTCTAAAATGCTATTACACACATTGTTTCTGCTTTATAAACAACTATATATAACTATTGTTACTATTAAGTTGCATTCTCTTCTTTTGGAGCAACTTCTGTCTTCACATTTATCCCTAGAGACACCAAGGTAGACATGCCATCTGTTCAATACAGCAAAGAAAATGACAAACATTGTTAAAATCGACATCCATCTCTGTATCTATTATTTACTGAAGGGAAAAAAAATCATGTCACCTAATGTTTTAACCTGTGTGCTGTCCGCAATATGTACAAATACTGAATAGGCTGAAATGAAGACTGAACTAAGAATATTTCCCTTGAGAATCCTGCTGTCTGCTTTACTCAACCATAAAATACTACAAGAAAAAACACCATCAAGCAATATCCAATAAATTATCTGGTAATAAATTAAGTTTCCCATTCCAATATGTATTTAGGTATTTACTATG